>NC_134361.1:221974729-222277229 GCF_048569485.1 Anomaloglossus baeobatrachus
TGATGTCATTCACCCCCTCTCCCCTCCCCCTCTTTACTGTATGTTGTCACCTTTTATGCAGTTTCCAATTCGAGAGCAAAAGATACCCAGTATCTGCCCGGCACTGGTTCACCCTGAAGCGCGTGGAAATGGTTAACGGCACTGCGAACGCCACCTTCCTGGCACCACAAATCAGCGCTCCCAATAATCTCTCCTATCACTGCACGTACGTCAGCAGCTGGCCTCAATACGGATCCCTCCTGGTACAGAACAGCAGCTCCAACTGGCGCCTCTCCATCAAGGATTTCCAGGTAGGCGTGCGCCGGTGTCAGACGTCTCCACGCTATAAGGCTACATGCGCACGCTGCTTCTTTTTCGTGTTCACAAACTGCAGCCAAAACTGCACCTTGTGAGAGAGAGCCTGGAAATGTCACAAAAAATGTAGGTGCTTTTTTGGTGCATTTTTGGTGCGTTTTTGCTGCTTTTTGGCTGCAGTTTTGTCAACAATTGTTTCATGTAATTTTCAGTTCAAACAAGCCCATAAAGCTTGTTGAATTGAAAAAAAAAATTAGAAATAAATAAATAAAAAAAACTGGCGTGCGGTCCCCCCCAATTTTAATGCCAGCCAGATAAAGCCATACGGCTGAAGGCTGGTATTCTCAGGATGGGGAGCCCCACGTTATGGGGAGCTCCCCAGCCTAACAATATCAGTCAGCAGCTGCCCAGAATGGCTGCATCCATTAGATGTGACAGTTCTGGGACTGTACCCGGCTCTTCCCGATTTGCCCTGGTGCGTTGGCAAATCGGGGTAATAAGGAGTTATTGGCAGCCCATAGCTGCCAATAAGTCCGAGAGTAATCATTGTCAGGCGTCTCCCCGAGATACCTTCCATGATTAATCTGTAAGTTACAGTAAATAAACACACACACACACACACACACCCGAACAATCCTTTTTTTAGAAATATAAAACACTAACAAATTCCCTCATTACCAATTTATTAACCCCGACAAAGCCCTCCATGTCCGGTGTAATCCAGGATGGTCCAGCGTCACTTCCAGCTCTGCTGCATGAAGGTGACCGGAGAAGCAGCAGACACCGCCGCTCCTGTCAGCTCCATGCAGCAACTGAAGACAGCCGCGTGATCAGCTGAGCTGTCACTGAGGTTACCCGCGGCCACCGCTGAATCCAGTGACAGCGGGTAACCTCTGACAGCTCAGCTGATCGCGCTACTGCGTGGAGCTGACAGGAGCGTGGAGGACGGGACTATCAGCAGCGGCGGTGGCAGCGAGAGGGGTCCATCATCTCCCCTGTGCGTGCACGCTGGGGACAGCGGTACTTCGGGGTACACGTGGAGGACGGGACTATCAGCGGCAGCGAGAGGGAAAAATCAATGTTTTCAGCTGCCAATGTCCATCCCCCTCTCGCCGCCGCCGCTGATAGTCCCGTTTTCCACGTCATCTCCCCTGGGGACACCGGTACTTCGGGGAACACGTGGAGGACGGGACGGGACGGGACCACTTGCCTGACCTCACTTCCTGACAAATCACCTGCGTTTTTGGTACCAAAAATGCAGGTAAAATGCACCACTTTTGAGTAGCATGCATTTTTCCTGCGTTTTTGATGCCCTCATTGATTTCAATGGGTGACAAATGTTGACAAAAACGCAGGAAGAATGAACATGCTGCATTTTATTTGTCACAAACTTTTGACAAAAAAAAACGCTGACAAATAAACTGCAACGTGCGCAGCAAATCTGACTTCTCATAGACTTTGCTGGGAAGTCAGATGTCAGAAAGTTCTGCTGACAAAACTGCAGCCAAAAAAGCAGCAAAAAAAGCAGCGTGCGCATGTAGCCTAAACCTGCAGCTGACGTCAGAGGGACATTCTAAAGTTTGTCTTTAGATTACTATGTAAATGCATTACTTCAGAGCTGAAATCTACATATTCTAGCTTGTTCACTATCGGTTCCAAACTCACTTTAGTGATTTCTAGGTTATCCTTACAACACACTATACATTTCATTGCGGACTAGAGAGTTCAGCTCTGAGGTATAATACAGGAGGTAACTCAGGATCAGTAATGTAGATACAAAGTGACTGTACTAGCAGAATAGTGAGTGCAGCACTGGAGTATAATACAGGAGGTAACTCAGGATCAGTAATGTATGTACACAGTGACTGCACCAGCAGAATAGTGAGTGCAGCTCTGGAGTATATAATACAGGATGTAATTCAGGATCAGTAATGTATGTACACAGTGACTGCACCAGCAGAATAGTGAGTGCAGCTCTGGAGTATAATACAGGAGGTAACTCAGGATCAGTAATGTAGATACAAAGTGACTGCACCAGCAGAATAGTGAGTGCAGCTCTGGAGTATAATACAGGAGGTAACTCAGGATCAGTAATATATGTACACAGTGACTGCACCAGCAGAATAGTGAGTGCAGCTCTGGAGTATAATAGAGGAGGTAACTCAGGATCAGTAATGTAATGTATGTACACAGTGACTGCACCAGCAGAATAGTGAGTGCAGCTCTGGAGTATAATACAGGAGGTAACTCAGGATTAGTAATGTATGTACACAGTGACTGCACCAGCAGAATAGTGAGTGCAGCACTGGAGTATAATACAGGAGGTAACTCAGGATCAGTAATGTATGTAGACAGTGAGTGCAGCTCTGGAGTATGGTGGATAATGTGCACAGGCAGGGGGATGGCGGTGTAATTACTTATATTAGTATTTGACCTTACCCTCCTCTCTCAGATCCAGCCCTTCAATGTGACGGGCATGAAGTTTTCTTACGCCAGTGACTGCTCGGGCTTCTTCTCTCCTGGCATCTGGATGGGTCTCATCACCACTCTGCTTTTTGTCTTCATCCTGACCTACGGACTGCACATGGTGATGAGCCTAAAGACCATGGATCGCTTTGACGACCCCAAGGGACCCTCCATCTCTGTGCCCCAGAATGAATGACCTCCCCCATGCGCTTCCTCGCCCGTGTCCTGCTACATTCCAGACCTTCATCCCCCGGCCTCGCCTCCTCTTCACGCCGGGGCCCGTGTGTGAGACCTTCCATTTACCTTTTGTGTTGTCCGTGATGATCTTTCCCAATTCGGATGTCTGAGGCGTAATAGGCCTCAGCGGTGGAGAAAGGGTTTTGGTTTACTATCCTGATATAGTATTGAAGGGTTAATTAAGCTTCTAATCACGCGTCCTCCCATTTATTGTACTGCACATTTAAGGCCAGGGTCATTTAAGGAAGTGGTAGCCACGCCGTCTCTTCCGGTTGCCCATGCGGTGACCTCTATCATCCCCTGGCACAGCTCGACCAGAAAATTACTTGAAGAACATTGACAATTAGTAAAAAAAAAACCCCAGAATGTTATCTGCAAAATGTTCCTGTCACCCCCCCGTGTGCCCAGCAGGGGGAGCCACCACGATGTATAAATTCTCCAGGATGTGTACATAGAGGAATCGCTATTTATTTGTGGTTGGGTAATGCTGGGATCTGTAGTGCATTGACGGCTTTAGTCACGTGATGCTGTGTTGGATATCTGCTCATTGTGATGTGTTCTCTAAAAATTGATTTTTTTTTTGTTTTTCCTCTGTAACTATTCACTGTATAACTTATGAGACGAGAAATAAATCTTCCTGTGGTTGGTGTTGTTGTCGCTTCTTCATTTATTGTACTTTGACAAACTCAGCTCTGCTACATCTGTACATTATACCTACGATTGGCCACGTAAAAGACCCCTAAGTAGCTTCAGACTTGTCCTAAATTAGGGTCCGGGCTGACAGTGTGATGGCAGATTATTTCCCAATCGTGCAGCCGGTGGTGGGTGCAGTGTTGACCCCACTGTCTGGCCGAATCCTGGATCAGATCTACTGGGTTAGAAATTGACCACTGCAGCCAATTAGCAAATACTGATTAGCAGCAGCGGTGACTGATGGAAGAAGTCAGGAGCCTGGCAGGGGTCACCAGTAGACCCCGTAAAATAAAGAGCTAAAGACTGTTTCTTCTGGGTTAGAACATGACCATTGCAACCAATTTGGGATCACTGATTGGCTGCAGCGGTGACTGACAGAAGATGTCAGGAGCCAGGCATGGCTAATGAGCAGAGCTCTAAACTAAACAACCGGAGACTGCTGCTTCTGAGTTAGAACATGACCACTGCAGCCAATTAGTGATTACTGATTGGCTGCAGTGGTGACTGATGGAAGAAGATGCCAGGCGCCTAGCCTAGCATGGGTCAAAAGCAAACCCCGCTAACTGTTTCTTCCTCGTTAGAACATGACCACTGCAGCCAATTAGAGACTACTGATGGGCTGCAGCGGTGACTGATGGAAGAAGTCCAGGAGCCTGGCAGGAGTCACAAGCACCAGTACAAAGCAGCATCGGGGTTCAGAAGATGATACTTAGATTAATGCAGACTCCTACATATATTCTGGACCTAGACCAGCCAATTAGGGATCACTGATTAGCTGCAGCGGTGAATGACTGAAGAAGTCAGGAGCCTGGCAGGGGTCACCAGCAGACCCCTCCTAAACTAAAGAGCTGGAGACTTTCATCTGCTTTAGAACATAACCATAGGAGCCAATAAGACTACTGCTTGCCTGCAGCGGTGTGTGACGGAAGAAGAAGCCAGGAGCCTAGCAACTGTCACCAGCAGACCCCCTAAACTAAAGAGCTGGAGACTGGTTCTTCCTGGTTAGAACAAGACCACTGCAGCCAATTAGACACTACTGATTGGCTGCAGCGGTGTGTGACGGGAGAAGAAGCAGCCAAGAGCCTAGCAGGGATCACCAGCAGACCTCCTAAACTAAAGAGTTGAAGACTGGTTCTTCCTGGTTAGAACAAGACCACTGCAGCCAATTAGACACTACTGATTGGCTGCAGCGGTGACTGATAGAAGAAGCCATGAGACTGATAGGGCTCACAAGCACCAGTACAAAGCAGCATCGGGGTTCAGAAGATGGTACTTACATTAATGCAGACTCCTACATATATTCTGGACCTAGACCAGACTCCTAAATTTAGACCCCCGCTCAGACCCCCTAATTTGCGCCCCCGACCTCTGAATTAATTCTGAGCCTCGATTAAACCCCTAATTTAATTCTGGACTTTTATCAGATCCCAGACATTTAGGTAAGACCCCAGGGCACACGTCAAAGCTGCTGTAGACCCCAGATTAATTAGAGCGCAAAAAAAGTTGGTTATTTATTAACCACTTCTCCTCCTGACTGTTTTCCCCTGAGCTGTGCACATGGGGGTCCTGTGGGTGGGCTTCCTGGACTATAGGGGCCTGAAGAAGTAACTATTGTGGCCCCCTCTATACAGTAGTCGAGGGGTCCCATACTGGATCCTCCCTCCCAATCATTAGCAGTGGAAAATATTAGGTTTCAGCATATGGTGACCCCATGATCTGAGGTCTCTGCTCTTACATAGGACTGCAGGTGGTATAGTGACACTTCAGCTCTGCTACATCTGTTAGTGGCTTTTGCTTTGTTTTCTGCAGTGGTGGCCATCGCTGTATTGATCACCCGGGCTAATTACAGGGCCATATGTTATTGTCTCTGGGATATATAATGGTACGGGGCTGAGACGGAGCCATACGGCCCCCCGACCCCGGCAGAGCTGGTTCATAAATTACAGAATGGAGGGTGGGGATGGAGGTTATGGCGGTGTACATTTTGTTTTTTTGCTGTATCTGGTCCCTCGGATTTGGTAAATGTGCTGGGATGAACCCCCTGTAGTCCTATCCGGACCCCCAGAGCTGCACCCCCGACTCCTCACTGTCATTTGGAACAGGTTTGCGTTCACTGATTGCAAGCAGAGATCTGTAAACTGCATCTGCTCAACCTAACGCCTCCTTTTATATTCGATCTTGCTTAAATGTTAAAGGCGCCATTGTTGATTTCTCAAGGGCCAGCGTATGTATGACCTACCGCCATATGATGTTCACCCTAATGGCCTGCCCCCTGGCTGTACAGAAGGTGCTATACAAGAGACTGCCCCTCCATTAAATGAAGGTGCCTATCCCATAAAGCTTAATGACTAGGCTCAATGTTTAACCCTACGAGACCCGCCTGCTAGAAAACAACTAAAAATGTACATCCCCTTTAAGAGACGTCATGTTCTGGCGACCGGATGATTGGAAATGTAATGGAGGTGAAACCTGAGCCGCTTCCCATCATCATCATCATCGGCCGGCGCGTGTCCTGCCCCACATTACAGCGTCTGCAGCTTCATGTCAATTCATGGCTTTGCTTTTTTTTTTTTTTTAGGATCTCAAAATATTGACCGTGTCCAGAAATAATGATAGTGGGAGCGGCCTGAAGCCCCCGACGTCAGATCTATGGGGAAAATCACACGGAGAAGACACCACGGAAACGAACTGACCACTGATTGTCACCGGCGTCTTGTTCATAAAGTTCTAATGAACTGTTCCTATTCATATTGGCAGCAGCGTGACCGCCTCCGCCTGTTCCCGTTATGATACCAATGGCTGGATAGCAGAGTTTTTTGCTATGGCTTCCATTTTTTGGGCGGTATTCTGCTATCGTGACAGGACACTGTAATGACAAATCTGCTGTAATGTTCTCCTAGGTTTGTAGGGGGAAAACATTTAACAATACCATGTCCGAGGGGCTTGGGTTGTTTTCCAATTCCACCGACGACTCTGGATGAGGGTTGTTCCCCCCGTCATGCCAGATGAGGGGTAGATCACGTTCTGTGCCCTTGCTAGATGAGTAGTGGGTCCCGTCCCATGCTGGAGGAGGGTTGAGTCCCCCAGTTGTGCCAGATAAGTGGTGGGTCCCATGATGGATGAGGGTTGGCTTCCCCACCTGTGCCAGATGAGTGGTGGGTCCCATTAAGGATGAGTTTTGGCTTCCCCACCCGTGCCGGATGAGTGGTGGGTCCCATGATGGATGAGGGTTGGCTTCCCCACCCGTGCCGGATGAGTGGTGGGTCCCATGATGGATGAGGGTTGGCTTCCCCACCTGTGCCAGATGAGTGGTGGGTCCCATTAAGGATGAGTTTTGGCTTCCCCACCCGTGCCGGATGAGTGGTGGGTCCCATGATGGATGAGGGTTGGCTTCCCCACCCGTGCCGGATGAGTGGTGGGTCCCATGATGGATGAGGGTTGGCTTCCCCACCCGTGCCGGATGAGTAGTGGGTCCTGTCCCATGCCGGATGAGAGGTGGGGTGGGTCCCCCACTTGTGCCAGATGAGGGTGGCCCATGCCGGATGAGGGGGGATTCCCTTTTTGCCAAATTATTGTTGGGTCCCATTCCAGATGAGGGGTGGTTTGGGTCTCCCGCCAGTGTTGGATGAGGGATGGCCCTGTCCTGTGTGCCGGATGAGGGGTTTGGGTCTCCCGCCAGTGCTGGATGAGGGATGGCCCTGTCCCGTGCCGGATGAGGGGTGGTCCCCCCGCTGTGCCGGATGAGGGGTTTGGGTCTACCGCCAGTGCTGGATGCGGGATGTCCCTTTCCCGTGCCGGATGAAGGGTGGTGCCCCCCCCTGTGCCGGATGAGGGGTTTGGGTCTCCCGCCAGTGCTGGATGAGGGATGGCCCTGTCCCGTGCCGGATGAGGGGTGACCCTGCCCTTCAGTCTAGGCTTCGGTGGATGGTGCTTTGTTTTCGAGGAAATTATGGCTACACAGTGATATAGAGTTTATAAGGAGATCTCATGCCGGATGAGGGGGGATTCCCTTTTTGCCAAATTATTGTTGGGTCCCATTCCAGATGAGGGGTGGTTTGGGTCTCCCGCCAGTGCTGGATGAGGGATGGCCCTGTCCTGTGTGCCGAATGAGGGGTTTGGATCTACCGCCAGTGCTGGATGAGGGATGTCCCTTTCCCGTGCCGGATGAAGGGTGGTGCCCCCCCCCTGTGCCGGATGAGGGGTTTGGGTCTCCCGCCAGTGCTGGATGAGGGATGGCCCTGTCCCGTGCCGGATGAGGGGTGACCCTGCCCTTCAGTCTAGGCTTCGGTGGATGGTGCTTTGTTTTCGAGGAAATTATGGCTACACAGTGATATAGAGTTTATAAGGAGATCTCTTGTATGTCCAACTCATTAGGGATGGTATAGAAAGGGGGATGTATCCTCCTAAACCCTCCCTGTGGGCAAGAACCAGGAGACGCTCTGTAAGCCCCCAGACAGCCATTTACTAGTAGGACCACCATGTCATACAGAAAGTATAACAGTTTTCTATGGACAAGTGCCATTATATACCAATAGAGGCCAGAACAGTTCCCTTATGCCTATATTGGCTGGTATACGGTATGCCATGTGAATGGAGTCTTAGGGCACCCCTTTGCTTCTCAAACTTACTAAATAAAATGTCTCCAGGATCCAGAGGGACACAAGTTGATCCAATTTTCAACTATATCTGAGTCCTTGGTATGATTAAAGTGGTGCAGAAAGCCGTCGGCTCCCTGCTCCACCATCCATCGGCTCCCTGCTCCACCATGCATCTGTACGTGCTATCTGCTCCATTTGGCACTTGTCATGATGCTAAAACCTGAGTATAGAGTGGTGCAAGCCTGCGCCAAACACTGTGGGAATGTTTTTTGCTTCTTTAACCCATTGTGGGTGAGCGGGGGGCACTGTGGCGGTGTCTCGGGTATGAGGGACGCTATGGATGCGTCATAACGTATGGGGCATTATACATTGTGGTGGAAACAATGTAAGGCGGTATTCAGACATGCTGTGTGATCCAGGCACGACACATTTATCAGGGACATGTGAAACCTGCCTAAGGGCTCGTTCACACTGGCGCATAATCAGTCTGTACGCCACGAACCGCACACGCACCCATAATGGCCAAAAAAATCACGCTCCAAGCGCACAAATCCACAATTTTTTAATTACAGCCCTCTGAGTCAAAAATCATTCCTTAAAAATGGAGGATTTATCCTTTGCATCGTCCTTGGTACGACATCCGCTAAAATATTCTACAGCCAAACAGCTTCCTATAATGCAATATATCTGGGCATGGACGTCGTACAGACAGTGACACCCGCTTTTTTTACGCCCCCATTTTTAGTGGGAGACTGATCTGACAAAAAAAAAGTAACGCCCGCTACTATTTGTCATCAAACTGCTGATGTGCGTGAGGTAAAAAATGGCGTATTATTGGGGTGAGGCAATTTGTATATGTGTGTGGAGTGAGGGCGGCCATTTTTCATTTATGAGGTGAGGACTATGAGGGGGGACATTTTTCATTTATTCATGAGGTGAGGGCTATAAAGGGTGACATTTTTATTGATTTATGAGGTAAGAGGGGACATTTTTATTGATTTATGAAATAAGGGGGACTTTTTTATTGTATTGATTTAAGAGGTGAGGGGCTATAAGGTGGTCTTTTTTATTGATTTATTAGGTGAAGGGCTATGAGGCGGGGCTTTTTTTTATCGATGAGGTGAGGGGCTATGGGGGGGACCATTTTTTATTGATTTATTAGGTGAGGGGTTATGAGGGGGGATACGTTTATTGATTTATGAGGTGAGGGGGGACATTTTTTATTGATGTATGAGGTGAGGGGTATGAGGGGGGACATTATTAATTAATTTATCAGATGAGGGAGACATTTTTTATTCGTTTATGAGGTGAGGGACTATAAGGTGGTCTTTTTTTATTGATTTATTAGGTGAGGGGCTATCCGGAGGGACATTTTTTTTTATTGATGAGGTGAGGGGCTATGAGGGGGGACATTTTTATTGATTTATGAGGAGAGGGGCTAAAGGGGAGACATTTTTATTGATTTTTCAGGGGGACATTTATTGATTTATGAGGGGGGATACTTTCATTGATTTGTGAGGTGAGGGGGGGACATTTTTTTATTCATTTATGAGGTAAGGGGGGGACATTTCCTGAATGCTTTATGAGGTGAGGGGCTATGAAGGGGACATTTTTGTTGATTTATGAGGTGAGGGGCTATGAAGGGGACATTTTTGTTGATTTATGAGGTGAGGGGCTATGTGGGGGGGATACTTTTATTGATTTATGAGGTGAGGGGGGACATTTTTTATTGATGTATGAGGTGAGGGGTATGAGGGGGGACATTATTAATTAATTTATCAGATGAGGGAGACATTTTTTATTCGTTTATGAGGTGAGGGACTATAAGGTGGTCTTTTTTTATTGATTTATTAGGTGAGGGGCTATCCGGAGGGACATTTTTTTTTATTGATGAGGTGAGGGGCTATGAGGGGGGACATTTTTATTGATTTATGAGGAGAGGGGCTAAAGGGGAGACATTTTTATTGATTTATCAGGGGGACATTTATTGATTTATGAGGGGGGATACTTTCATTGATTTGTGAGGTGAGGGGATACATTTTTTTTAATTCATTTATGAGGTAAGGGGGGGACATTTCTTGAATGCTTTATGAGGTGAGGGGCTATGAAGGGGACATTTTTGTTGATTTATGAGGTGAGGGGCTATGAGGGGGACATTTATTGATTTATGAGGGGGATACTTTTATTGATTTATGAGGTGAGCGGCTATGAGCGGGGACATTTTTTATTCATTTCTGAGGAGAGGGGCTATAAGGGGGTCTTTTGATTTATGAGGGGGAAATTTGTATTAATTTATGAGGTGGGGGATATTTTTATTGATTTATGAGGTGAGGAGCTATGAAGGGGGATATTTTTATTGATTTATGAGGTGAGGAGCTATGAAGGGGACATTTTGATTGATTTATGAGGTGAGGGGCTATGAAAGGGACATTTTGATTGATTTATGAGGTGAGGGGCTATGAAAGGGACATTTTTGTTGATTTATGAGGTGAGGAGCTAGGAGGGGGATATTTTCTTTGACTTTTTGAGAGCACACACGTATATTGTTCGTGTACACAGGCTATGTGCTCTGGTGTGAGATTCCTGTCAGGCCATTATATAAGGCTCAGCACAGGACGGATACACGACATTACAGCATCACCACAGCAGATGATGCAGGCGCGCAGTGATCCGGGCCGCATCACCAGGTCATCCTCCCTGTCCATCCTCACATGACAGACTTCTCCCCTCCATATAGAAGACAGCAGCAGAAGCCTTCTCTCCCCCCGGCACTGCCTGACCTCCCCCCAGTCATCTCCCATTCCTCCTCGCCTGCCCGCCCGTATTACAGCCGTGTGTCCGGGGCTGCAGGCAGGGACTTCTTGCCGTCGCGGAGGCGCACAGGGCGGCGCTCTGTGCAGCCATCTTTGGTCCTTCTCATTGCTGGACTGCAGCGTTGCTGAGTTGTGCTGGGCACAGAGACACCTGCACCATGGATGAGGAGTACGATGTCATCGTGCTGGGCACCGGCCTGACAGTGAGTATGGCCGCGGGCAGGGGCTGTGCCAGCCATTGTCATTGTGCAGCAGGCTGTGGGCACTGCCATTCACTGGCATATAGGCTTTTATCATGTTATTGCAGCCCCAGGGCACTACCTTGTGCCCTGCCCTACCACATATACCACTGTGCACTAGCTACGTCCATGACTATACCATGCATTCTGTATACTGGAGGCTTGCATGCACCCATGGTGACGTGTCCAGGATTTGTGTCATGCATTTTGCATTTTATCATGTAATTAGGGAGGTACATGCAGATATCTGGGATTTGCATTTCCATAGTTTTGCATTTTAAGGTATTACCGGATGCAGCAGGACCTGTCAGGCTCTCTCCTTGGTGCTGAATAGGTTAATTGCATCATAAAGCAGGACCCACCCTCTGACTATGGTGCCCCCACAAGGGTGGCATCAGGTGGGCATAGAGTGAGGTGTGGATCAGGGTGCGGTGTGCCAGGGTGCAGTTTACAGGGGGTGCCAGGGTTCGGAGCTGTGCACAAGGCCCGGCCCCTCGTTCTGCTGATTGCTGGGCTCAGGTTTCTCCATCAGGGAGGATTTCACATCCTGGAATTCCAGCTGTACACATCAAATCATGCAAATCTGCCTGACACACTGTAACGCAGCGACGGGAGCAGGGCCTGTGACCACTACAGTGGCAGGAGTAACATGGAGGTCACCGCAGAGAACTACAGAGACACGGCCATCACTATAGGGAATCACGCCGACATGGCCATCACTATAGGGAATCACACCGACACGGCCATCACTATAGGGAATCACACCAACACGGCCATCACTATAGGGAATCACACCAACACGGCCATCACTAAAGGGAATCACAGCCACACGGCCATCACTATAGGGAATCACACCGACACGGCCATCACTATAGGGAGTCACACCAACATGGCCATCACCATAGGGAGTCACACCAACATGGCCATCACTATAGGGAGTCACACCAACATGGCCATCACTATAGGGAATCACACCGACACGGTCATCACTATAGGGAATCACACCGACACGGCCATCACTATAGGGAGTCACACCGACACGGCCATCACTATAGGGAGTCACACCGACACGGCCATCACGATAGGGAGTCACACCGAAATGGCCATCACTATAGGGAGTCACACCAACATGGCCATCACTATAGGGAATCACACCGACACGGTCATCACTATAGGGAATCACACCGACACGGCCATCACTATAGGGAGTCACACCAACATGGCCATCACTATAGGGAGGCACACCGAAATGGCCATCACTATAGGGAGTCACACCGACATGGCCATCACTACAGGGAGTCACATCGACACGGCCATCACTATAGGGAATCAGACCGACACGGTCATCACTATAGGGAGTCACACCAACATGGCCATCACTATAGGGAGGCACACCGAAATGGCCATCACTATAGGGAGTCACACTGACATGGCCATCACTATAGGGAGTCACATCGACACGGCCATCACTATAGGGAATCACACCAACACGGCCATCACTATAGGGAATCACACCGACACAGCCATCACTATAGGGAATCACATCGACACGGCCATCACTAAAGGGAATCACACCGACACGGCCATCACTATAGAGAATCACACCGACACGGCCATCACTATAGGGAATCACACCGACACGGCCATCACTAAAGGGAATCACACCGACACGGCCATCACTATAGAGAATCACACCGACACGGCCATCACTATAGGGAATCACACCGACACGGCCATCACTATAGAGAATCACACCGACACGGCCATCACTATAGAGAATCACACCGACACAGCCATCACTATAGGGAATCACACTGACACGGCCATCACTATAGAGAATCACACCGACACGGCCATCACTATAGGGAATCACACTGACACGGCCATCACTATAGAGAATCACACCGACACGGCCATCACTATAGAGAATCACACCGACACGGCCATCACTATAGGGAATCACACTGACACGGCCATCACTATAGAGAATCACATCGACATGGCCATCACTATAGGGAATCACACCGACACGGCCATCACTATAGGGAGTCACACCGACCCGGCCATCACTATAGGGAGTCACACCGACGTGACCATCACCGCAGAGAATCACAGAGGCAAGGCCATCACTATAGGGAGACACACCGACATGGCTATCACTATCGGGAATCACAGAGACATGGCCATCACCACAGAGACATGTCATCAGTATAGGGAGTCACACTGATATGGCCATCACTATAAAGAATCACAACGACATGGCCATCACTACATAGAATCACATCGACACGGCCTTTAATAGAGAATCACACCGACACGGCCATCACTATAGAGAATCACAGTGACACAGCCATCACTATAGGGCAGGGGTGGGGAACCTTTTTACTGCCGGGGGCCATTTGGAATTTCCTACTAACCTTTGGGGGCCGCACAACATTATCAACCTGAAAAATAACCCTGCTATATTTGGTCAAACGATTAACTCACCCCTATTGTGGTGGCCGGAGCTGCTTCTCTTTGGTGCGATTGTAATGTTCGGTGATATTGATCATCTTGTTTCTCACAGCTGCTTTTCCAGGTTTGTCTCTGTCTGGAGATGCTGGGGGCATACACATCACAGGAGGGGCCAGGGCGCATAAATTACAGGAGACACTGGGAGTACACATCACAGGAGGGGCTGGGGCATATACATCACAGGAGGGACTGGGGCATATACATCACAGGAGGGGCTGGGGCATATACATCACAGGAGGGGCTGGGGCATATACATCACAGGAGGGGCTGAGGCATATACATCACAGAAGGGGCTGGGGCATATACATCACAGGAGGGGCTGGGGCATATACATCACAGGAGGGGCTGGGGCATATACATCACAGGAGGAGCTGGGGCATATACATCACAGGAGGGGCTGGGGCATATACATCAGTAGGGGGCATGGACAGCCCTGGCGGTGGCACAGACATGACTGGGGACACGCACAGCACTGGGTGGCAGCACGCACAGCACTGGGTGGCAGCACGCACTGCACTGGGTGGCAGCACGCACTGCACTGGGTGGCAGCACGCACTGCACTGGGTGGCAGCACGGACTGCACTGGGTGGCAGCATTAGGGAGACAGACAGGTCTGGGGGAACATAGACATCAATAGGAGAGCACGGACTGGGGAGCATAGAAAGCAGTGGGAGGGTACAGACAGCAGTAGCGAGTTAAGAGCACTGAGGGGTGGCACACAGCACTGGGGAGCATGGACAGCATAAGGGGGACACAGGCAGCACTCACCGTGGCATGGACAGCACTGGTGGCAGCATGGACAGCATTAGGTGGTGCGGACAGCACTGGTGGGGGGGCATAGACATCACCCAGGGGGTACAGACAGCACTAGGGGGGGCACGGACAGCAGTGAGGGGTTACACCGCGCTGAGGGGGTACACAGCACTGGGGTGTACACAGCATTAGGGGGTACACACAGCACTAGGGGGTACACACTGCACCTGGGGGTACACAGCACTGGGGGGTACACACTGTACTAGGAGGTACACAGCACGAGGGGGTACACACAGCACGAGGGGGTACACACAGCATTAAGGGGTACACAGCATTAGGGGGTACACACAGCATTAAGGGGTACACACAGCATTAGGGGGTACTCACTGTACTAGGGGGTACTCGCTGCACTAGGTGGTACACACTGCACTAGGGGGCACATAGCACGAGGGGGTACACACAGCACTGGGGTGTACACAGCACTAGGGGGTACACACAGCACTAGGGGTACACACAGCACCTGGGGGTACACAGCACTGGGTGGTACACACTGTACTAGGAGGTACACAGCATGAGGGGGTACACACAGCACGAGGGGGTACACACAGCACGAGGGGGTACACACAGCACGAGGGGGTACACACAGCACGAGGGGGTACACAGCACGAGGGGGTACACAGCATGAGGGGGTACACAGCATGAGGGGGTACACAGCATGAGGGAGTACACACAGCATTAAGGGGTACACACAGCATTAAGGGGTACACACAGCATTAGGGGGTACTCACTGTACTAGGGGGTACACACTGTACTAGGGGGTACACACTGCACTAGGGGGTACATACAGCACAAGGGGGTACACACAGCATTGGGGGGTACATACAGCACGAGGGGGTACACAGCACGAGGGGGTACACACAGCATTGGGGGGTACATACAGCATTGGGGGGTACACACAGTACGAGGGTGTACACAGCACTGAGCGGGGGGGGGGGGCAGCGATGGGTTGAGTACTCGCAGTGAGGGGGAGGGAGAGTCACACACACACACAGCACAGTTTCGGGAGGCTGGTAAACCTGCTGCAGCTCTTCTGTGTGACTTTATCGCAGCTTGCTGCTTACCCGCCCACCAGAGCACACAGGCCGGGGATAAGCCTAGAATGTATGGGCTGCAGTCAGGTCCTGGAAGTCAGGATCTGGAGAGAGCCCGTACATTCTAGCATCTACCCACAGGGCATCAGGCTGTGGGATTTAAAGGGCCGGCAGCCGGGAAAAGCGCGGCTGCCACCAAAGCACAATGGTCCCCGGGAATGTGCCCGGGGGCCGCATAAAAAGTCGTCACGGGCCGTATACGGCCCGCGGGCCGGAGGTTCCCCACCCCTGCTATAGGGGGTCACAGCGACAAGGCCATTACTACAGAGAATCAATTGCAACATGACCATCAGTATAGAGAATCACAACAACACGGTCATCACTATAGAGAATCACCGCGACATGGCCATTACGATAGAGAATTATAGTGACATGGCCATCACTACAGAGAATCAGAGCTACATGGCCATTATAAGCAAAACACGATCACTATAGAGAATCACAGCGACATGACTATCACTATAGAGACTAAAGGGGGCTTTACACGCTACGATATCGTTAATGTTTTATCGTCGGGGTCACGTTGTTAGTGACGCACATCCGGCGTCATTAACGATATCGCAGCGTGTGATACTTACCAGCGACCTCAAAAATGGTGAAAATCGTTCACCATGGAGAGGTCGTCCCAAACTCAAAAATCGGTAAGGGTTGTTTTTCGTTGTGGTTCGTCGCTCCTGCGGCAGCACACATCGCTATGTGTGACACCGCAGGAGCGAGGAACGTCTCCTTACCTGCCGCCGGCCGCTATGCGGAAGGAAGAGGTGGGCGGGATGTTTACATCACGCTCAGCTCCGCCCCTCCGCTTTGATTGGCCGGCTGCTTAGTGACATCGCGGTGACGTCGCTGTGATGCCGAACGTCCCTCCCCCTTGAGGGATTGTTCGGCAGTCACAGCGCCAACGCCGACCAGGTAAGTGTGTGTGACGCTGCCGTAGCGATAATGTTCGCTGCGGCAGCGATCACACGATTTCGCTTGCACGACGGGGGCGGGTGCTTACATGCTCGATATCGCTAGAAATTGCTAGCAATATCGTCCGCGTGTAAAGCCCGCTTAACAGCCACACGGCCATCACTATAGTGAATCACAGTATCATGCCCTTCACTGTAGAGAATAATAGCAACAGGGCTATTACTGTAGAGAATCACACAGTAACACACTAGTGAATTTCAGTAACATGGTGATTATGGCGATCACTATACAGAATCACACAGTCTCAGCGATCACTAAAAAGAACCGTTCAGTATCAATGAAAAATGGAGGGGAGCCAGCACTGCTTGTGAGTGGCATGCAACAATGAAAAAGTAAAAAGTGTAATATTCACAAATTCATTCCTCCTGTAACAATTCAATGAGATTTTTGGCAAATAATTGATCAATAATTTTGATAATTTCAGTATCAATGTGATCACTAGAAAATCACAGTGACACACAGATCACTGTAGTAAAAAATCACAGTCATACGACGATTACTATAGAGGATCACGCACTAACAAGGTGATCACTAGAGAATCACACAATAGCCCAGTAATCACAATAATTATTCATTATTATTGAAATCACTATAGACAATCATACAGTGACAAGTTGATCACTATAAAAAAAAACACTGTAACATGGTGATCACTATAGAGAATCACATAGTAACAAGGTGTTTACTAGAGAATCACACAGTGACATAGTGATTACTATAGAGCACGGGTAAGCAATTAATTTTCCCGAGGGGCCACATGAGTGACTGTGACTGGTGTGAAGGCTGAAGCAATAAACTGATATTAATTCTGCTCAAAATTAATATCTATTCATTATAAGTATTTTGTATCACTTAATATTGAGCAGAATTAACTATGCTGACATCCTCCTATATACAGGATGAGCCCCCCTATATACAGTATGAGCCCACTGAGCCCCCCTATATACAGTATGAGCCCACTGAGCCTCCATATATACAGTATGAGCCTACACAATCCCCTATATACAGTATGAAACCACACACAGCCCCTATATACAGTATGAGCCTTCACACAGACCCATATATACAGTGTAATCCCAAAAAGCCCCCATATACAGAGTATGAGTGTACACACCCCCTATATACAGTATGAGCCCACACTCAGACCCCTATATTCAGTATGAGCCCACGCACAGCCCCCATATATACAGCATGAGCCCACACACAGCCCCCTAGATAGAGTATGGGCTCACACAGCCCCCCTATATACAGTATGGGCCCACACACAGCCCCTCTATATACAGTAGGAACCTACCCACAGTCCCCATATACAGTATGAGCCCACAAACCCCCCTATATACAGTATGAGCCCACACAAAGCCCCCTATATACAGTATGAGCCCACACAACGTCCCTTTATATAGTATAAGCCCACACAGCCCCCAATATACAGTATCAGCCCACACACAGCGCCTCATATACAGTATGAACCCACACAGCCCTTATATACAGTTTCAGCCCACACAGCCCCCTATATAGAATAGGGGCCTATATACAGCCCCTCTATATACAGTATGAGCCCACACAAACCCCTATATACAGTATCAGCCCACACAACCCCCCTATATAGAGTATGAGCCCACAGAGCCCCCTATATACAGTATGAGCCCACACAAACCCCTATATACAGTATCAACCCACACAGCCCCCCTATATACAGTATGAGCCTACACAACCCCCCTATATACAGTATGAGCCCACACAACCCCCTATATAAAGTATGGGCCCACACAGCTCGCTATATACAGTATCAGACCACACAGCCCCCCTATATACAGTATGAGCCCACACAACCCCCCTATATACAGTATGAGCCCACAGAACCCCCTATATACAGAATGGGCCCACACAGCTCCCTATATACAGTATAGGCCCACACAGTCCCCCATATACAGTGTGGACCCACAAAGCCCCCTACATACAGTATGGGCCCACTCAGCCCCCTATATACAGTATGGGCCCACTCACAGCCCCTCTATATACAGTAGGAACCCACCCACAGTCCCTATATACAGTATGAGCCCACAAACCCCCCTATATACAGTATGAGCCCACACAAAGCCCCCTATATACAGCATGAGCCCACACAACGTCCCTTTATATAGTATAAGCCCACACAGCCCCCAATATACAGTATGAGCCCACACATAGCGCCTCATATACATTATGAACCCACACAGCCCTTATATACAGTGTCAGCCCTTACAGCCCCCTATATAGAATAGGGGCCTATATACAGCCCCTCTATATACAGTATGAGCCCACACAAACCCCTATATACAGTATGAGCCCACACAACCCCCCTATATACAGTATTAGCCCACACAACCCCCTATATAAAGTATGGGCCCACACAGCTCCCTATATACAGTATCAGCCCACACAGCCCCCCTATATACAGTATGAGCCCACACAACCCCCCTATATACAGTATCAGCCCACACAACCCCCCTATATAAAGTATGGGCCCACACAGCTCCCTATATACAGTATCAGCCCACACAGCTCCCTATATACAGTATCAGCCCACACAGCCCCCCTATATACAGTATGAGCCCACACAGCCCCCTATATACAGTATGAGCCCACACAGCCCCCCTATATACAGTATCAGCCCACACAACCCCCTATATACAGTATCAGCCTACACAACCCCCCTATATAAAGTATGAGCCCACACAACCACCTATATACAGTATGGGCCCACACAGCTCCCTATATACAGTATAGGCCCACACAGTCCCCCATATATAGTATGGGCCCACAAAGCCCCCTACATACAGTATGGGCCCACTCAGCCCCCTATATATAGTATGGGCCCACAAAGCCCCCTACATACTGTATGGGTTTATACAGCCCCCTTTATACAGTATGGGCTCACAAAGCCCTCCTACATTCAGTATGGGCCCACACAGCCCCCTATATACAGTATAGGACCACAAAACCCTCCTACATTAAGTATGGACCCACACAGCCTCTCTATATACAGTATCAGCCTACACATAGCTCCTGCTATAGTGAATTACACAGTAACATGGTGATTACTAGAAAGAATCACACAGTAACATGACTTTCTTTGTCTGCTGGTGACTTTAGTATCGCAGTACCACCTATAATCATGTAGATGTGATAGTCCCAGACGCCCGGCCTTTTGTTGCTAAGCGGTAGCAGCATGGCTTCACAGACATTCACTAGTAACGCTGAATATTACCTGTGTAGTTTATGGATTCTCATTTCTTCCTCTTTTTCTGTTCTCTTTTCAGGAATGCATTTTGTCCGGGATCATGTCTGTTAACGGAAAGAAAGTTCTACATATGGACAGGAACCCGTACTATGGGGGAGAGAGTTCCTCCATCACCCCCCTGGAAGAGGTACAGACCTATGCTCAAAAATCAGTCATTTTTGGGCACCTCGACATTCTGTTTTTTTAAAGGCGTGATCCTCAGCCGATGGTGTCCAGTTCCCCGACATGCAGAAAATAACAAGTGATTGACTGCAGCTGGTCACATGTTCCAGAGTCACATGACATTGTGACAGTAAGACGGGGGAACTTGGCAACGTCAGAAGTGGGGACGTTTCCTTTTTCTCCCATTTATGCTGGTTTAAAGAAATATTGCATCTAATGAAACCCTTTAAGTCATATAGATAATTTGCAATTTTGCACAGTTTCTTCTTTTGCTAAGACCATTGTGTTTTCTCTTCAGCTTTACAAAAGGTTTGAAATCCCCGATGGTCCGGCGGAGAGCATGGGAAGGGGCCGGGACTGGAACGTGGATCTCATCCCCAAATTTCTTATGGCTAATGGTGAGTGTCATAAAATATGTCTTTCTTTGTCGCTCCATTGGGAGACCCAGACAATTGGGTGTATAGCTATTGCCTCTGGAGGCCACACAAAGTATTACACTTAAAAGTGTAAGGCCCCTCCCCTTCTGGCTATACACCCCCAGTGGGATCACTGGCTCACCAGTTTTTGTGCTTTGTGCGAAGGAGGCAACACATCCACGCATAGCTCCACTTTTTAGTCAGCAGCAGCTGCTGACTATGTCGGATGGAAGAAAAGAGGACACATATAGTGTCCCCAGCATGCTCCCTTCTCACCCCACTGTATGTCGGAGGTGTTTGTAAGGTTGAGGTACCCATTGCGGGTACGGCGGCAGGAGCCCACATGCTGATTCCTTCCCCATCCCTTTTTACAGGGCTCTGGGTGAAGTGGGATTTACCGGTCTCCAGGCACTGAGACCGTGCTCCATCTACAGCCCCTGGAGAAGATGCTGGATGGAGCGGAGTACATCAGGGACATGGCTCTGCTTCCTCAAGGTACTCTGTGTCCCCGTGCATTTGGCGCTCACACCGCAGCATGCTGGGTGTTGTAGTGCGCCGGGGGACATCAGCGCTGCGGCGCCTGTGCCATGGCCTCATTCAGCTTTGCTGAAGCAGGCTCACTTATGGGAATTGGTCGCGCCGGCCGCTGGGACTGCGGCGCGGCTGGCACTTGTAGTGCGCCGGGGACTTCAGCGCGGCCTGCGCTTTTACGGCGGCCGCGCTGATAACTAGAGTCCCCGGCTTTTGCGGCCTGCTTCCGTTCGTTCCCGCCCCCAGACCTGCCAGTCAGGAGAGGGGCGGGACGCTGGCCACTTCCAGGAATCGGTCGCGCCGGCCGCTGGCAGCGGCGCGGCTGGCACTTGTGGTGCGCCGGGGACTTCAGCGCGGCCCGCGCTTTTACGGCGGCCGCGCTGATAACTAGAGTCCCCGGCTTTTGCGGCCTGCTTCCGTTCGTTCCCGCCCCCAGACCTGCCAGTCAGGAGAGGGGCGGGACGCTGGCCACTTCTATGAATCGGTCGCGCCGGCCGCTGGAACTGCGGCGCGGCTGGCACTTGTGGTGCGCCGGGGACTTCAGCGCGGCCCGCGCTTTTACGGCGGCCGCGCTGTTAACTCGAGTCCCCGGCTTCTGGGCCTAGTCTCCCTTCGTTACCGCCCACAGCCCTGACAGTCAGGGTAGGGGCGTGACGCTGCATAGAGCAGAGCTGAGAGCTGGAGTATGTTTTGCATACTCCACCCCTCTCACTGTGTGCACTGTGAATCCGGATTCCCGCACTTTCTCAGGCACGCCCACGGCTTCCTTCTCTACAAGGACACCGGCAGCCATTAGTGTCAGTTTCTGTACGATACAGAGACAAGTGTGGAAGACCCTGGCATTCTGATAGTCACACAATCGCTGCAACAGGCGTTAAGCAGCACCTGTGGTGCTAACCCCACTAGTGCAGAAGTGCACTTATAGATATGCTTGTACTATATACATTGCACTGTTTGGTCGCACGTTGTATATACCCTCCTGGATTATGCGGAGGAGTTATCAGCATATTCTCTGTGTAAAACAAAGGTGCAGAACCACATGTTTTTCTATACAGCTGGTACAGCATGTACGGCTATACGGCCGGCAGGTACATAGACTCCCATTGTATGCACTAATGGCCAGGGGATGAGGACGGTGTCTGCAGTATTTACTGACAGTTTTTCTGAGACTATGGCTATGATACTAGAAGCCTAGCAGTCCGGACATGTCTCTCACAATATGGGCACTGTTGAATCATTGATCCATGGCCCCCCTCAGTGTGAATAACTAACAGCTCCGGGAATGTCACACGCATCCCAGAGTCACGGCTCTGCACGGACGTCAGTCCCAGACAGCCTAAGTGGGCTCGCTATGAGCGGCCTCGGTTTCATCAGGGTCCTAACAGAAGGACTCGCTGTGTAATGAGGCGGAAGTAGCGGCTCAGGATTCTGATCCTGAGACCGCTCTCAATCTGGATACACCTGATTGTGACGCCATAGTAAATAATCTTATAGCGTCCATCTATAGAATGTGGGTTATTTCTCACAGCTCCTCCAGTGGAGGAGTCAGCTTCACGTATTTTTCTGGACCACTCTGCCTTCAGAGAGGCAGTCCAGGAACACCACGCTTATCCAGATATGCGCTTCTCCAAACGGCTTAGGATACACGTTATCCCTGTCCCCTGACTTGGTCAAGGACTGGACCCAATGTCCCGAGCGGCATCCTCCAATCTCCAGGCTTGTAGCTAGATCCATAGTTGCAGTGGGAGATGGAACTGCAAACTCAAAGATGCCACTGACAGACAGATGGATCTCTGGTCGAAAGCCATCTATGAGGCTGTCGGCGCACCGTTGGCTCCGGCATTCTCTCCCTTGGGGCACTCCAAGCTATTTCAGCTTGTCTTACACAGATTGACACGGTTACACGTACATCTGTGCCGCAGGTGGCATCCTTAACCTCTCAAATGTCTGCATTTGTTTCTTACGCGATTCAGGTTGTCCTGGACTCTGCGAACCGTGCGGCGGTAGCCTCCGCTACTCCGTGTTTTTAAGCAGAGCCTGGTCTGCTCGTTAAGTGAATGGAAGGCAGATTCTGCTTCCAAAAAAGGTTGCCTAACCAGTTGCCTTTTTCTGCTGACCGACTGTTTGGTGAGCGTTGGATGTAACCATCAAACAGTCCAGGGGTAAGGATTCATCCTTTCCTCAGCCCGGACACAACAAACCCCAACAGAGCAAGAGGCAGTCGGGGTTTTCGGCCTTTTCGAGGCTCGGGCAGGTCCCATTTTTCCTCGTCCAATGTGGACTCAAAAGGATCAGAGGAGCTAAGATTCTTAGCGGGCTCAGTCTCGCCCAAAAAAGCGACAGTCTGAAAACCCGCTTCCAAGGCGGCTTCCTCATGACTTGCGGCCTCGGTCGGTAGCAGGCTCTCCCGCCTTGGCGATATTTAGCTGCCATAGGTCAATGACCATTGAGTGTGAGACATTCTGTCTCACGGGTACAGGATAGAGCTCACTTCTCGTCCTCCAACTCGATTCTTCAGAATTTCTCCACCTCCCGGCCGGGCCGCTGCTCTTCTGCAAACAGGGTGCACTCTATAGGCAGAAAGAGTGATGACCCCCGTTCCTCTTCAGGAACAAGGTCACGGTTTTTACCCCAAATTCTTTGCGGTACCTATAACAACGGGCCGTTCCGTCCCGTTCTGGATCTAAAAATGCTCAGCAAGCTCGTGGACACCAGGCGGTTCCGGATGGAATCCCTCCGCCATGTCATCGCCTCAAGGTCCCAAGGATATTTCCTAGCATCATTAGGCATCAAGGATGCTTATCCACACGTGCCGATTGATCCAGAGCACTAGCGTTTCTACGCTTCGTTATAGGAGACGAACACCCTCTGTTCGTAGCTCTACCTTCCGGCTAGCGACAGTCCAACTGGTCTTCGCCAAGGTCAGGGCAGCAGTAGTCACAGTCCTGCACTCTCAGGGTCACTCTGTGGTCCCGTATTTAGACGATCTACTTGTCAAGGCACTCTCTTAGGAAACATGCCAACACTGCCCGAACGTTGCGCTGGAGACTCTCTAGAGTTTTGGGTGGATCATCAACTTTTTAAAGTCAGATCCGACCCCGACCCTATCGATAACATATCTAGGCATAGAGTTTCTTACTCTCTCAGCGATAGTGAAGCTGCCGCTAGACAAACAGCATTCACTACGGGCTGCAAGCTCTTCTTTAAGAACCAGTCGCACACATTGAGACGCCTCATGCACTTCCTACGTAAGATGGTAGCAATGGAGGCAGTTCCTTTCGCGCAGTTTTACTGCGTCCACTACAATGGGACATTCTCCGCCAATGGGACGAGGAGTCGACGTCCCTCAACAGAGTCGTCGTTCTTTCTCAGGCGGCCAAGGAATCTCTACGGTGGTGGCTTCTTCTCACCTCTTGGTCAAAAAGAAGGTCCTTCCTATCCCCGTCCTGGGCGATAGTTACGACAGACGCGAGTCTATCAGGGTGGGGAGCAGTTTTTCTCCACTACAGCGCTCAGGGTACGTGGACTCAGCAAGAGTCCACTCTTCAGATCAATGTTCTTGAACACAGAGCAGTGTATCTTGCCCTACAATCCTTCCAACAGCGGCTGGAAAGCAAGCATATCCGACTTCAGTCGGACAGCTCCACAGCGGTGGCATACATCAACCACCAAGGAAGAACGCGCAACCGGCAAGCCTTCCAGGAAGTCCGGCAGGTTCTGATGTGGGTGGAAGACACGGCATCCACCATATCCACAATTCACATCCCAAGTGTGGAAACTAGGAAGCTGACTTCCTAAGTCGCTGAGGTGTGGCCGAAAGAGTATGGTCTCCTCACCCGGACGGGTTTCAGGAGATCTGGCGCCGCTGACAGAGGCCGGACGTCGATCTAATGGCGTCACGGCACAACAACAATGTGCCAGCTTCATGGCACGGTTTCACAATCATCGAGCTCGGGCGGCAAACGCCTTAGTTCAGCATTGGTCGCAGTTCCAGCTACCTTAGGTGCCACCTCTGGCATTGTTGCCCAGAGTACTGCGCTAGATCAAGACCGACTGCGGCCGCGCCATCCTCGTCGCTACAAATTGGCCGAGGATGTTGTGGTACTCGGTTCTGTGGTGCCTCACGGTAGGCTAACCGGGGGCACTACCAGACCAATCAGACTGGCTGTCTCAAGGGCCATTCTTCCATTTGAATTCTACGGCCCTCAACCGGATGGTGTGGCATTGAGTCCTGGAACCTAGTGTCGTCAGGATTACCTCAGGACGTGGTTGCCACCATGAGACAGGCTAGCATACCAACGTCCGCCAAGATTGACCACAGGACGTGGAAGATGTTCTTATCTCGGTGCTCGGCGCAGGGTGTTTCTCCCTGGCCGGTTGCATCGTCTATGTTTCCTTCCTTCCTGCAATCTAGGTAGGAAAATGGGTTGTCGCTCAGTTCCCTTTAGGGACAAGTCTCAGCGCTATCTGTATTTTTTCAGAAACGACGACTTCCTCAGGTACGCACGTTCCTACGGGGAGTTTGTCTTCTCAGCACTCCGTACAAGCGGCCGTTAGAGCCCTGAGATCTGAACAAGGTTCTAATTGCTCTCCAGATGCCGCCTTTCGAGCCTTTGAAGGATGTCTCCCTTCCCGTTTTTCACGGGAAGTGGCCTTCTAGTAACGGTCTCGTCTCTTAGGAGAGTTTCCGAGCTAGCAACGCTCTCATACAAACTCCCTTCCTGGTCCTTCACCAGGACAGGGTAGTTCTGCGTCCGGTTCCGGAATTTCTCCCTAAGGTGGTATCCCATTTTCATATCAATCAGGATATCACCTCACCTTCTTTGTGTCCTCGTCCAGTCCATCAATTTCAGAAAGATTTGCATCTGTTGGTTCTGGTGAGAGCACTCAGGTTCTACTTCCCGCATGGCGCTCCTGCGCCACCCGGATGCACTCTTTGTCCTTGTCGCTGGTCGGCGTAAACAGTCGCAAGCTTCCAGATCCACCCTTGCTCGGGGGCTCGAGGAACCAATTCTTGAAACCTACAGTTCTACTGGGCTTCTGGTTCTTTCAAGGCCGAAGGCCCATTTTACCAGAGCCGTGGGTGCATCCTGGGCATTACGGCACCAGGCTACGGCTCAGCAGGTGTGTCAGGCACCCACCTGGTCGAGTCTACTTACTTTTACCAAGCATTATCAGATGCATACCTACGCTTCGGCAGACGCCAGCCTAGGTAGATAAGTCATTCAGGCGGCGGTTGGCCACCTGTAGGAGAGGGCCGTTTGACGGCCCTATCATGAGGTATTCTTTTACCCACCCAGGGATTGCTTTTGGACATCCCAATTGTCTGGGTCTCCCAATGGAGCGACAAAGAAGAAGGGAATTTTGTTTACTTACCGTAAATTCCTTTTCTTCTAGCTCCAATTGGGAGACCCAGCACCCGCCCTGTTTTCTCGGGGTTTTTCTGTTTTTTCGGGTACACATGTTGTTCATGTGGTATGGTTCAGTTCTCCGATGTTTCCTCGGATTGAATTGGTCTTTAAACCAGTTATTGGCTTTCCTCCTTCTTGCTTTGGCACTAAAACTGGTGAGCCAGTGATCCCACTGGGGGTGTATAGCCAGAAGGGGAGGGGCCTTACACTTTTAAGTGTAATACTTTGTGTGGCCTCCAGAGGCAATAGCTATACACCCAATTGTCTGGGTCTCCCAATTGGAGCTAGAAGAAAAGGAATTTACGGTAAGTAAACAAAATTCCCTTCTCCTTCGCCATCCACATTTATTTTAAGTTGGAGTGGATTTGTGGTGCAGAATCCAAACCACAAATCCACTCTTCACCTTCTGTTAAGGGGTCCTACCTTTGCCTTCATGTGCCATGGAACACTTCATAGGCTATGTGCGCACACAGCGTTTTTGTGCGTTTTTGGCCGCAAAAAACGCACCCGCGGAAAAAACGCACCAGTAAAAAATGCTTGCGTTTTTATCACGTTTTGGTGCATTTTGCTACGTTTTTCCAATGCATTGCATGGGTGAAGAACGCAATAAAACGCAGGAAAGAATTGACATGTCCATTTTATTTAGCTCAAAAACACAGCTAAAAAAAAAGTTGTGTGTGGACAGCAAAAATGAAAAGTCATAGACTTTGCCGGGGAAGCAAAGTCATGCAGTTTTGAGCCCAAAAACACACCCGAAAAACGTGCAAAAACGCTCAGTGCGCACATAGCCTTATGTTGGAACAAAAAAAAAAACAGAATTAATAATGCTCCGCCACCATTGCAGAGGTGGGGCGCTATTCTAAAAAGAAGCATTCATGTCTTTCCCATCACTTTCCTGCGTCCTGACCGCACTTTGTATTGGACGGTCAGACCTCATCTCCCATTCAAGGTAGCACTGTCAATATCCAGAAGATTGCACATGTTATCCTGACCTAAGGGTATAAAACACGGCGTGAAACTCAGAGGGATGAATGTTTGATTTCCCCATTCAAAAACAGGAAGTGGAATTGTAGAACATGAAGAGGAAATCCCGGGATTGCAGCTGTGTATCCGCTCCCATGTACACAGTCAGCTATGAAGATTAGGCTTTCCCATTGTTAAAGGGAACCTGTCAGGTGCAATATGCCCCCGCACCACGAGCAGTTCTGGGTGCAGATTTCCAATCCCTGCCTAACAGACCCTGTATCTAGTAGCATAGGTAAAGAGATCTATAGAAAAAGTATTTCTAAAGATCTTTTATGATATGCTAATGAGCGCTGGGACTAGTCACAAGGGCGTTAGATCCTGCGGTCATTCCGCCCTCTTAGCGTGGTAGCACACCCACAGGGGTATACTAACTAGTGTCATCAGCGGTGATGTGCGTACGGTGGAGGTCGCCTGAGCTGTAGTATGTTTGTTTAAACATAATAAGAATATCTGTGTATATAAATAATCAAAATGTAGATGTAGATGCATAATTATCTGTCTGGCTATGTAGCCATCGCATGGACCCATAGTATAATTCTAAGCTGTATATTGAAAAAGTTAGCCAAAGTATAAATGAACAAAGGAGATATTCATTAAGTTAATTGGGAGCCTTATCAGTAAAATTCACAGGAAAAGGAATGTAGTATATGTAGGATGAGGCGGGTGACCCCATACTCCGATGTATCATTTCTACAGAATCTCATCGTCGCTTACTGTCTTCAATTTCTTTGTCGCTCCATTGGGAGACCCAGACAATTGGGTGTATAGCTTCTGCCTCCGGAGGCCACACAAAGTATTACACTTAAAAGTGTAAAGCCCCTCCCCTTCTGCCTATACACCCCCCGTGCATCACGGGTTCCTCAGTTTTCATGCTTTGTGCGAAGGAGGCAGACATCCACGCATAGCTCCACAGCTTAGTCAGCAGCAGCTGCTGACTATGTCGGATGGAAGAAAAGAGGGCCGATAACAGGGCCCCCAGCATGCTCCCTTCTCACCCCACTCTTGTCGGCGGTGTTGTTAAGGTTGAGGTATCCATTGCGGGTACGGAGGCTGGAGCCCACATGCTGTTTTCCTTCCCCATCCCTTTAGGGCTCTGGGTGAAGTGGGATCCTAATCCGTCTCCAGGCACTGAGACCGTGCTCCATCCACAGCCCCTGGGGACTCTGCTGGACAAGGAGCCGAGTATCGTCAGGGACAAGGCCCTGCTACTTTGAGGTACTCTGTGTCCCCGTGGGGACCGCGCACACAAACACTGCAGCATTGCTGGGTGTGTTAGTGCGCCGGGGACCGCAGCGCTGACCGCGCTTGTGCCATCACATACTGCAGCGTGGCTGGGTGTGTTAGTTTACTGGGGACTACCGCGCTGACCGCGCGCTGCCATTTCACACTGCAGCGCGGCTGGGAGTGTTAGTACGCCGGGGACTACCGCGCCGACCGCGCTTATATGCCGGCCGCGCTTATAACTTTAGTCCCCGGCTTTTGCGGCCTAGTCTCACTTTTTTCCCGCCCCCAGGCCTGCCAGTCAGGGGAAGGGCGGGACGCTGCACAGGACGTCAGCGCTGAGGGCTGGAACATGCTTTGCATACTCCACCCCCCTCACTGTGCACAGTGGGGCACCAGATTCCCGCACTTTCTAGGGCACGCCCACGGCCCCCTCCTCTCCTCAGGACGCCGGCAGCCATTCCTGTCAGCTCTTCTGATGCTGGAGAGGGGAGACAAGCTCTGGGAGACCCAGGCAGGGATTCTGGTGATCACACAACCGCTTTGAGCGGGCGGTAAGCAGCACCTGAGGTGCTGGCCCCACTAGTGCAGAAGTGTACATATAGATTTATATGCTTATAGACTATTTGGGATGATGTATGATCTCATGCATTCTCCCAATACTGCCCATACGCACTCCCCCCTAATTATTCTTTATCAGTATGTGTGAGCAAATGGAGAAGTTTTTGTAAATATCTTTCAGGCTGAAGTGATGTGTTTAATGCTTGAACAATAGAATATAACGAGCTCAGTTGGTGATGCTAGCTCAAGAAGAGCATGTCTGTGTGTTCATTGTCTGATACATGGATATATCGGCACTGGTATACAGCTAATATGGCACCGTCTCTGATATCCCAAACAAAGATTCCATTAGCAGTCTTCAACCCAAATTCATCCCTTGACAGTTTGGCGCCCAACGTGGGGCTCGAACCCACGACCCTGAGATTAAGAGTCTCATGCTCTACCGAGTACCTGTTTCCGCTGTTAACACTGATCTGAAGTCCCGGCCCACTTTAAGCTAATGCCGACAAATTATCTCCTTACTAATTTTCCCTGCAGACCTCTAGGATTTATCTTTATTCTCTGCTCTCCTGCATGTTACACGGCTCCGTACCGTCCGATGGAAGTGTATGGACCAACCTCAGCACCTGCTGGGAGCTTGCAGAGTACTCACTGTGGGCGATGAAGTTGCTCCGTACACTCCCATCGGACCATATGCCAGAGAATAAAGATCAGCTTTAGAGGACTGCATCTACAGGATACTAATTAGGAAGAACAAAATATGCCGCCATCAGTTTAATGACGGGAAACCTGATGACAGGTTCCCTTTAAATCGGAGCTGTGATGGGAAAGTGCTGAGTGTCCTGCTCCTTATTTAGTATAGTCTCCCCTGTGTACACGGCACTCTGGGCCTCAACATGGTCATTAATAGAGGTGCATGTGTCCAATCCCATTTACCATATTTTCCGGATTTTAAGACGCACTTTTTTCCCCTAAAACTGGGGGTAATACAGGGATGCGTCTTACAATGCCGATAGTGGGGCGGGGTCATAGGAAGCAGGGTCGGTGATACTGAGGAGTCACTGCAGTGTCGCGGGTGCATTGAGCTGACTGCGGGCTCCATTGAATGGCCTGCGGATGACGCGATGAACTTCAAGAAAAAGGCCGCGGAGGCGGTGCGTGTGCAGATTGACATGATGGACTTTACTAAAATGGCCGCGTAGGCCTTTCTTTTAACGGTCTGCCTTTGCGGCCATTTTCTTGAAGTCTATCATGTCAACTGCAAGCGATTCAATGGAGTCCGCAGTCAGATCAGGCGCCTGCAGCAACACCCCGTCCTGTGACCCTCCTAAGTCCTCCATTGCAGTGACACCCCCGCAGCACGCCAGCAGATTAATGGCGCCCGCCGTTGCGCCACCCCCGAGGCCGCAGTATCGCTAACCCTCCATCCACTCACCCTCCTGAGACGCAACACCCCCGAGGCCGCAGTATCGCTAACCCTCCACCCACTCACCCTCCTGAGACACAACACCCCCGAGGCCGCAGTATCGCTAACCCTCCACCCACTCACCCTCCTGAGACACAACACCCCCGAGGCCGCAGTATCGCTAACCCTCCACCCACTCACCTTCCTGAGACACAACACCCCCGAGGCCGCAGTATCGCTAACCCTCCACCCACTCACCCTCCTGAGACACAACACCCCCGAGGCCGCAGTATCGCTAACCCTCCACCCACTCACCTTCCTGAGACACAACACCCCCGAGGCCGCAGTATCGCTAACCCTCCACCCACTCACCCTCTTGAGACGCAACACCCCCGAGGCCGCAGTATCGCTAACCCTCCACCCACTCACCCTCCTGAGACACAACACCCCCGAGGCCGCAGTATCGCTAACCCTCCACCCACTCACCCTCCTGAGACACAACACCCCCGAGGCCGCAGTATCGCTAACCCTCCACCCACTCACCCTCCTGAGACACAACACCCCCGAGGCCGCAGTATCGCTAACCCTCCATCCACTCACCCTCCTGAGACGCAACACCCCCGAGGCCGCAGTATCGCTAACCCTCCACCCACTCACCCTCCTGAGACACAACACCCCCGAGGCCGCAGTATCGCTAACCCTCCACCCACTCACCCTCCTGAGACACAACACCCCCGAGGCCGCAGTATCGCTAACCCTCCATCCACTCACCCTCCTGAGACGCAACACCCCCGAGGCCGCAGTATCGCTAACCCTCCATCCACTCACCCTCCTGAGACACAACACCCCCGAGGCCGCAGTATCGCTAACCCTCCATCCACTCACCCTCCTGAGACGCAACGCCCCCGAGGCCGCAGTATCGCTAACCCTGCATCCACTCACCCTCCTGAGACGCAACACCCCCTCCTTTGAGACCGCAGCATCGCCGACCCTGCCTCCTGTGACCATTCTGAGCTGCTCCCCCCAGTAAGCAGACACACTAGGATTATAAGACGGACCCTCATTTTAACATTAAAAATTATTCTTTCCGCCTCTAAATTTGGGGGGCGTCTTATAAACCGAAAAATACGGTATGCCGTTATTATATAGCACCGCAGGACACTAGTGCAAATGCAGTGGAAAGTGGGGGCCGTTGATAAACTGGTCGGGCAATGATCCCACGGTTAATTTTTCATTGTTATTGTGATGGCCGTTTCTTTTTTTTTTTGATTGTGTGTAAATCTATAGCAATGAGGAGGATTGTGCGCCGGGTCCAGCTGCTTCCTGCGTCTACACGAGCCGGGGAAAGCAGCATCCTCCGCGTGTCCTCTAATCAGTGCGTAGAGGAAAAGAGCCGTAAACATGGAATAGTTCTCATCTGCTCCGGAGAGAAAAGAGAAGAATAGTGATCCTTCAATAATAGAAATAATAAAACAACTATGGTCTCCGGATTTTCCATCCGAGCCCCTTCCAGACAGACCTTTCCCATTCACATCTATGGATATATATGGCGGTAGTACCCATTCCTGACCACTGCTTCCATGTACAATGAATGGTGTGGTCATGCATGGACTCTACTGCCTAACCCGTGATTGGGCCCAATGGTTATACATTGATCCTGAGGAAGGGTGATATATGTTGTGTATGGGACAACCTCTTTAAGAATTAAAGAGCAGTAAGTTGTCAAAGTTAGACTGGTTTCACATATCCTAAAAACACAGTCCGTGCTCGCTGGGATTACTGCTCAGAGCTAACTGCCCGGTGGGCTTGGTATGGCGGTTCCAGATGTATCGCCCCATAATCAGGTATATACAGATCGCTCACTGCCACCCAGCTTTCCCACATATCGATAAGGACCAGCACTTGCAAACCAACCACGTCAACCTCTCCGCCCTCGTCCTTTCCATTTGGCTTTATTTGCTCACACTAATCTGTCAGTACTACAGAACTGGTGTAACATGTACTAAGCAGGTGGAGTGGCTCTTATTGCAGCGGGGAACTAATAAGTTATATATAAGATGTGTGTGACACTAAAACCCTGTGGGAATGTCAATCTTCGCATTTTATCTACTGTTTTTATGGGAATTCTCTGGCGATGTATGTGATAGGTTGCTCCGGGAAATCACAGCTGAACCTTTTCTTGCTTTTGCCCAATTTCTTTCAGTAAGGGTACTTTCACACTTGCGTTGTTTTTTTCTTCAGCGCTCTATTGGGAGACCCAGACGATTGGGGTATAGCTACTGCCCTCTGGAGGCCACACAAAGCACTACATTAAAAGTGCAAGGCCCCTCCCCCTCTGGCTATACCCCCCCGTGGTATCACGGGTTCTCCAGTTTTAGCTTTGTGTGCGAAGGAGGTCAGACATTCCATGCATAGCTCCACAGATTTTAGTCAGCAGTAGCTGCTGACGGTTTCGGATGGAAGAAAAGAGGACACATATAGTGTCCCCAGCATGCTCCCTTCTCACCCCTGGATGGTGTTGTAAGGTTGAGGTACCTATTGCTGGTACAGGGCTGGAGCCTGACATGCTGTTTTCCTTCCACATCCCCTGGTAGGGCTCTGTGGAAGTGGGATCCTGCCGGCCTCTCAGCTCTGATGCCGGGCTCCATCCACAGACCCATTAGAACCTGATGGATTCGGAGCAGGAGTACGATCAGGGACAGGGCCCTGCATCTTACAGGTACTCTGTGTCCCCGGCAGGCACAGACACACTCCGGGCTGGCTGGGTGTTGTAGTGCGCCGGGGACCGCAATGTTGGAGTTAGTGTCCCTACAGATTACTGGGGGATGTTTTGTGTATGGGAACGCAGCGCCGACCCCCTCTGGACCGGGCGGCGCTGCTGTGACTTGTGGTGCGCCGGGGATCCGCCGTCCGCGCTTTTACGGCGGCGGCGGTTATAACTTTAGTCCCCGGCTTTTTGGGCCTAGGACGCCGGCAGCTCCGTTTCGTTCCCGCCCCCACCCTGTCACTCAGGGTAGGGGAGAGACGCTGTTCGCAAGCAGCGACGAGGGCTGGAGCCTGATTTACATGCTCCAGCCCTCACACTATGCACAGAGGGAAGCAGGCTTCCCGCTCTTGGCCAGGAACGCCCAGGGCCCGCCCCCCTTCCTCTCTCGAGACGCCGGCAGCCATTACATGCATGCCTGGCTGGAGGAAGGACGCAAGGCTCTGGGAGACCTGGACTAGGGGCTATCTGGCGACCACACACCCGCTTTTTAAGCGGGCGGTAAGCGTTTTTTCTGTGCTGGTCCCTCTAGTGCCTCACTGTGTATCAGTGTACTGGATACAGTTATATAGATATTGTATTTCTTGCACTGTGAGGTGCGCTTCTGGCTGCATATCCCAGATCGCTCTGTGGAAGCAGCAACATGTCATCCTCAAAACGCAAGGCGGCCAAGGCAAAAAGGGCTGTACTGGAGATCAGAGCAGTGTATCTTGCTCTACTGGCCTTCCAACAGTGGCTGGAAGGAAAGCAGATCCGAATCCAATCGGACAACTCCACAGCGGTGGCATACATCAACCACCAAGGAGGGACGCGCAGTCGGCAAGCCTTCCAAGAAGTCCGGCGCATTCTAATGTGGGTGGAGGACAGAGCATCCACCATATCCGCGGTTCACATCCCAGGCGTAGAAAACTGGGAAGCAGACTTCCTCAGTCGCCAGGGCATGGACGCAGGGGAATGGTCCCTTCACCCGGACGTGTTTCAGGAAATCTGTCGCCGCTGGGGAGTGCCGGACGTCGACCTAATGGCGTCCCGGCACAACAACAAGGTCCCGGCATTCATGGCGAGGTCGCGCGATCAAAGAGCTCTGGCGGCAGACGCCTTGGTTCAAGATTGGTCGCAGTTTCAGCTCCCATACGTGTTTCCACCTCTGGCGCTCTTGCCCAGAGTGCTACGCAAGATCAGATCCGAGTGCAGCCGCGTCATACTCGTCGCTCCAGACTGGCCGAGGAGGTCGTGGTATCCGGATCTGTGGCATCTCACGATCGGTCGACCGTGGTCACTGCCAGACCGACCAGACTTACTGTCCCAAGGGCCGTTTTTCCATCAGAATTCTGCGGCCCTGAACCTGACTGTGTGGCCATTGAGTCCTGGATCCTAGCATCTGCTGGATTATCTCAGGGAGTCATTGCCACAATGAGACAAGCTAGAAAGTCGACTTCGGCTAAGATCTACCACAGAACGTGGAAGATTTTCTTGTCCTGGTGCTCTGCTCAGGGAGTGTCTCCCTGGCCATTTGCATTGCCCAAGTTTCTTTCCTTCCTGCAATCGGGGTTAGAAAAGGGCTTGTCGCTCAGCTCCCTTAAAGGGCAAGTTTCGGCACTATCCGTGTTTTTTCAGAAGCGTCTAGCACGTCTTCCTAAGGTGCGCACGTTCCTGCAGGGGGTCTGTCATATTGTGCCCCCGTACAAGCGACCGTTAGATCCATGGGATCTGAACAGGGTACTAGTTGCTCTCCAGAAGCCGCCCTTCGAGCCTCTGAAGGAAGTTTCCTTTTCTCGGCTGTCGCAGAAAGTGGCGTTTCTTGTTGCAATCACATCGCTTCGGCGAGTGTCTGAGCTGGCAGCTCTGTCATCTAAGGCTCCCTTCCTGGTGTTCCACCAGGACAAGGTTGTGCTGCGCCCCATTCCGGAGTTTCTCCCTAAGGTCGTATCCTCTTTTCATCTTAATCAGGATATTTCCTTGCCTTCTTTTTGCCCTCATCCGGTTCACCGGTATGAAAAGGCCTTACGTTTGCTAGATCTGGTGAGAGCACTCAGAATCTACATTTCCCGCACGGCGCCCATACGCCGTGCCGATGCACTTTTCGTCCTTGTCGCTGGTCCGCGCAAGGGGTTGCAGGCTTCTAAAGCCACCCTGGCTCGATGGATCAAAGAACCAATTCTAGAGGCCTACCGTTCTGCGGGGCTTCCGGTTCCTTCAGGGCTAAAAGCCCACTCCACCAGAGCCGTGGGTGCGTCCTGGGCATTACGTCACCAGGCTTCGGCTCAACAGGTGTGCCAGGCAGCTACCTGGTCCAGTCTGCACACTTTCACCAGGCATTATCAGGTGCATACCTATGCTTCGGCGGATGCCAGCTTAGGTAGAAGAGTCCTGCAGGCGGCAGTGACACCCCCGTAGGGGAGGGCTGTTTTGCAGCTCTAACATGAGGTATTTATTTACCCACCCAGGGACAGCTTTTGGACGTCCCAATCGTCTGGGTCTCCCAATAGAGCGCTGAAGAAGAAGGGAATTTTGTTACTTACCGTAAATTCCTTTTCTTCTAGCTCTTATTGGGAGACCCAGCACCCGCCCTGTTGTCCTTCGGGATGTTTTTTTGTTGTTTGCGGGTACACATGTTGTTCATGTTGAACGGTTTTTCAGTTCTCCGATGTTATTCGGAGTTAATTTGTTTAAACCAGTTATTGGCTTCCTCCTTCTTGCTTTGGCACTAAAACTGGAGAACCCGTGATACCACGGGGGGGTATAGCCAGAGGGGGAGGGGCCTTGCACTTTTAATGTAGTGCTTTGTGTGGCCTCCAGAGGGCAGTAGCTATACCCCAATCGTCTGGGTCTCCCAATAAGAGCTAGAAGAAAAGGAATTTACGGTAAGTAACAAAATTCCCTTCTTTTTGGCGCAATCCGCTGTCTTGGGAAACAGCGGAATCCGTTAACGGATTCCGCTGTTTCCCATAGACTTGCATTGATGATGGATTGTGCCAAAAGTACCTGCGTTGCTTCCGTTGGCCGACGCTCCGTTGCTTCCGCCCAGCGGAAGCAACGCTGACTGTAACGTTAAATGCTTGCGTCAAAATGACGCCGACCAGCGGATTCCGTTGCTTCCGTTAAAATTTTCAATGTTTCCCTATGGTAGCGGATTCCGTTGCTAAGTGCTTAACAACGGAATCCGCTGCTGGATTCCGCTAATTTTTACTGAGCATGCCCAGAATGAAAACAAATGAAAAAAGAAAAAAAACAGAGCCGACGGATTCCGTTAGCCGGACGCCTAACGGATTCCAAACGGATGCAACGGTCCGTTATTTCACAGGAATCAGCTAACGGATTACTGTGAAATAACGGATCCGTTGCATCCGTTGACACCACAAAAATAACGGATGCGTCAAAACGACGCAGCAACGGACCCAGCGGATTTCGCCCAACGCAAGTGTGAAACTACCCTAAGGCTGTGTTCACACTTCCGTTGTTTTGCTTCCGTCGCCTAGAGGAATTAAGGTATCCTGCGCAATATTTTGCAGGAACCCGTTTTATCCCCATAGACATCTATTAGCGACGGATTGTGACTGATGGCCCTGCGTTGCATCCGCCGTGTGACGGATCAGTCGTTTAGTGACTGACCATCAGGCTGGAGCAACGCTGAACGTAACGTTTTTTGGTGCGGCAAAAAAACGCACTCCGCAGGTGTCCGTCGCCATCCGTCAAGAGCTGTAATGGATGTCTATGGTGCTGGATTCCGCCGTTATCCGTCACACGATGGAATCCAGTGCTGGATTCCGTCATGCTTTACTGAGCATGTCTGGCACACCCATTGGGATGTCCCAAACACAAACGGATCACAACGGATCCGTAAAAAAACGAACACCCAACGGATGTAACGGACGCGACAAATCAGTTTTTTCACAGGATTCCGTTCAAAGTAACTCATCCGTTGCGTCAGTTGACATCTCAAAAACGACAGATTCGTCGTTGGTCGCAACAACGGACCTGACGGAAGCAAACAACGGAAATGTTAACATAGCCTAAGATGGGTGACCTGACAATAATCTGAGCAACAGGATATCTGGCTATTGAATTTTAGGAATTATGGCAGTAATAACCCTTTAACTTTTCCGTTTTTTTCGCAGGCCAGCTAGTGAAGATGCTGCTCTACACCGAGGTCACTCGCTACCTGGACTTCAAAGTGGTAGAAGGAAGTTTTGTGTACAAAGGAGGGAAGATATACAAAGTCCCGTCAACCGAAACTGAGGCCCTGGCCTCCAGTGAGTATATATAATGTGTATGATGGCGTCAAGACCCACCATCTACTAGGCAAACGGCACATCGGAAATCTTGAATTTCAGAATACCCGACCCCTTAGTTCTTAGGAAAGATAATATGCCACCTGTAATGCATGGCACTACCGAGTAGTGATACAGCCACTAGGTGGCGCTGGATGGGAAGCTAAACACTATGTGGCATAGTAGGAAGTTAATAGCTAGATGGCGCTGGAAGCAGTAGTGTACTGAGAGAGCAGAGGGAAAGTCTAACAAGCTGGGATCAGTAACCAAGAGGACACGACAGAACTCAGCAAGCAGGCAGAAACGAGGTCAAGATACAAGCCGGGGGTCAGGATACCAGGAGAGTACGTATGTGTCTTATCACGTCAAAGTGACTTACGTAGCACTCACTAATATACAGATTAGGCACACTGAATACAGTTTTATGGTAAAACAATAAGGTAACAATTTATTAAGATTGCATCAGAATAATGTTCAATTATGGAATGGCAGAAACAATATTACCCTGTTCTATTGAGTCAATTAGTGTAAATCATACAATCAATGTAGATCATAGTATATAGAGAAATTAAGCATCAGTACATTACCAAGTATTGTAACATCACTTCTCAACCGGAGGGACCTCAGTGTCAGCGAGAAGGAGAATACTTTGGTCTTATCATCACAGAAGAAGTGCGTCCACTATATGGTCTGGAACGTCCCTAACTCACTGAGCAGGGCCCCCCTTTTTATACACAGCTGCCACATCCTCCTTCATCATGGCTGCGCAGTATGTTTTAGCCAGATCATCAGTTTCTTGCAGTTGTGCAGTATGTTGTTTTTTACGAAAGTTTTATGATGACAGAAGAGTGCTTCAAGGTTGTTTGTTACTAATTGCAACATAACAACCCAAGGTTTGTGTGCTACTGATTATAGTATAACATTTCAAAGTTCTCCGGTATGTTGTTTTCATAAAGTTAACTCTTCATGATCACAGCATAACGCTCTAAGATTGTAGCATATGGACAGCATGACCTCCATAATCACCTATTCTGAAGACTGGATACCTATCTTAACCCAGTCACACACTCATACTTGTCTCATTCGAATCACAGTATGGGATGCAAGGAGCAGGCGGGGACAATACTTGGTAATGTATTGATGCTTAATGTCTCTATATACTATGATGTTACAATACTTGGTAATGTATTGATGCTTAATTTCTCTATATACTATGATGTTACAATACTTGGTAATGTATTGATGCTTAATTTCTCTATATACTATGATGTTACAATACTTGGTAATATATTGATGCTTAATTTCTCTATATACTATGATTTACATTGATTGTATGATTTACATGAATTGAAACAGGTAAACACCGACTCCGCAGGAGAGCATAACAGAACGTCACTGCACAAAAAATGCACCGCAAATCAGAACTGTGACACTACAAGATTGTTTATAACACATGTATGCTCAGTCGAGCTGAGTGTGCATGTTAAGATGTGATCCTTTAAATTAAGGTGCCCTACACATTGCCTGAGAATAGCAATTAGGTTTTATTTGCTGTTTTTTTCTGATTTTTACCTTCAGTCTCTTTTTTGTAGATCTCATGGGGATGTTTGAGAAACGGCGTTTCCGCAAGTTTTTGGTCTTCGTAGCTAACTTTGACGAGAACGACTCCAAGACATTCGAAGGGGTGGATCCCAAAAGCACCACCATGCGAGATGTGTACAAGAAATTTGACTTAGGGCAGGATGTCATCGATTTCACAGGCCATGCCCTGGCACTTTACAGAACTGACGAGTGAGTATTTGCTGCTCGGGATATAAAGTAGCCGCGCATGTTACGTCTGGTGATGTGACTTTTCCCAGTTGTTGTGAGTTTATGGGAAAGATGCAATAGCTGTTCCATGAAGATGAGTAACACAAGATCTGCTGAAGATGATGTGGACGTACTTGGCATTGGGTAAATCGGAGATTGAAGCTTAGAGGGATTGTAAGCTTTTCAGTCACGTTATTGCCACGAGATACAGAAATCGTTCCCACCTTTGCACAGCACAAAAAAACAATTGAACCTCATTACTCAGGTCCAGAGAAATGAGAGAGGGTCTCTTAAAGAACTATAGTGCCTGGACCTTTCCTCTCTCCAACTACCAAGCAAATGAACCAGGTTGCCCAGGCTGAACAAACCTTCCCAGCTTGGCCAAGGCCTATATTAAACAGTATTTGCATCCACTAGTCTAGCTTTAGGAGAGCTTCCTGCATGTGGCCTGATGTAAAGGGAACGGATTCACTCTAAAGACCCTGACCAGGAATAATGTATATCTTTTCTACATGAAAGGTTGTGGTCTCCGTTCAGGTGGTCATGGTTTGGTTTCAGTAGCCACTCAGTTCCTGTTAGGTTTACCTGGTGAAGTGGATCCTCTAAGCCAAAGGTTCGAGTGGGCACACAGCCCAGGGGCATCAGATGATGCATACAGGAGACAAGTAGCAGAGGTACTAGAAGCTGCAGGAAGACAGAAGACGTCCTGGAGACTACAGACAAGTAGCAGAGGTGCTGGAGCCACAGGCAGATAGGGGACATCCTGGAGAGTGCAGACAGGTAGCTGAGGTACTGGAGACTGCAGACAGATAGCAGAAATACTGGACAGTGAAGACAGGTAGCAGACGTATTGGAGACTGCAGACAGGTAGCTGAGGTACTGGAGACTGCAAACAGGTAGTAGAGGTACTGGAACCACAGGCAGATAGGAGATGTCCTGGAGAGTGCAGACAGGTAGCAGAGGTACTGGAGCCTGCAGACAGGTAACAGATGTATTGGAGACTGCAAACAGGGAGCAGAGGTACTGGAAGCCGCATACAGATATGACACATCCTGGACACTGCCGGCAAGTACCAGAGGTGCTGGAGCCACAGGCAGACAGGAGATGTCCTGGAGAGTGCAGACAGTTAGCAGAGGTCCTGGAGCCTGCAGACAGGTAGCAGAGGTACTGGAAGCCGAAGGCAGACAGGAGACATTCTGGAGACTGCAGAGCGATGGCAGAGGTACTGGAGCTACAGGCAGACAGGAGATGTCCTGCAGACCACAGACAGGTAGCAGAGGTACTGGAGACCAAAGACAGGTAGCGAATGTACTGGAGATCACAGACAGGTAGCAGAAGTACTGGAGACCACAGACAGGTAGTGAATGTGCTGGAGACCAAAGACAGGTAGCAGAGGGACTGGAGACCACAGACAGGTAGCAAAGGTACTGGAGACCACAGACAGGTAGCAGAGGTACTGGAGACCACAGGCAGGTAGCAGAGGTACTGGAGACCACAGACAGGTAGCAGAGGTACTGGAGACCACAGGCAGGTAGCAGAGGTACTGGAGACCACAGGCAGGTAGCAGAGGTACTGGAGACCGCAGACAGGTAGCAGAGGTACTGGAGTCCACAGACAGGTAGCAGAGGTACTGGAGTCCACAGACAGGTAGCAGAGGTACTGGAGACCACAGACAGGTAGCAGAGGTACTGGAGTCCACAGACAGGTAGCAGAGGTACTGGAGTCCACAGACAGGTAGCAGAGGTACTGGAGTCCACAGACAGGTAGCAGAGGTACTGGAGACCACAGACAGGTAGTGAATGTACTGGAGACCACAGACAGGTAGCAGAGGTACTGGAGACCACAGGCAGGTAGCAGAGGCACTGGAGATCACAGGTAGCAGAGGTACTGGAGATCACAGACAGGTAGCAGAGGTACTGGAGACCACAGACAGGTAGCAAAGGTACTGGAGACCACAAACAGGTAGCAGAGGTACTGGAGACCACAGACAGGTAGCAGAGGTACTGGAGACCACAGACAGGTAGCAGAAGTACTGGAGACCACAGGCAGGTAGCAGAAGTACTGGAGATCACAGACAGGTAGCAGAGGTACTGGAGTCCACAGAAAGGTAGCAAAGGTACTGGAGACCACAGACAGGTAGCAGAGGTACTGGAGATCACAGACAGGTAGCAGAGGTACTGGAGTCCACAGACAGGTAGCAAAGGTCCTAGAGACCACACACAGGTAGCAGAGGTACTGGAGATCACAGACAGGTAGCAGAGGTACTGGAGTCCACAGACAGGTAGCAGAGGTACTGGAGTCCACAGACAGGTAGCAGAGGTACTGGAGACCACAGACAGGTAGCAGAGGTACTGGAGTCCACAGACAGGTAGCAGAGGTACTGGAGTCCACAGACAGGTAGCAGAGGTACTGGAGACCACAGACAGGTAGTGAATGTACTGGAAACTGCAGACAGGTAGCAGAGGTTGTGGAGACAGCCGTGTAACAGCTGCTTTATCTCTTTTATAGGTATCTGGATCAGCCATGTCTGGAAACCATCAATCGCATCAAGCTGTACAGCGAGTCCCTGGCAAGATACGGAAAGAGCCCCTATCTGTACCCGCTGTATGGGCTGGGCGAGCTGCCTCAGGGATTTGCAAGGTGAGGAAACGGTTTTCTCTCAGAGTAACCCTAGGTCACAGGAACAGTCTAAACGTGATATATTTCGGGGCAGACCTAATGTCCTGTAAGATAGACTCGTCCTATGGTCGGGGTCATACTCCAGTCCTTCACCCTTATACAGGTGAAGCTGATGCTGCTCCTTTCTCCTCCGCCCTTTGCAGGCTCAGCGCTATCTACGGTGGCACGTACATGTTAAACAAGAGCGTGGATGAGATTGTAGTGGAGAAAGGGAAAGTGGTTGGAGTAAAGTCAGAGGGAGAGGTAAGTTCTTAGGGAATCATGACGTTGGGCCATTGAAGTAGAGTACGGGCATAAGATAAGTCGGTAAGTTCCTTCCTATCTGGTAAGATCTGTAGCATCGTCTGAATATCCTGCATACGAGCAGTAACGTGTGGGTTCGGTGATCCGTTCTGCTGTCATGGGCTTGAATGCAGTTTTGGAAACAGCTTCATGGTGCTTACACTGTGCAGAATTATTAGGCAAATGCGTATTTTGATCACATGATCCTTTTTATACATGTTGTCCTAGTCCAAGCTGTATAGGCTGAGAGCCAACTACCAATGAAGTAACTCAGGTGATGTGCATCTCTGTAATGAGGAGGGGTGCGGTGTAATGACATCAACACCCTATATAAGGGGTGCTTAATTATTAGGCAACTTCCTTTCCTTTGGCAAAATGGGTCAGAAGAGAGATTTGACGGGCTCTGAAAAGTCCAAAATTGTGCGATGTCTTGCAGAGGGATGCAGCAGTCTTGAAATTGCCAAACTTTTGAAGCGTGATCACCAAACAATCAAGCGTTTCATGGCAAATAGCCAACAGGGTCGCAAGAAGCGTGTTGGGCAAAAAAAGGCGCAAAATAACTGCCCATGAATGGAGGAAAATCAAGCGTGAAGCTGCCAAGATGCCATTTGCCACCAGTGTGTCCATATTTCAGAGCTGCAACGTTACTGGAGTATCAATAAGCACAAGGTGTGCCATACTCAGGGACAGGCCAAGGTAAGGAAGGCTGAAAACCACCACCTCTGACCAAGAAACATAAGATAAAACGTCAAGACTGGGCCAAGAAATATCTGAAGACTGATTTTTCCCAGGTTTTATGGACGAATGAAATGAGAGTGACTCTTGATGGGCAGATGGATGGGCCAGAGGCTGGATCAGTAAAGGGCAGAAAGCTCCACTCCGACTCAGACGCCAGCAAGGTGGAGGTGGGCACTGGTATGGGCTGGGATCACCAAAGATCAACTTGTGGGACCTTTTCGGGTTGAGGATGGAGTGAAGCTCAACTCCCAGACCTACTGCCAGTGTCTGGAAGAGAACTTCTTCAAGCAGTGTTACAGGAAGAAGTCGCTATCGTTCAAGAAAAACATGATGTTCATGCAGGACAATGCTCCATCACATGCATCCAACTACTCCACAGCGTGGCTGGCCAGTAAAGGTCTAAAAGATGAAAAAATAATGACATGGCCCCCTTGTTCACCTGATCTGAACCCCATAGAAAACCTGTGGTCCCTCATAAAATGTGAGATCTACAGGGAGGGAAAACAGTGCACCTCTGGGAGCAGTGTCTGGAGGCTGTGGTGTCTGGAGGCTGTGGTGTCTGGAGGCTGTGGTGTCTGGAGGCTGTGGTGGCTGCTGCACGCAATGTGGATCGTAAACAGATCAAGCAATGACAGAATCTATGGATGGAGGCTGCTGAGTGTCATCAGAAAGAAAGGGGGCTATATTGGGCACTCACTTTTTGGGGTTTTGTTTTTGCATGTCAAAAATGTTTAGTTCTAAATGTTATGCAGTTATATTGGTTTACCTGGTGACAATAAACAAGTGAGATGGGAATAGATTTGGTTTTTATTAAGTTGCCTAATAATTCTGCACAGTAATACTTACCTGCACAAACAGATCCTCCTAAGATAGACAAATCTAAAAACCCTCCAACTGCCAAAAATATTAAGCTTTGATATTTATGAGTCTTTTGTGCTGATTGAGAACATCGTTGTTGATCAATAATAAAAAAAAATCCTCTTAACCCCTTAGTGACGGAGCTAATTTTCACCTTAATGACCAGACCAAATTTTGCAATTCTGACCAGTGTCACTTCATGAGGTTATAACTCTGGAACGCTTCAACCGATCCCAGTGATTCTGAGACTGTTTTTTCGTCACATATTGGACTTCATGTTAGTACCAAATTTAGGACAATATTTTTTGTGTTTATTTATGAAAAAAATTTAATTTTGGCAAAAATTTTGAAAATTTAGCAATTTTCAACTTTTGATTTTTTATCTCGTTAAACCAGAGATTTCTGTCACACAAAATAGTTAATAAATAACATTTCCCACTTGTCTACTTTACATCAGCGCGATTTTGAAACCAACATTTTTTTTGTTAGGAAGTTAGAGGGGTTCAAAGTTTATCAGCGATTTCTCATTTTTACATCAAAATTTACACAACCATTTTTTTAGGGACCACATCATATTTGAAGTGACTTTGATAGGCCGAGGTGACAGAAAATAGCCAAAAGTGATCCCATTCTAAAAACGGCACCCCCCAAAGTACTCAAAATCACATTCAAGAAGTTTATTAACCCTTCAGGTGCTTCACATGAACAAAAGCAATGTGGAATGAAAAAAAGCAAAAATTAAATTTTACCTAAAAATGCTGCTCTAACCCAAATTTATTCACTTTTAGAAGAAATAACACAACAAAATGGACCCCAAAACTTGTTCCCCACTTTCTTATGAACGCGCCGATACCCCACATGTGGTCAGAAACCTCTGTTTGGACAAATGGGAGGGCTCGGAACAGAAGGAGCAATATTTGAATTTTGGAAAGCAAATTTGGCTGAAATAGATTGCGGGCACCAGGTTGCATTTACAGGTCCGCTAAGGAACCTAAACAGAAGAAACCCCTCACAAGTGATGCCATTTTGGAAACTAGACCCCTCAAGGCCTCTACCTAGGGGTATAGTGAGCATTTTGGACCCACAAGTATTTCACAGATTTTGTTAACGTTACGTTGTCGTATTGAAAATTTTAATAATTTTCTCAAAAATGTTGCTTTAGCATCAATATTCTCACTTTTTCAAGAGGTAATTCCAAAAATTTGACTTCAACGTTTGTTACCCACTTTCTTATGAGCGCGGTGATACCTTACATGTGGTCTGAAACCTTTGTTTGGACAAATGGGAGGGCTTGGAACGGAAGGAGCAGTATTTGAGTTTTGGAAAGGAAATTTGGCTGATAAAGATTGCGGGCACCATGTCGCATTTGGAGGTCCCCTAAGGTACCTAAACAGCAGAAACCCCCCACAAGTGACCCCATTTTGGAAACTAGGCCCCTCAAGGAATTTATCTAGATGTTTAGTGACTACCCTGAACCCCCAGGTGCTTCACAGAATTTTGTAACGTTGAGCCATGAAAATAAAAAAATAACATTTTGCCACAAAATCGTGACTTCAACCAGGTAGCTTTTTTTTTACAAGAGTAAAAGGAAAAAAATCAGCATAAAATTTATTGTGCAATTTCTCCTGAGTTTGGCAATACCTTACATGTGGCCCCATTTTGGAAAATAGACCCCTCAAAGAATTTAGTTAGATGTTTGGTGAGTACCCTGAACCCCCAGGTGCTTCACAGAATTTCTTCGTCGCTCTATTGGGAGACCCAGACGATTGGGTGTATAGCACTGCCTCCGGAGGCCACACAAAGCAATTACACTAAAAAGTGTAAGGCCCCTCCCCTTCTGGCTATACACCCCCAGTGGGATCACTGGCTCACCAGTTTTCTGCTTTGTGCGAAGGAGGTCAGACATCCACGCATAGCTCCACTGTTTGTAGTCAGCAGTAGCTGCTGGCTATATCGGATGGAAGAAAAGAGGGCCCATATGGGGCCCCCAGCATGCTCCCTTCTCACCCGCGGTGGTGCTTGTAAGGTTGAGGTACCTATTGCTGGTACAGAGGCTGGAGCCCACATGCTGTTTTCCTTCCACATCCCCTGGAGGGCTCTGTGGAAGTGGGATCTTGCCGGCCCCCAAGCCCTGGGGCCGGGCTCCATCCACAGACCCATAGAACCTGCTGGATTTGGAGCGGGAGTGCCGTTCAGGGACAAGGCCCTGCAACTTTCAGGTACTCTGTGTCCCCGGCAGGCACGGACACTCTCAGGCTTGCTGAGCGTTATAGTGCGCCGGGGACAGTAGCGCTGTGCGCCGGGGTTAGGTCACTGCAGCTTTGCTGAGTGACGTTTCATGTTGGGAACTACTGCGCCGACCGCTCCTGGAGCGGCGGCGCAGCTGCGACTTGTAGTGCGCCGGGGACTTTGCGCCGACCGCGCTTTTACGGCGGCGGCGCTTCTAACTTTAGCCCCCGGCTTCTGCGGCCTAGTGCCGCTTCGTTCCCGCCCCCACCCTGTCAATCAGGGTAGGGGAGAGACGCTGCTCAATTAACAGCGCCGAGGGCTGGAGCTTTATTTACATGCTCCAGCCCTCTCACTAGGCACAGGGGGAAGCAGACTTCCCGCTCTTCGTCGGTGTACGCCCAGGGCCCGCCCCCCCTCTCCACAAGGACGCCGGCAGCCATTACACATGCGGCTGGCTGGGGAAAGGCAGCAGGCTCTGGGAGACCCAGACTAGAGGGATTTCTGGCGTCCACACACCGCTCCTAAGCGGGTGGTAAGCAGCACAGTAGTGCTGGCCCCTCTAGTGCCTCAGTGTTATATTAGTGTACTTTTTTCTTGGTACCATATATATATATATATTTATATAGTGCACTGTAAGGTCGCTTCTTGGCTGAACACCCTGTACTGCTCTGAGGAGGCAGCAACATGTCATCCGCAAAACGCAAGGGTGCCAAGGCACAGGCTGTGTACACTGTTTGTACTGCATGTGGGGCTGATCTACCGGCAGGCTCCAAAGACTCACATTGTATGCAATGTTCAGTCCCAGTGGCACTCCGTCAGCCAGAGCCTAATGTGGTGGTAGCCCAGGCAGAGACGCCTGTGAACCCTGCCCCGGTGACGGGGACAGACTTTGCAGTTTTTGCTGACAAAATGTCTGTGACTATGTTAAAAATACTGGAGACCTTGCAGTCCAGGCCAGTTACTCAGACCATGGACACTGCTGTGTCTATGCTCTCCGGTCCCCCTCAGTTGGAACTAATCCGTACTTCAAGGGGGTCTCAAGCATCACAGGCTGAAGTCTCTGACTCAGATGACAGTCCCAGGCAGCCTAAGCGAGCTCGCTGGGAAAGACCCTCCACATCTTCACACTGTTCAGGGTCTCAGCGACAAGAGTCTCTCTGTGATGACACTGAGGACGGTGACCAGGAGTCTAATCCTGAGGCCCCTCTCAATCTGGATGCCCCTGATGGTGACGCCATGGTTAATGACCTTATATCGGCAATTAATAGGCTGTTGGATATTTCTCCCCCAGCCCCTTCTGCAGAGGAGGCAGCTGCACAGCAGGAGAAGTTCCATTTCCTATATCCCAAGCGTAAATTAAGTGCTTTTTTGGACCACTCTGACTTCAGAGAATCGATCCAGAAACACGACGCTCATCCAGACAAGCGTTTCTCTAAACGTTCTAAGGATACCCGTTATCCTTTTCCCTCTGAGGTGGCCAAACACTGGACCCAGTGTCCAAAGGTGGATCCCCCAATTTCCAAGCTTGCGGCTAGATCCATAGTCGCAGTAGAGGATGGCGCTTCACTTAAAGATGCCAACGACAGACAGATGGACCTTTGGTTGAAATCTGTCTATGAATCTATCGGCGCGTCGTTTGCTCCAGCATTCGCGGCCGTGTGGGCACTCCAAGCTATTTCAGCTGGTTTAGCACAGGTGGATGCTTTCATACATCCAGCAGTGCCGCAAGTGGCGTCCCTAACTTCGCAAATGTCTGCGTTTGCGACCTATGCTATCAATGCTGTCCTAGAATCTACGAGCCGTACCGCTATGGCGTCCGCCAATTCTGTGGTTTTGCGCAGAGCCTTGTGGTTAAAGGACTGGAAAGCAGATGCTGGTTCCAAAAAATGCTTAACCAGCTTGCCATTATCTAGAGACAAGGGAGCTCAGATTCCTGGCGGGCTCACTCACGCCCCAGGAAAACAAATGGAGGAACCGCTTCCAAAGCGGCTACCTCATGACTTTCGGCCTCCTCCCTCCGCATCCTCGGTCGGTGGCAGGCTCTCCCGCTTTTGCGACATTTGGCTGTCACAGGTCAAAGACCGGTGGGTAACAGACATTCTGTCTCGCGGGTACAGAATCGAGTTCAGTTCTCGGCCTCCACTTCGGTTCTTCAGAACCTCCCCACACCCCAACCGAGCAGATGCCCTGCTGCAGGCGGTGGACTCTCTAAGAGCAGAAGGAGTCGTGATCCCTGTCCCCCCTCACGAACGGGGGCGAGGATTTTACTCCAATCTCTTTGTGGTTCCAAAAAAGGACGGCTCCTTCCGTCCTGTTCTGGACCTAAAACTGCTCAACAAGCATGTGAACGCCAGGCGGTTCCGGATGGAATCCCTCCGCTCAGTCATTGCCTCAATGTCTCAAGGAGATTTCCTAGCATCAATAGACATCAAAGATGCCTATCTCCACGTGCCGATTGCTACAGAGCACCAATGCTTTCTACGCTTCGTGATAGGAGACGACCATCTTCAGTTCGTAGCTCTGCCATTTGGTCTGGCGACAGCCCCTCGGGTGTTCACCAAGATCATGGCGGCAGTGGTAGCAGTCTTGCACTCTCACGGACACTCTGTGATCCCTTACTTGGACGATCTACTGGTCAAGGCACCCTCTCAAGAGGCATGCCAACTCAGCCTGAATGTTGCACTGGAGACTCTCCAGGCGTTCGGGTGGATCATCAACTTCCCAAAGTCAAATCTGTCACCGACCCAATCACTAACGTATCTTGGCATGGAGTTTCATACTCTATCAGCGATAGTGAAGCTTCCGCTGGACAAGCAGCGGTCTCTACAGACTGGGGTGCAGGCTCTCCTTCAAAGTCAGCCGCACTCCTTAAGACGCCTCATGCACTTCCTCGGGAAGATGGTGGCGGCAATAGAGGCGGTTCCGTTTGCGCAGTTTCATCTGCGTCTACTTCAATGGGACATTCTCCGCCAATGGGACGGGAAGTCAACATCCCTGGACAGGAAAGTCTCCCTTTCCCAGACGGCCAAAGACTCTCTGCAGTGGTGGCTTCTTCCCACCTCATTATCACAGGGAAGATCCTTCCTGCCACCGTCTTGGGCGGTGGTCACGACAGATGCGAGTCTGTCAGGGTGGGGAGCAGTCTTTCTCCACCACAGGGCTCAGGGTACGTGGTCTCAGCAGGAGTCCACCCTTCAGATCAATGTTCTGGAAATCAGAGCAGTGTATCTTGCCCTACTAGCCTTCCAGCAGTGGCTGGAAGGAAGGCAGATCCGAATTCAGTCGGACAACTCCACAGCGGTGGCATACATCAACCACCAAGGGGGGACACGCAGTCGGCAAGCCTTCCAGGAAGTCCGGCGGATTCTGATGTGGGTGGAAGCCACGGCCTCCACCATATCCGCGGTTCACATCCCCGGCGTAGAAAACTGGGAAGCAGACTTCCTCAGTCGCCAGGGCATGGACGCAGGGGAATGGTCCCTTCACCCAGACGTGTTTCAGGAAATCTGTCGCCGCTGGGGGGTGCCGGACGTCGACCTAATGGCGTCACGGCACAACAACAAGGTCCCAACCTTCATGGCACGGTCTCGCGATCAAAGAGCGCTGGCGGCAGACGCCCTAGTGCAAGATTGGTCGCAGTTCCGGCTCCCTTATGTGTTTCCACCTCTGGCACTCTTGCCCAGAGTGCTACGCAAGATCAGATCCGATTGCAGCCGTCCTGGTGCTCTGCTCAGGGAGTGTCTCCCTGGCCATTTGCATTGCCTACCTTTCTTTCTTTCCTGCAATCTGGGTTAGAAAAAGGTTTGTCGCTCGGCTCCCTTAAAGGTCAGGTCTCGGCGCTATCCGTCTTTTTTCAGAGGCGTTTGGCACGCCTTCCTAAGGTGCGCACGTTCCTACAGGGGGTTTGCCATATCGTACCCCCGTACAAGCGGCCGTTAGATCCATGGGATCTGAACAGGGTACTAGTTGCCCTCCAGAAGCCGCCCTTCGAGCCTCTGAAGGAGGTTTCACTTTCTAGACTATCACAGAAAGTGGCTTTTCTGGTAGCGATCACATCTCTTCGGAGAGTGTCTGAGCTGGCAGCACTATCATCCAAGGCTCCCTTCCTGGTCTTCCACCAGGACAAGGTTGTGCTGCGTCCTATTCAGGAGTTTCTCCCGAAGGTGGTATCCTCTTTTCATCTTAATCAGGATATCTCTTTGCCTTCGTTTTGTCCTCATGCAGTTCATCGGTATGAGAAGGATTTACATTTGTTAGATCGGGTGAGAGCACTCAGAATCTACATTTCCCGCACGGCGCCCTTGCGCCGTTCGGATGCACTCTTTGTCCTTGTCGCTGGTAAGCGCAAAGGGTCGCAGGCTTCTAAAGCCACCCTGGCTCGATGGATCAAAGAACCAATTCTTGAAGCCTACCGTTCTGCTGGGCTTCCAGTTCCATCAGGGCTGAAGGCCCATTCTACCAGAGCCGTGGGTGCATCCTGGGCATTACGACACCAGGCTACGGCTCAACAGGTGTGCCAGGCAGCTACCTGGTCGAGTCTGCACACTTTCACCAAACATTATCAGGTGCATACCTATGCTTCGGCGGACGCCAGCCTAGGTAGAAGAGTCCTGCAGGCGGCAGTTGCCTCCCCGTAGGGGAGGGCTGTCTTGCAGCTCTAACATGAGGTATTTCTTTACCCACCCAGGGACAGCTTTTGGACGTCCCAATCGTCTGGGTCTCCCAATAGAGCGCTGAAGAAGAAGGGAATTTTGTTACTTACCGTAAATTCCTTTTCTTCTAGCTCTTATTGGGAGACCCAGCACCCGCCCTGTTGTCCTTCGGGATTGTTGGTTTGTTTGCGGGTACACATGTTGTTCATGTTGAACGGTTTTCAGTTCTCCGATGTTACTCGGAGAGAATTTGTTTAAACCAGTTATTGGCTTTCCTCCTTCTTGCTTTTGCACTAAAACTGGTGAGCCAGTGATCCCACTGGGGGTGTATAGCCAGAAGGGGAGGGGCCTTACACTTTTTAGTGTAATTGCTTTGTGTGGCCTCCGGAGGCAGTGCTATACACCCAATCGTCTGGGTCTCCCAATAAGAGCTAGAAGAAAAGGAATTTACGGTAAGTAACAAAATTCCCTTCTTTATAATGTTAGGCCGTGAAAATAAAAAAAAATATTTCTTCATCGTTCTTATGGGAGACCCAGACCATGGGTGTATAGCTTCTGCCTCCGGAGGACACACAAAGTACTACACTAAAAAGTGTAGCTCCTCCCTCCGAGCATATACACCCCCTGGATAACCAAATATAGCCAGTTCAATGCTTTGTGTTCAGGAGGCACACATCCACACATGCATTCTCATCTGATTTTTGATTTTAAAGAGTTTGAAGAAAAGCGGGTCCAAGCCTGGACCCCCGGCATGTACCTTCTCACCCCACTGTGTCGGCGGTGTTGTTAAGGTTGATTTCAGGGCTGGAGCCTTACATGCCGTGCTCCTTCACCATCCCTCGGGCTCTGGCTTGAAGTGGGAGCCAGCACGGTTCTCACTGCCTTGCAGGAGACCGGTCTCCATCCGCAGCCCTCTCAGGACCCTGCCGGACGGAGCACTCATCCCTCAGGGACCTGGCCCTGCGTCTCACAAGCTAAGTATTTGAGACGTTATTGTCGGGGGGTCCCTTGCACTTTATTGTGGGGAGAGTGTGTTATTTAACTTTGGTGAGATTTCCGGCCGGTTCTCTGGTTTTCACCTGAGAACCGCGCCGAGGGTGCCTGCGCGTCGGCTGCATTGTAAAATTTAGGCCCCGGCTTCGCCTGCGGCCTACTTTCGTTTTCACTGCCCCTGCATGTCAGTCATGCAGAGGGACAGTGCGGCTCCGCCCAGCGGCCGTTCGGCATAGGGGAGGACACTCCTCTCTGAGGAGATGTTTCCCTCCCCTGTATATCTCCTTAGCCCTCCGGATCCCGCTCTTTTGACTAGGCCCCGCCCCCTTTACTCGCTCCAGCGCCATTTTATCAGCGTTCTCATACTGATCGGCGCTGGCTGCAGCATCTCTGCTAATCTGTCTGGGGGTCCGAGCTGTGGGATCCGGAGGGCACACAAACGATCTGGTAAGCCACAACCTCCGGTTGTGGACCTTTCTTATACACTCTCTGGGGGTCATTCTGGCTCAGAGCCCCCACCTCAGCAGCATGTCTCACACTAGGAGCAAGGCTGCAAGGCTGTACTCAATATGCACTGCATGTAAGCTGGTACTGCCTGAACCGAGCACATATCCACATTGTGATGCCTGCTCTAACATGGTGGTGCCTCAGCCTGGAGTCTCCCCAGTGGTCCCTCTGGCTGCTCCGGCCCCGGTGGCTGAACCCCCGGCTTGGGTGGAATCCTTCTCTAAGTCTATCTCCCAGTCTTTTGCCGACTCCATGGGAGAGTTGTCCCGGACTCTGCTGAGCATGCATCAGCCCCCTTCTCAGGGCGCCTCTGCTACTACGGCTCGCTCTGCAGAGCTCACAGAGGATTCTTCACCTGCTCCCAGACCCCGTCCTCCTAAAAGGAGACGCAGGGTCCCCTCGCCTTCCTCGTCCCGCGGCTCTGATTCCAGAGCTGACTCGCAGGACGAGAATGCCTTTACAGGGGGCTCGGACGCTACCTCCATGTGCCCCATTGATCTGACCGAGGGTGAAGCAGATGTTAGTGATTTGATTGCGTCCATTAATTCTGTACTGGACCTCAATCCGCCAGTATCAGAGGAGCAACCCTCTCTGGCAAAAAAGCACCAGTTTACCTTGCCTAAGAGAACAAGGAGTGTGTTCTTCAACCACTCCAGTTTTCAAGCCACTGTGTCTAAGCCCAGGGCCTGTCCTGACAAACGCTTCCCAAAGCGTGGTTCTGATGACCGTTTTCCTTTTCCACCTGAGGTGGTCAAGGAGTGGGCTCACTCACCAAAGGTAGACCCTCCGGTGTCTAGAATCTCAGCCCGGACAGTTGTATCAGTGGCTGACGGCACCTCACTTAAGGATCCCACTGACCGCCAGGTTGACCTTCTGGCCAAATCTGTATATGAGGCAGCAGGGGCCTCGTTCTCCCCATCTTTTGCAGCAGTGTGGGCTCTCATAGCCATCTCTGCTTCTCTAGAGGAGATGCATTCCCTCACTAGGGACTCCATGCCTGAAATGGTTGCCTTAACTTCCCAGGCTTCGGCCTTTTCATCCTACGCCATGTCTGCCATGCTGGAGGCTTCTCACCGCACTGCGGTGGCTTCGGCTAATTCCCTCGCTATACGCAGGATCTTGTGGCTTCGAGAGTGGAAGGCAGACGCTTCTTCAAAGAAGTACCTTGCTGGGCTCCCATTTGCTGGGTCCAGGCTGTTCGGTGAACAAATGGATGAGATTATTAAGGAGGCTACTGGCGGAAGAGTACTTCCTTGCCACAGACTAAAGCCAGGAAACCTGTCCAGGGCAGGAACCAGTCGAGGTTTCGTTCCTTTCGTTCCTCTAACTGGTCGTCCTCTAAGCCCTCGGCCTCGTCCACTAACTCAGCCAAGGACCAGAAGCCCAACTGGCGCACAAAGCCGCGTCCCCAGAAGTCCGCAGGAGCTGCTGCCACCAAGGCAGCCTCCTCTTGAGTATCTGGCCGAGCCAACAACGTCCTTGGTCGGTGGCAGGCTCTCCCTCTTTGGCGACGTGTGGTTTCAGCACGTCTCTGATCAGTGGGTGCGGGATATCATCTCCCACGGCTACAGGATAGAATTCTCTTCCAGCCCGCCAAACAGATTTTTTCTGTCAACTCCCCCCTGCTCCAAGGCCGCCGCCTTCTCTCAGGCTGTGGCATCCTTGCAGGCCAACGGAGTAATTGTACCGGTTCCCGCCCGGGAACGGTTCAGAGGTTTCTACTCAAATCTCTTCCTAGTCCCCAAAAAGGACGGTTCCTTCCGGCCCATCCTGGATCTCTGCCAATGTATGTAAAGCGCTGTGGAATTAATAGCGCTATATAAATGAATAAAATTATTATTATTATTATTATTATTATTATCTCAAGCTTCTCAACAAGCATGTTCAGGTGCGGCATTTTCGCATGGAGTCTCTGCGATCAGTCATTGCCTCAATGACCCAAGGAGATTTCCTGGCATCCATCGACATCAGAGATGCCTATCTGCATGTGCCAATCGCAGTGTCACACCAGCGTTGGCTACGTTTTGCAATCGGAGAGGAACATTTCCAGTTCGTGGCTCTCCCCTTCGGGTTAGCCACGGCCCCTCGAGTATTCACCAAGGTCATGGCAGCAGTGGTTGCGGTTCTGCACCTCCAGGGGTTGGCAGTGATTCCTTACCTGGACGACCTTCTAGTCAAGGCTTCATCCAGTGCAGACTGTCAGCGAGTGTCTCGCTCACTCTCGCCACTCTTGTTCAATTCGGGTGGCTTGTCAATCTGCCCAAGTCCACTCTGACTCCGACCCAGAAACTCACGTACCTAGGGATGCAATTCGAGACTCTGCCGGCACTTGTCAAGCTGCCCTTGGTCAAACAGCAGTCCCTCCATCTGGCGGTGCGCTCTCTGTTGAGGCCCCGCCGTCATTCCATCAGGTACCTAATGCAGGTGCTGGGTCAGATGGTGGCGTCAATGGAAGCGGTTCCCTTTGCCCAGTTCCATCTGCGTCCTCTGCAGCTGGACATTCTCCGCTGTTGGGACAAGCGGACCTCTTCCTTGCACAGGTTGGTGGCTCTGTCGCCACAGACCAGGGGCTCCCTTCTGTGGTGGCTTCGGCCTCTCTCTCTGTCTCAGGGACGCTCCTTCCTGGCCCCGTCCTGGGTGATTCTCACCACGAATGCCAGTCTTTCCGGCTGGGGAGCAGTATATCTCCACCACCGAGCACAGGGCACTTGGACTCTGTCCGAATCAGCCCTCTCGATCAATGTGCTGGAAATCAGGGCTGTGCTCCTAGCTCTCGTACCCTTTCACCACCTGTTGGCGGGCAAGCACATTCGAGTCCAGTCAGACAACGCGACAGCGGTTGCCTACATCAATCACCAGGGCGGGACTCGCAGCCGCCTGGCAATGTTGGAGGTTCAACGCATCCTTCAGTGGACGGAGGACTCCAAGTCCACCATATCCGCAGTCCACATCCCAGGCGTAGAAAACTGGGAGGCAGATTATCTCAGCCGTCAAACCGTGGACAGCGGCAAGTGGGCTCTGCATCCGGCAGTGTTTTGGTCACTCTGCCGCAAGTGGGGCACTCCTGAAGTGGATCTAATGGCATCCCGGCACAACAACAAGGTCCCGGTTTACGTGGCTCGCTCCCACGATCCTCAGGCCTTTGCAGCGGACGCGCTGGTTCAAGATTGGTCCCAGTTTCGTCTGTCTTACGTGTTTCCCCCTCTAGCTCTCTTGCCCAGAGTTCTGCGCAAGATCAGAATGGAGGGCCGTCGGGTCATCCTCATTGCTCCAGACTGGCCCAGGCGAGCTTGGTACCCAGACCTGCTCCATCTGTCCGGAGAGGTGCCGTGGCATCTCCCGGACCACCCAGACCTTCTCTCACAAGGTCCTTTTTTCCGCCAGAATTCTGCGGCTCTCAGATTGACGGCGTGGCTCTTGAGTCCTGGATCTTGACGACTTCTGGAATTCCTCCTGAAGTCATCTCCACTATGACTCGGGCTCGGAAGTCTTCCTCGGCCAAAATTTATCACAGGACTTGGAAAATTTTCCTGTCCTGGTGTCGTTCTTCCGGCCATGCCCCTTGGCCTTTTTCCTTGCCGACCATCCTGTCCTTTCTACAGTCCGGTCTGCAGCTAGGACTATCCCTCAATTCCCTCAAGGGACAGGTCTCGGCTCTGTCAGTGTTGTTCCAGCGGCGTATCGCCCGGCTGGCTCAGGTGCGCACCTTTATGCAGGGCGCATCTCACATCATTCCGCCTTACCGGTGGCCTTTAGACCCCTGGGACCTTAATCTGGTCCTCACGGCCTTGCAGAAACCTCCCTTTGAGCCTCTTAGGGAGGTTTCCTTGTTTCGTCTTTCACAGAAAGTCGTCTTTCTAGTGGCCATAACTTCCCTCAGGAGAGTCTCTGATTTAGCTGCGCTCTCTTCGGAGTCACCTTTTTTTGTTTTTCATCAAGACAAGGTGGTTCTCCGTCCGACTCCGGACTTTCTCCCTAAGGTGGTATCTCCTTTCCACCTTAACCAGGACATTTCATTGCCTTCCTTTTGTCCGGCTCCTGTTCATCGCTTTGAAAAAGCGTTGCATACTTTAGATCTGGTGCGGGCGCTCCGGATCTATGTGTCACGTACCGCTGTTCTTAGGCGGTGCACCTCTCTTTTTGTGCTGACCACAGGTCGGCGTAAGGGCCTCTCGGCTTCTAAACTGACCCTGGCTCGTTGGATTAGGTCGGCCATTTCTGATGCCTACCAGTGTACTCAAGTGCCTCCCCCGCCGGGGATCAAGGCACACTCGACCAGAGCTGTCGGTGCCTCTTGGGCTTTCAGGCACCAGGCTACGGCTCAGCAGGTCTGTCAGGCTGCCACTTGGACTAGCCTGCACACCTTTTCGAAGCACTACCAAGTGCATGCTCATGCTTCGGCAGATGCGAGCTTGGGCAGACGCATCCTTCAGGCGGCTGTCGCCCACTTGTGAAGTTAGGTTTCGCCTACTTCTCAGTTTTCTGTTTATTTCCCACCCATGGACTGCTTTGAGACGTCCCATGGTCTGGGTCTCCCATAGGAACGATGAAGAAAAAGAGAATTTTGTTTACTTACCGTAAATTCTTTTTCTTATAGTTCCGTAATGGGAGTCCCAGCACCCTCCCTGTTGCCTGTTGGCAGTTTCTTGTTCCGTGTGTTATCACCGGCTGTTGTTGTAGACAGAGGCTCCGGTTGTTCCGTTTTTTTGCTCTATCTCTACTTGTGGGTGGCTATTCTCCTTCAGCTTTTGCACTAAACTGGCTATATTTGGTTATCCAGGGGGTGTATATGCTCGGAGGGAGGAGCTACATTTTTTAGTGTAGTACTTTGTGTGTCCTTCGGAGGCAGAAGCTATACACCCATGGTCTGGGTCTCCCAATACGGAACTATAAGAAAAAGAATTTACGGTAAGTAAACAAAATTCTCTTTTTTTACCACAAAGTTGTTATTTCTTTGTCGCTCCATTGGGAGACCCAGACAATTGGGTGTATAGCTTCTGCCTCCGGAGGCCACACAAAGTATTACACTTTAAAAAGTGTAACCCCTCCCCTCTGCCTATACACCCTCCCGTGCATCACGGGTTCCTCAGTTTTATGCTTTGTGTGGAAGGAGGCACACATCCACTCATGCTCCCATTTTAGTCAGCAGCAGCTGCTGATTTTATCGGTTGGAAGAAAAGAGGGCCCCCACAGGGCTCCCGGCATGCTCCCTTCTCACCCCACTCAGTCGGCGGTGCTGTTAAGGTTGAGGTACCCATTGCGGGTACAGAGGCTGGAGCCACATGCCGTTTTCCTTCACCATCCCTTAGAGGCTCTGGGAGAAGTGGGATCCTAACCGGTCATCCATTCACTGGGACCGGGCTCCCTCCGCAGCCCCTGTGGGAATCTGCCGGACAGGAGACTTTGTATCATCAGGGACAGGGCCCTGCATCTAAAGGTACTCTGTGTCCCCATGGGGACGGTGCATGGAGCGCTTGTTTCACAGACGCTGCAGCTGCTGCTGGTTTTGTGACAACCGGGACTTCCGCGCCGACCGCGCCTGTTTGTCGGCCGCGGTATTAAATTTAGTCCCCGGCTTCATGCGGCCTAGTACCATAACTCCCGCCCCCGGGCCTGCCAGTCAGGGGTAAGGGCGGGACGGTCGACCTGACGTCGGCAGTGAGGGCTGGAGCATACTTTAGGTTTCTTCCCCCCCTCACTGATCACTGTGGGGCACCAGATTCCCGCACTTTACTAGTCGCCGCCCACGGCTCCCTCCTCCCCCTGAGAGCTCCGGCAGCCATTTTTACAACACATTCTGCCGGTGGAGGATTTCAGGAACGAGCTCTGCAGCTCTGGGAGGCCCAAGGCAGGGAATCTGGTGGACACACACCGCTTTGGGCGGTCGGTAAGCCACACCGGTCACCCGGTGCTGGTCCCCCTAGGGCATACCTCCCAACTTTTAAAGAAGGAAAAGAGGGACAAAGCTTGCGGCGCGTGTAGCGCGCCGCGGCAAATTTTTAGGCCACGCCCCCTAACGCAGACACGCAGGCAGCCGGCGGGCCTCCAGCACGGACACGCAGGCAGCCGGCGGGCCTCCAGCACGGACACGCAGGCAGCCGGCGGGCCTCCAGCACGGACACGCAGGCAGCCAGCGGGCCTCCAGCACGGACACGCAGGCAGCCGGCGGGCCTCCAGCACGGACACGCAGGCAGCCACAGTGAGGCGGCCGGTCGCCTTCACAGACAGGCGGCCGGCCGCCTTCACAGACAGGCGGCGGGCCGCCCGCACAGAGAGGCGGCCAGCCGCCCGCAGAGAGAGGCGGCCGGCCGCCCGCACAATGAGGCGGCGGGCCGCCCGCACAGACAGGCGGCGGGGGGCGCCCGCACAGACAGGCGGCAGGGGGGCGCCCGCACAGACAGGCGGCAGGGGGGCGCCCGCACAGACAGGCGGCAGGGGGGCGCCCGCACAGACAGGCGGCAGGGGGGCGCCCGCACAGACAGGCGGCGGGGGGCGCCCGCACAGACAGGCGGCGGGGGGCGCCCGCACAGACAGGTGGCGGGCCGACCGCACAGACAGGCGGCCGGCCGACCGCACAGACAGGCTCCGGCCGGGGGTGAGGGGGGAGGGAGGGAAATCAGCGCTGGGGAGATTAGTTTACTGTACCAGCAGCAGCACAGGCAGCGCTCCTCTCTATGCCACGTCTACTAGGATGGTAGGAGGGAAAAGCAGGGAGGCGGAGAGAGAGTGGGTGGGCGGAGCCCGGGAGCCGGCCGTCCCGCCCGTGGCAACGGGACAAACAACGTAAAGCGTGAAAGTCCCGCTGTATCCGGGACGGTTGGGAGGTATGCAGCATGTTAGAATGTGTACATAAGATCCCGCTGGTGGTGGCCGCAGCTTATAGGCCCCAAATCTGGTGACAGGTTCCCTTTAAAGTGAACCTGTCAGGTGCAATATGCACTCAGAGCCAGGAGCAGTTCTGGGTGTATATTGCTAATCCCTGCCTAACCGTCCCTGTATACACTAGCATAGATAAAGAGATCAAGAACAAATATTTTTAAAGATCTTATATCTTATGCTAATGAGCGCGGGGACTAGTCACAAGGGCGTTACTTCACTTGGCTAGTCGGCTCGCATAGCATGTTAGCATGTTATTACGCCCCTGTGTGAGTACTAACACGCTATGTGAGCCGACCTGCCAAGTGAAGTAACGCCCTTGGGACTAGTCCCCGCGCTAATTAGCATAAGATATAAGCTCTTTAAAAATACTTTTTCTATAGATGCCTTTATCTATGCTAGTGTATACAGGGACGGTTAGGGAGGGATTAGCAATATACACCCAGAACGGCTCCTGGCTCTGAGTGCAGATTGCACCTGACAGGTTCCCTTTAAAGGGAACCTGTCACCAGAAATTTAGCAAAAAAAATAAAAGATTCCCCTCTGCAGCTCCTGGGCTGCATTCTGGAAAGGTTCCTGTTGCTATTGTGCCCCCTTTGAGACCTAAAATAATACTTTATGAAGTCTTACCTTTTTGTATGCAAATCTGTTTTTATGGTCACGGGGGCGGGCTGCCTGGCGTCCGTTATTCCCCCTCCTGCCGCTGTACGCCGTCCCCCATTGCTCATTTCCATACATGAGGACGCCTTCCTCATGTAACTGTCCTCCTGAAGTTTTGTGCATGCCCAGTGCCACTCTCGCGGGAGTAAGCACTGTGCAAAGTGTGAACGCTTTTGAGGTGATTGCGCAGGCGCGAGATTATGGGCGGCGCTGTGATTGTCATCAGCAGCGTCATCCAAGTACCCGCCCATAATCTCGTGCCCGCGCTTCTCACTCTGCCTCCACCGTTATGCGCAAGCACTGGCCATATGAACCACGTTACCTATTACCATGGGCGCGAGATTATGGGCGGCGCTGTGATTGTCATCAGCAGCGTCATCCAAGTACCTTCCCATAATCTCGTGCCCGCGCTTCTCACTCTGCCTCCACCGTTATGCGCAAGCACTGTCCATATGAACCACGTTACCTATTACCATGGGCGCGAGATTATGGGCGGCGCTGTGATTGTCATCAGCAGCGTCATCCAAGTACCTGCCCATAATCTCGTGCCCACGCTTCTCACTCTGCCTCCACCGTTATGCGCAAGCACTGTCCATATGAACCACGTTACCTATTACCATGGGCGCGAGATTATGGGCGGCGCTGTGATTGTCATCAGCAAAGTCATCCAAGTACCCGCCCATAATCTCGTGCAAGCAGTAATAGGTAACATGGTTCATATGGCCAGCACTTGCGCATAACGGTGGAGTCAGAGGGAAAAGTGCGGGCACGAGATTATGGGCGGGTACTTGGTTAACGCTGCTGATGACAATCACAGCGCCGCCCATAATCTCGTGCCTGCGCAATCACCTGAAAAAGCGTTCACATGCGCAAAACTTCGGGAGGACAGTTACATGAGGAAGGCGTCCTTGTGTATGTAAATGAGCAATGGGGGACTGCGTAAAGCGGCAGGAGGGGGAATAACGGACGCCAGACAGCCCGCCCCCGTGACCATAAAAACACATTTGCATACAAAAAGGTAAGACTTCATAAAGTATTTTTGTAGGTCTCAAAGGGGGCACAATAACAACAGGAACCTTTCTAGAAGCAGCCCAGGAGCTGCAGAGGGGAATCTTTTATTTTTATTGTGAAATTTCTGCTGACAGTTTCCCTTTAACTGGTAGGGGAGCCAGGATAAAGCAGAGCTGAAGCTGTTGGGAAGCTAGGACCCAGCAGCTGTGCTCCACAGGCAGGAGACCACTGATCGGTAAGCTAATAGAAGCCTGCAGATGTCACTCTGCATAGGTTATTACTGGCCAGTGCTATCTGCAGGAGAGAGAAGTGCTGATTGCACGGTCTCCTCAGCTTCCTGACTCCCCGCGTGTCTGCAGCAGTGAGAAGCCGCACACAGGGAATCAGAGAACAGCTGCAGACAAACGCAGGCTCCGGGACTGGGGGGGTCGGCTCTGGTGCAGGGGGGGGGCGGCTCTGCTGCAGGGGGGTCGCTCTGCTGCAGGGGGTGATTCATACCTCAGCAGCAGTCACAGGAGTAGGTGCGCGCTCGACTCTGTAATGAATAGTAGAAGGGAGAAACAGCGAGGCGGGGCTACAGTGGGTGGGTGGAGCCGGGACAAACAGCCTCACGGGCGGGACCTGGGATCAAAGGCTCAGAAGAGGGACTGTCCCGCTGTATCCGGGACGGTTGGGAGGTATGCCCTAGGGTGCCGAAGTATATATATATATATATATATATATTTGTATATATTTTCTCTGTTCGGACGAGTTGTTTTGCTTTTGGCTATATACCCTCAGTGATCACTCTCCTAGGAGACAACAGCATGTCGTCCGCAAGGAGCAAGGGCGCTAAGGCAAAGGGTTATTTTGCAACCTGTACCTCTTGTGCGGCTATGTTACCTGCAGGTTCCACCTACCCTCACTGTGAGCAATGCTCGGCCCCTGTTGCACTCGCTCAGCCGGAGCCTCGGGCACTAGTGGGACCCTCGGCTCAGGCAGAACCGCCTGCTCCCCCTGTCCAGGTGGCAGGGACAGAGTTTGCAGTTTTTGCTGAGAAACTCTGAGTCGCTTTCACAATCCATGGCTCAGTCTATGGACAAATGGTCTGCTAAGCTACTAGAAGCCTTGCAGTCCAGATCGGTCCTTACACAGGCCCCGGGCACTGTTGGATCATCGCCTCCAGGCCCCTCTCGGTCTGCGCCGCAGCGTGCTCCCGGGGTGGCCCCTAGGTCTCACGTGGAGGACTCCGGCACGGACCACAGTCCCAGACCGGCTAAGCGGGCTCGCTGGGAATCTTCCCCGACTTCCTCACGCTGCTCGGGGTCTCAGCTTGAGGACTATCTGGAGGATGAAGCGGAGGTCGCAGCTCAGGGCTCTGACCCTGACGTTGCTCTCAATCTTGATACACCTGAAGGGGACGCCATAGTAAATGACCTTATAGCGTCCATCAACCAGGTGCTAGATCTTTCTCCCCCAACTCCACCTATATGTCACGCTCCCCGGGTCCTCGGCTCCCCTTCCCGGGTCCCCTGCCCCGCTTCCCGGCTCACCTGCCACGCTCCCCGCGTCCCAGTCCCTTGTGCCCGTCCTTCCTGGGCTTCCTGGCCGCCGATCCCGGCGCCCGACGGCCTCCCAGGCCCTGCTCGGCTCCCCTGCGTCCTCCTCTCAGCCTCCTTCCCTGGCTTCTGGCACCCGGGCCGCGCGCACGCGCATTAGGGCGCGCGCGCGGTCACTGACCCTTTCTTAAAGGGCCAGCGCCCATTAACAGGAAATGAGGTTAGACAGGTACGGGGTATAAAGGGGGTTCTTGTCCAAGGGGGCGGGGCCTGATCTTCGTGTTTTCTGAGCTAGGAGTCAGGTCTCCTTGTGTTTTCCTGCCATACTTACGTATCTCTCTTCTAGAGCTGATCTCGCCTCGCCATCCAGTCCTGCTGAATCCCGAGCCCCGCACGCTGTCCGTCTGCCATCTGACAGTCCGTACCATCTCGGATCCCTGCGGTGACCTGTCATCTCGCTCCCAAGGTTCCGGACCCCGCCTGACATCATCTCGGCCTCCGAACCTGAGCTACGTCACCCGGACTACCATCTGTGACTCCGTGGTCCCAGGGACTCCTTCGCTACCTTCACTTGCACGGACTGTTCTGCTGCCCATCAGTGCTTCAGCTACCGGACTCCCTACCACCATCTTAGAGTTCGGTCCAGTGGATCCACCTCCTGGGTCTGCCCGACCGCCCGGCCCTGACAGTAAGATCAGGCCATGGATCCCGCTGCAGCACTATTGGCCCTGCAAGAGGAACTCCAACGCCAGCGTGAAGTCCAGACCCGCATGCTGCAATTTATGACCTCCGTGGACACTCGCCTGTACACATTACAAGCATCAATGACGCCTGCAGCACCCAGGTCTCCCACTAGGCAATCCACGGCTCCCGCACCAGTGGCAGCCGCGTCGGATGCTTCCCGACTCCGTTTGGCGTCACCTCCTCGTTATGCTGGAGATCCCAAGACCTGCAGGGGCTTCATAAACCAATGCTCCCTTCACTTCACGCAGCTGCCCCATCTGTTCGCCTCCGACCAAGCCAAGGTCGCCTTTATAATGTCTCACCTGGAGGGCGAGGCACTGGCGTGGATGAACCCCTTGTGGGAGAAGGAGGACCCCATGACCAAGGATCTTCAAGAGTTCCTGCAGGCCTTTCGCAGTACCTTTGACGAGCCGGGACGCGCCTCTGCGTCTGCTTCTTCACTTCTCCGCCTACGTCAAGGAACACTGACGGTGGGCCAATACGCCATCCGTTTCCGCACTTTGGCTTCTGAACTCGGGTGGAATAATGAGGCCCTGACAGCCGCCTTCTGGGAAGGACTGTCAAGTCGCATCAAAGATGAGTTGGCGGGTCGTGACATGCCCTCCACCCTAGATGCCCTGATTGCCCTAGCCACGCGAGTGGACATTCGTTTTCAGGAGCGCTCCAAAGAGCTGGTTCGTGAGCGACGTGCGGTAAGGCACTCCTCTCCGCCACAGAAGTCCTCTGTGCCACAGTCATCTACAGCTGGGATTCCTGTCCACGAACCCATGCAGGTTGATCGAGTACGACAGTCTGACCAACGTCGAGCAGAGCGGCTCGCCAAGGGCCTCTGCTTTTACTGCGGAGGGGACACACATCTCCTACGCTCCTGTCCGGAAAGGCCGGGAAACTCCAAAGCCTAGGGTTGGTAGGAGAGGCCACCCTAGGTGCTGGGACTCTCTCCGACCCAGTTATGTGGACGGTACAAGTATCAACAGGAGAGACGCGCTTCACGGCTGAGGCATACCTCGACTCCGGAGCAGCAGGCAATTTTATCCAGCAGGCCACGGTGGACAAATACCAGCTGCCTGTTACTCTACTCGAGAAGCCCCTACTGATTGCCTCGGTGGATGGGAGACCCCTCTCTGATACCATCTCCTGGATCACGAAGCCGGTGGAACTGCGTATCGGTGCTCTGCACACCGAGAACATCGCTCTCTACGTCCTTCCACACATGTCCCACCAAGTCCTGCTGGGACTTCCTTGGTTGCGAACACACGAACCCTCAGTCAACTGGGGTACTGGCGAAATCACCCGTTGGGGCTCTGCCTGTCATGAGAGATGTCTAAAGTCTATACAACCAGTCCGACGACCTCCGGTTCCTGAGAACCTACCGGGTCTGCCCTCGGCCTATTGGTCCTTCACGGACGTTTTCGACAAGAAGGAGTCTGAGGTACTTCCGCCACATCGTCCCTACGATTGCGCCATCGACCTGCTCCCAGGAACAACACCACCTCGAGGACGGATATATCCGTTGTCTCCAGCCGAAACCAGGGCCATGTCCACCTACATCATGGAAAGCCTGGCAAAGGGATTCATCCGGAGATCCTCCTCTCCTGCGGGAGCAGGCTTCTTCTTCGTTAAGAAGAAAGAGGGTGACCTTCGCCCATGCATTGACTACCGGGGCTTGAATCAGATTACTATAAAAAACAAGTACCCCCTACCGCTCATCCCCGAACTGTTCGATCGGCTCAGAGGAGCCCGTGTGTTCACCAAACTGGATCTTCGGGGTGCCTACAACCTAGTTCGTATCCGCTCTGGGGACGAATGGAAGACCGCGTTTAATACTCGCGATGGGCACTATGAATACTGTGTGATGCCCTTCGGTCTGTGTAACGCTCCTGCCGTATTCCAAGAACTGGTGAACGACATTTTTCGGGACCTCCTCTACGTATGTGTAGTAGTTTATCTGGATGACATTCTTGTTTTCTCTCCGGACCTCCAGACCCACAGAGAGAACGTAAAGCTGGTTCTACAAAGACTGAGAGAGAATCGTCTCTACGCCAAATATGAGAAGTGCGTCTTTGAGCAGTCTTCTCTTCCTTTCCTGGGATACATCATCTCGGGGACTGGGCTGCAGATGGATCCCAAGAAGGTCTCCGCCATTCTCAACTGGCCCCCCCCTGCTGGGCTGAAGGCAATCCAACGGTTCCTGGGATTTGCCAACTACTACCGCCAGTTTATTCCTCACTTCTCCGCCCTGACTGCTCCTCTCTCCGCTCTGACCAAAAAGGAGGCTAATCCAAAGGACTGGTCACCTGCGGCCGACGCCGCATTTTGCTCCCTGAAGCGAGCATTCGCCTCCTCTCCTGTACTCCACCGACCAGAGTTAAACCGCCAGTTCACCTTAGAGGTGGATGCTTCCTCCTCAGGAGCCGGAGCAGTGCTCATGCAAAAATCCTCCTCCGGGAAGATGGTGACTTGCGGTTTCTTCTCTAAAAGCTTCTCAGCACCTGAACGTAATTACACCATCGGTGACCGAGAGCTATTAGCGGTCAAACTGGCTCTGGAGGAGTGGCGCTACCTCCTGGAAGGAGCAGTGTACCCCGTGATTATCTACACGGACCACAAGAACCTGGAATACCTGCGGTCCGCTCAGCGACTGAACCCACGGCAAGCCAGGTGGTCCTTATTCTTTGCCAGGTTTGACTTCCAGCTTCATTTCCGACCCGCGGACAAGAATATACGCGCTGATGCCTTGTCTAGGTCTCTCATGCCCCTGGAGCAGGAGGAAGAGACTATCCAACCTATCATCTCTCCTAACAAGATTGTTCCGGTGGCTCCTGTCACTCTGGCCCAGATACCACCCGGGAAGACCTATGTCTCTGAGACCGACAGGGAAAAAGTGTTACACTGGGGTCATGCCTCGAAAACAGCCGGCCATGCAGGCCAGAAGAGAACATGGGGTGCGATTGTACGCCATTACTGGTGGCCATCCCTTCGCACGGACGTTGCCGCCTTTGTCTCTGCCTGCCCCTCTTGTGCCAGGAACAAGTAGCCCAAACACCGGCCCTATGGCCGTCTTCTGCCTCTGCCGATACCCTCAGTTCCATGGCAACACATAGCGATGGACTTTATTACGGACTTGCCAGTATCCTCCGGACACACAGTCATATGGGTCGTGGTGGATCGGTTCTCCAAAATGGCTCACTTCGTCCCTATGCCCGGACTGCCCTCTGCTCAGGAACTCGCGGAAGCCTATATACAACACATCTTTCGCTTACATGGCTTTCCTTCCCACATCGTGTCCGACAGAGGAACTCAGTTCACCTCCCGCTTCTGGAGGGCTCTCTGCAAACATCTGGGAGTGACTCTGGACTTTTCTTCCGCTTACCATCCTCAGTCTAATGGCCAAGTGGAGAGGGTCAATCAAATCTTGACATCCTTCTTACGTCACTATGTCAACGTCCATCACGACGACTGGTCCACGCTTCTGCCTTGGGCTGAGTTCTCCCATAACCACCACGTCAGTGAGTCGTCCTCCAAATCTCCCTTCCATGTCGTTTACGGACTACAGCCTTCCGTCCCGTTGCCTATATCCCCTTCTTCGGATGTCCCTGCTGCTGATACTGTAGCCCGTGACTTCGCTACCATTTGGGACTCTGTCAAGGCGTCCCTTGGGCGCGCTTCCCAGCGGATGAAGAAACACGCTGACAAAAGGCGTCTAGACCCTCCGTGTTTCTCTCCTGGTGACCTGGTCTGGCTTGCTTCCCAGTACATCCGACTGAAGATTCCTTCCTACAAGCTGGGTCCTCGCTACATCGGGCCGTTTAAGGTCCTCAGCAAGATCAATGAGGTCTCCTACAAACTGAAGCTTCCGGCCACGATGAGAATACCCAACTCCTTCCACGTCTCTCTCCTCAAGCCGGTATTCCTTGGTCCCTTCTCCGCTGCTGCCAGCCCGGCTCCTCCTCCTATTGCTGAGGACGACATCTACGCGGTAAGAGATATCGTGGCCATGAAGACTGTTCGTGGCCGGCAGTTCTTCCTGGTGGACTGGGAGGGGTATGGTCCTGAGGATAGATCCTGGGAACCCAGGGAGAATGTGGGCACTCCTCTGATCCGTGCCTTCATGTCTCGGTTGCGGGGAGGGGGGCGTGGGGGGGGGGGTACTGTCACGCTCCCCGGGTCCTCGGCTCCCCTTCCCGGGTCCCCTGCCCCGCTTCCCGGCTCACCTGCCACGCTCCCCGCGTCCCAGTCCCTTGTGCCCGTCCTTCCTGGGCTTCCTGGCCGCCGATCCCGGCGCCCGACGGCCTCCCAGGCCCTGCTCGGCTCCCCTGCGTCCTCCTCTCAGCCTCCTTCCCTGGCTTCTGGCACCCGGGCCGCGCGCACGCGCATTAGGGCGCGCGCGCGGTCACTGACCCTTTCTTAAAGGGCCAGCGCCCATTAACAGGAAATGAGGTTAGACAGGTACGGGGTATAAAGGGGGTTCTTGTCCAAGGGGGCGGGGCCTGATCTTCGTGTTTTCTGAGCTAGGAGTCAGGTCTCCTTGTGTTTTCCTGCCATACTTACGTATCTCTCTTCTAGAGCTGATCTCGCCTCGCCATCCAGTCCTGCTGAATCCCGAGCCCCGCACGCTGTCCGTCTGCCATCTGACAGTCCGTACCATCTCGGATCCCTGCGGTGACCTGTCATCTCGCTCCCAAGGTTCCGGACCCCGCCTGACATCATCTCGGCCTCCGAACCTGAGCTACGTCACCCGGACTACCATCTGTGACTCCGTGGTCCCAGGGACTCCTTCGCTACCTTCACTTGCACGGACTGTTCTGCTGCCCATCAGTGCTTCAGCTACCGGACTCCCTACCACCATCTTAGAGTTCGGTCCAGTGGATCCACCTCCTGGGTCTGCCCGACCGCCCGGCCCTGACACTATAGAGGAGTCGGCTTCGCAGCAGGAGAAACACCAGTTTAGGTTTCCCAAACGTACACGGAGTGCGTTTTTCGATCACTCTAACTTCAGAGATGCTGTCCAGAAGCACAGAGCATTTCCGGACAAGCGCTTTACTAAGCGCCTTAATGACACACGTTACCCCTTCCCCTCTGACGTAGTTAAGGGTTGGGCTCAATGTCCCAAGGTGGATCCTCCAGTCTCTAGACTGGCAGCTAGATCTGTAGTATCAGTTGCAGATGGCTCATCGCTCAAGGATGCCACTGACAGGCAGATAGAGCTCCTGGTGAAATCCATCTATGAAGCCACGGGCGCGTCTTTTGCCCCGGCCTTTGCAGCCGTATGGGCACTCCAAGCTATCTCAGCTTGTCTGTCTGAGATTAATGCGGTCACACGTACCTCTGCTCCGCAAGTTGCGTCTTTGACTTCTCAGGCGTCGGCTTCTTCGTCCTACGCCATGAACGCCATCCTGGACTCTGCTAGCCGTACAGCGGTAGCATCCGCTAATTCGGTGGCAGTCCGCAGGGCCATGTGGCTACGCGAATGGAAGGCAGACTCTGCTTCCAAGAAGTTCTTAACCGGTTTGCCGTTTTCTGGCGACCGATTGTTTGGCGAGCGATTGGATGAAATTATTAGGGAATCCAAGGGAAAGGACTCGTCCTTACCCCAGTCCAAACCGAAGAGACCTCAGCAACGGAAAATACAATCGAGGTTTCGGTCCTTTTGGCCCTCAGCCAAGTCCCAATCCTCCTCTTCCAACAGGCCAGAGAAGGGCCAGAGGAACTCTTATGTGTGGCGGTCTAAGTCACGTCCCCAAAAAAACGCCGGAGGCACTGCCCCCAAGGCGGCCTCCTCATGACTTTCGGCCTCCCCAAACCGCATCCTCGGTCGGTGGCAGGCTCTCCCGCTTTTGCGACGCCTGGTGGCCACATGTCCAAGACCGATGGGTGAGAGACATTCTGTCTCACGGTTACAGGATAGAGTTCAGCTCTCGTCCTCTGACTCGTTTCTTCAGAACATCTCCGCCCCCCGAGCGAGCCGATGCACTTTTTCAGGCGGTGGACACTCTGAAGACAGAAGGAGTTGTGATCCCCGTTCCCCTTCAGGAACGTGGTCGCGGTTTTTACTCCAACTTGTTCGTGGTGCCAAAAAAGGACGGATCATTCCGTCCCGTTCTGGACCTCAAACTGCTCAACAGACACGTGAGAACCAGACGGTTTCGGATGGAATCTCTCCGCTCGGTCATCGCTTCGATGTCACAAGGAGACTTCCTAGCATCAATCGACATCAAGGATGCTTATCTCCATGTGCCGATCGCACCCGAGCATCAACGCTTCCTGCGTTTCGCCATCGGGGACGAACACCTTCAGTTCGTGGCACTGCCTTTCGGCCTGGCGACAGCCCCACGGGTCTTCACCAAGGTCATGGCATCCGTTGTGGCGGTCCTACACTCTCAGGGCCACTCGGTGATCCCTTACTTAGACGATCTCCTAGTCAGGGCACCCTCCCGGGTGGCGTGTCAACACAGCCTGACCGTCGCTCTGGAGACTCTCCAGCGGTTCGGGTGGATCATCAATTTCCCAAAGTCCAAGTTGACACCGACCCAATCACTGACTTACCTCGGGATGGAGTTTCATACTCTCTCAGCGATAGTCAAGCTACCGCTGGACAAACAGCTTTCGCTGCAGACAGGGGTGCAATCTCTTCTTCGGGGCCAGTCACACCCCTTGAGGCGCCTCATGCACTTCCTGGGGAAGATGGTGGCAGCAATGGAGGCAGTCCCCTTCGCGCAGTTTCATCTGCGCCCACTCCAATGGGACATTCTCCGCAAATGGGACAGGAGGTCGACGTCCCTAGACAGGAACGTCTCTCTTTCCCTTGCAGCCAAAAACTCTCTTCAGTGGTGGCTTCTTCCCACTTCTCTGTCGCAGGGAAAATCCTTCCTGCCCCCATCCTGGGCTGTGGTCACGACGGATGCGAGTCTGTCAGGGTGGGGAGCGGTTTTTCTCCACCACAGGGCTCAGGGAACCTGGACTCCGACAGAGTCCTCCCTTCATATCAATGTTCTGGAGATAAGGGCAGTGTATCTAGCCCTAAAGGAGTTCCATCGGTGGCTGGAGGGCAGGCAGATCCGCATACAGTCGGACAACGCCACGGCGGTCGCGTACATCAACCACCAGGGCGGCACGCGCAGCCGTCAAGCCTTCCAGGAAGTCCGGCGGATTCTGCTGTGGGCGGAGGCCACAGCCTCCACCATCTCCGCAGTTCACATCCCGGGCGTAGAAAACTGGGAAGCAGACTTTCTCAGTCGCCAGGGCATGGACGCGGGGGAATGGTCTCTTCACCCAGACGTGTTTCGAGAGATCTGTCGCCGCTGGGGAACGCCGGACGTCGATCTCATGGCGTCACGGCACAACAACAAAGTCCCGGCATTCATGGCACGGTCTCAAGATCACAGAGCTCTGGCGGCGGACGCATTAGTTCAGGATTGGTCGCAGTTTCGACTGCCTTATGTATTTCCCCCTCTGGCGATGCTGCCCAGAGTGCTGCGCAAAATCAGGTCTGACTGTCGTCGCGCCATTCTCGTCGCTCCAGATTGGCCGAGGCGGTCGTGGTACCCGGATCTGTGGCACCTCACGGTGGGTCAACCGTGGGCGCTCCCAGACCGCCCAGACTTGCTGTCTCAAGGGCCGTTTTTCCATCTGAATTCTGCGGCCCTCAACCTGACTGTGTGGCCATTGAGTCCTGGCTCCTAGCGTCCTCAGGGTTATCTCAAGATGTCATTGCCACTATGAGACAGGCCAGGAAACCAACGTCCGCCAAGATCTATCACAGGTCTTGGAGGATCTTCTTATCCTGGTGCTCTGACAAGGGTTTTACCCCCTGGCCCTTTGCCTTACCCACCTTTCTTTCATTCCTTCAATCCGGAATGGACAAGGGTTTGTCTCTCGGCTCTCTCAAGGGACAAGTATCGGCGCTATCTGTATTTTCTTCGGCGCTCCATTGGGAGACCCAGACGATTGGGTGTATAGCTACTGCCTCCGGAGGCCACACAAAGCATTACACTAAAAAGTGTAAGGCCCCTCCCCTTCTGGCTATACACCCCCAGTGGGATCACTGGCTCACCAGTTTTCTGCTTTGTGCGAAGGAGGTCAGACATCCACGCATAGCTCCACTGTTTAGTCAGCAGCAGCTGCTGACTATGTCGGATGGAAGAAAAGTGGGCCCATATGGGGTCCCCAGCATGCTCCCTTCTCTCCCCACTTGCGGTTTGTAAGGTTGAGGTACCCATTGCGGGTACGGAGGCTGGAGCCCACATGCTGTTTTCCTTCCCCATCCCCCCTCAGGGCTCTGGGTGAAGTGGGATCTTACAGGTCTCCAGGCACTGAGACCGGGCTCCATCCACAGACCCAGAGAACCTGCTGGATATGGAGCTGAGTATCGTCAGGGACAGGCCCTGCTACATTAAGGTACTCTGTGTCCCCGGGCAAGCGCGCACACACACACCAGCATTGCTGGGAGTGTTAGTGCGCCGGGGGCAACAGCGCAGAGCGCTCGTGCTATTAGTCACTACAGCTTTGCTGAGTGACTTTATGTATTGGGAACTGCCGCGCCGGCCGTTGCTGGGTGTTTTTTACACTGTGGCGCGGCTGGGACTTGTGGTGCGCCGGGGACTTCCGCGCTGGCCGTGCACATGGACGGCCGCGCTTATTACTCGAGTCCCCGGCTTTGCGGCCTAGTTTTCGTTTCGTTCCCGCCTCCAGCCCTGCCAGTCAGGGGAGAGGCGGGACGCTGTACAGACAGTCAGCGCCGAGGGCTGGAGTCTGCTTTGCATTCTCCAGCCCCCTTCACTGGACACAGTGGGACGCCAGTTTCCCGCTCTTGTCTGGGGCACGCCCACGGCCCGCCCCTCGTCACACGAGCTGGAGAAGGACGCCGGCAGCCATTCCTGCACGCCGTCCGAGCTGGGGAACGGAGACATGCTCTGGGCAACCAACACAGGGCTCTGGCGACCACACACCCGCGTTATAGGCGGGCGGTAAGCAGCACCTGAAGTGCTGACCCCACTAAATACCGAAGTGTCCATTTGTATTTTATGCTTGTATGCTATACACTGCACTGTAGGTCGCTATCTTTGGCTATATGCCCTCCTAGATGGCGAGATAACAGCAGCAAAAACGCAAGGGTGCTAAGGCACAGTTTTTATAGGCTGCTTGTATTGCATGGCTGAAGTGTTCATTTGTACTTATGCTTGTATGCTATACATTGCACTGTACGGTCGCTACTCTTGGCTATATTCTCCTAGAGGGCTGGACAACTGCAGCAAAAAAGCATGGGTGCCAAGGCACAGGCTTTATAGGCTGCTTGTACTGCATGTGCTGAAGTGTTCATTTGTATATATGCTTGTATGCTATACATTGCACTGTACGGTCGCTACTCTGGGATATATTCTCCTAGATGGCTGGACAACAGCAGCAAAAAAGCAAGGGTGCCAAGGCACAGGCTTTCTATGCTGCTTGTATTGCATGTGCTGAAGTGTTTATGCTTGTATGTTGTACATTGCATAGATGACTAGAATACAGCAGCAAAAAAGCAACACAGGCTTTCTATGCTGCTTTTTCCTGCAGATACTGTTCCACCGGCAGGTTTCACTGACCCCCATTGTGGGCAATGCTCCCCTGTAGCACTTGGTCAGCCGGGGTCTCTACTAGAAGTGGCCAAAGAAACCACCTGTGAACCCTGTCCAGGGACAGGGACGGAGATTGTCATGGGATGGAGACTTTGCACTCCAGACAGGCCATGGGCAATCTTGATTAATGCTCCCTGGCCACCCTCATTTGGAACGTACTCAGTACTCCGGGGGGGTCCCAGGCATTCCAGGGTGAAGGCTCTGACACGGACGGCAGTCCCAGACAGCCTAAGCTAGCTCGCTGGGTACGACACTCGGCTTCATCACTGGTCAAGGTCCCAGCAGGACGACTCTCTGTATGATGAGGCAGACGTAGCTGATCAGGGCTTTGGTCCTGACACCGCTCTCAATCCGGATACACCGGATGGTGACGCCATAGTGAATGATCTTATAGCGTCCATCAATTGAATGTTGCATATTTCTCCCTCAGCTCCCCCAGTGGAGGAGTCAGCTTCACAGCAGGAGAAATCCTTTTTCAGTACTCATGCGTAGATTGAGTACTTTTTCTGACCACGCTGACTTCAGAGACGCAGTTCAGAAACACCACGCTTACCAGATAAACGTTTTCTCCAAACGTATTAAGGATGCACGTTATCCCTTTACCCTGATGTGGTACAGCCCTGGACCCAGGGTCCAAAGGTGGATCCCCCAATCTCCAGGCTTGCGGCTAGATCCATAGTTGCAGTGGAGATGGGAATTCACTTAAAGATGCCATTGACAGACAGATAGACCTCTGGTTGAAATCTGTCTGTGAAGCTATCAGCGTGTCGGTTGCTCCGGCATTCGAAGCCATATGGGCACCCTAACCTATTTCAGCTGGTCTTGCGCAGCTGGTCTTGAGCACATGTACATCTGTGCCGCAGGTGGTGTCCTTAACCTCGCAATGTCTGCATTGCGACTTACCCTAGTAATGCTGTCCTGGGGGGACAGTCGAGGTTGGTCCTTCCCAGGCTCGGGCAAGTCCCAATTGTACTCGTCTAAAAGGGCTCAAAAGGCTCAGAGGGGCTCAGATTCCGGCCGGGCTCATTCACGCCCAAGGAAGGCAGCAGGAGGATCCGCTACCAAGGCGATCTCCTCATGTATTTCAGCTCTCTCTCCCCGCATCCGCGGTTGGTGGCAGAATCTCCCGCTTCTGGGTACATTTAGCTGTCACAGGTCACAGACCGGTGGGTGAGAGACATTGTGTCTCACGTGTACAGGATACAGCTCTGTTCTCGTCCTCCGGCTCGATTCTTCAGAACCCCCCCCCCCCCCCCACCGAGCCGATGCTCTTCTGCAGGCAGAAGGAGTGGTAATCCCTGTTCCTCTTCAGGAACAAGACACGGTTTTTTCCTCCAATCTTATTGGGGTGCCAAAAAAGGGTGGTTTTTTCCGTTCCGTTCTGGACCTAAAACTGCTCACCAAGCACGTGAAGGCCAGGCGGTTCCGGATGTAACCCTCCGCTCCGTCATTGCCTCAATGTCTCAAGGAGATTTTCCTAGCATCAATAGACATCAGGATGCTTATCTCCTCGTGCCGATTGCTCCAGAGCACCAGCGTTTGCTACGTTTCGTTATTGAAGACGAGCATCTTCAGTGCGTAGCCCTGCCCTTCGGTCTGGCGACAGCCCTACGGGTTTTCACCAAGTTCAGGGCAGCAGTGGGAGCAGTCCTGCACTCTCAGGGTCACTCTGTGATCCTTACTGGACGATCCACTTGTCAAGGCACCCTCTCAAGAGGCATGCCGACACAGCCTGAACGTGGCGCTGGAGACTCTCCAGAGTTTCGGGTGGATCATCAACTTTTCAAGGTTACATCGGGCACCGACCCAATTGCTGACATATCTGGGCATGGAGTTTCACACTCCCTCAGCGATAGTGAAGCTTCCGCTGGACAAGCAGCGTTCACTACAGACGGGGGTGCAGTCTCTCCTTCAAGGCCAGTCACACCCCTTAAGACGCCTCATGCAGAGGCAGTCACTTTCGCGCAGTTTCACTGCGTCCACTTCAATGGGACATGCTTTGCCAATGGGTTGGGGAGTCGACGTCCCTAGAAAGGAACGTTTCCCTTCTCAGACGGTCAAGGACTCTCTCCAGAGGAGTCCATCCTTCAGATCAATGTTCTGGAAATCTGGGCAGTGCATCTTGCCCTGCAAGCCTTCCAGCAGTGGCTGGAAGGAAAACAGATCCGAATTCAGTCGGACAATTCCACAGCGGTGGCAGACATCGCCCACCAAGGCGGAACACGCATCGCCAAGCCTACCAGGCAATCCGGCGGATTCTGATGTGGGTGGGGGACAGAGCATCCACCATATCCGCAGTTCACATCCCGGGCGTAGAAAATTGGGAAGCAGACTTCCTCAGTCGCCTGGGCATGGACGCAGGGGAATGGCCTCTGCACCCAGTATGGTGTCAGGAAATCTGTAGCCGCTGGAGGATGCCGGACGTCGACCTAATGGCGTCTCGGCACAACAACAAGGTCCCGATTTTCATGGCGCGGTCTCACGAGCAAAGAGCTCTGGCGGCAGGCGTCCTAGTTCAGGATCCTACTCTGGCACTGTTGCCCAGAGTGCTACGCAAGCTCAGCTCCGCTTGCCGCCGCGCCATCCTCGTCGTCCCAGACTGACCGAGGAGGTCGTGGTCCCGGATCTGTGGCATCTCACGGTCGGCCAACCGTGGGCACTCTCAGACCGGCCAGACTTACTGTCCCAAGGGCCGTTCTTTCCACTGAATTCTACGGCCCTGATCTGGACTGTGTGGCCATCGAGTCCGAGATCCTAGCGTCTTCAGGATTATCTCAAGACGTCATTGCCACCATGAGACGGGCTAGGAAGCCGACGTCTGCCAAAATCTCCCACAAGACGTGGAAGTTATTCTTATCTTGGTGCTCTGCTTAGGGAGTGTCTCCCTGGCCATTTGCATTGTCTCCTTTTTCCCCCCTTCCTGCATCTGGATTGGGAAAAGGTTTGTCGCTCGGCTCCCTTAAAGGACAAGTCGCAGCGCTGTCGGTATTCTTTCAGAAGCGCCTAGTACGACTTCCTCAGGTACGCACGTTCCTGCAGGGGGATTATCACATTGTCCCTCCGTACAAGAGGCCGTCAGACCCATGGGATCTGCACAGGGTATTAATTGCTCTCTAGGAGCCGCCCTTCGAGCCTCTGAGGGTTGTTTTCACTTTCTCGACTTTCACAGAAAGTGGCCTTTCTGGTAGCGGTCACGTCTCTTCGGAGAGTGTCAGAACTAGCAGCGCGGTCATCCAGAGCTCCCTTCCTGGTGTTCACCAAGATAAGGTAGTGCTGCGTCCGATCCCAGAGTTTCTCCCTAAGGTGGTATCCCCTTTTTATCACAATCAGGATATCTCCTTACCTTCCTTTTATCCATTTCATCGATATGTAATGGCTTTGCATTGTTGGATCTGGTGTAGAGCACCCAGAATCTACATTCCCGCACGGCGCTCCTGCGCCGCTCGGATGCACTCTTTGTCCTTGTCACTGGTCAGCGCAAGGGATCGCAGGCTGCAACATCCACCCTGGCTCAATGGATCAAGGAACCAATCCTTGAAGCCTACCGTTCTACTGGGCTTCCGGTTTCATCAGGGCTGAAGGCCCATTCTACCAGAGCCGTGGGTGCGTCCTGGGCATTACGGCACCAGGCTACGGCTCAACAGGTGTGCCAGGCAGCTACCTGGTCGAGTCTGCACACTTTCACCAAACATTATCAGGTGCATACCTATGCTTCGGCGGACGCCAGCCTAGGTAGAAGAGTCCTGCAGGCGGCAGTTGCCTCCCCGTAGGGGAAGGCTGTCTTGCAGCTCTAACATGAGGTATTTCTTTACCCACCCAGGGACAGCTTTTGGACGTCCCAATCGTCTGGGTCTCCCAATGGAGCGCCGAAGAAGAAGGGAATTTTGTTACTTACCGTAAATTCCTTTTCTTCTAGCTCCTATTGGGAGACCCAGCACCCGCCCTGTTGTCCTTCGGGATTTTTGGTTGTTTTCGGGTACACATGTTGTTCATGTTGAATGGTTTTCAGTTCTCCGATGTTACTTCGGAGTGAATTTGTTTAAACCAGTTATTGGCTTTCCTCCTTCTTGCTTTTGCACTAAAACTGGTGAGCCAGTGATCCCACTGGGGGTGTATAGCCAGAAGGGGAGGGGCCTTACACTTTTTAGTGTAATGCTTTGTGTGGCCTCCGGAGGCAGTAGCTATACACCCAATCGTCTGGGTCTCCCAATAGGAGCTAGAAGAAAAGGAATTTACGGTAAGTAACAACATTCCCTTCTTTTCAAAAGCGTCTAGCCAGGCTTCCGCAGGTCCGCACGTTCCTGCAAGGAGTTTGCCACATAGTCCCACCTTACAAGCGTCCGCTGGAATCCTGGGATCTTAACAGGGTGCTAACGGCTCTTCAGAAACCACCTTTCGAGCCGCTGCGGGATGTCTCTTTATCACGTCTTTCGCAGAAGGTGGCATGTCTAGTGGCAGTTACATCGCTCCGTAGAGTGTCGGAGCTGGCAGCGCTGTCATGCAAAGCCCCCTTCCTGGTGTTTCACCAGGATAAGGTGGTTCTGCGTCCGGTCCCGGAATTTCTCCCTAAGGTGGTATCTACTTTTCATCTCAATCAGGATATCTCCTTACCTTCATTTTACCCTCATCCAGTTCACCAATGTGAAAAGGATTTGCACTCGTTAGATCTGGTGAGAGCACTTCGGCTCTACGTGTCTCGCACGGCGCCCCTGCGCCATTCAGATGCGCTCTTTGTCCTTGTCGCTGGCCAGCGTAAGGGTTCGCAGGCTTCCAAGTCAACCTTGGCTCGGTGGATCAAGGAACCGATTCTTGAAGCCTACCGTTCTTCTGGGCTTCCGCTTCCTTTGGGCTGAAAGCCAATTCTACCAGAGCCGTGGGTGCGTCCTGGGCATTGCGGCACCGGGCTACGGCTCAGCAGGTGTGTCAGGCAGCTACCTGGTCTAGTCTGCACACTTTCACGAAACACTATCAGGTGCATGCCTATGCTTCGGCAGACGCCAGTCTAGGTAGGCGAGTCCTTCAGGCGGCGGTTGCCCACCTGTAAGAGGGGGTCGTTTTCGGCTCTTTTTATTGAGGTATTCTTTTACCCACCCAGGGACTGCTTTTGGACGTCCCAATTGTCTGGGTCTCCCAATGGAGCGACAAAGAAGAAGGGAATTTTGTTTACTTACCGTAAATTCCTTTTCTTCTAGCTCCTATTGGGAGACCCAGCACCCGCCCCTGTGCCCTTCGGGCTGTTTGTTCTTTTGTGTACACATGTTGTTCATGTTGAATTGTTCTTTTGGTTCATGGTTCAGTTCTCCGAACATCCTTCGGATTGAATTTACCTTAGACCAATTTATAAGTTTCCTCCTTCCTGCTTTTGCACCAAAACTGAGGAGCCCGTGATGCACGGGAGGGTGTATAGGCAGAGGGGAGGGGTTACACTTTTTAAAGTATAATACTTTGTGTGGCCTCCGGAGGCAGAAGCTATACACCCAATTGTCTGGGTCTCCCAATAGGAGCTAGAAGAAAAGGAATTTACGGTAAGTAAACAAAATTCCCTTCTTTAACCAGGTAGCTTTTTTTTCACAAAGGTAACAGGAAAAAAATGCACCATAAAATGTATTGTGCAATTTCTCCTGAGTTCGCTGATACATCATATGTGGTGGAAATCAACTGTTTGGGTGCACGGCAAGGCTCGGAAGGAAAGGAGCACCATTTGACTGCAGAATTGGCAGGAATTATTAGCGAACGCCATGTTGCATTTGGTGACCCCCTGAGGTGCCTAAACAGTGGAGCTCCCCCACAAGTGACCCCATTCTGGAAACTAGATCCCTCAAGGATTTTATCTAGGGGTATAGTGCATTTGAACCCACAGATACTTCATAGAATTTCATAACCTTAGGTAGTCATATTGAAAATTTTGATTTTTTTTTTTTTTTTTCAGAAAAATGTTGCTTTAGCACAAAATTCCTCACTTTTTCAAGAGGAAATACCAAAAAATGGAGCACGCAGTTTGTTATCCAATTTCTTATGAGCGCAGTGATACCCCATATGTGGTGAAAAAAGCTCTGTTTGGACAAACAGTAGGGTTCTGAACGGAAGGAGCATGATTTGAATTTTGTAAAAGTTGAAACAAATTGTGGGCACCATGTCGCATTTGCAGGGCCCCTAGGTCACCTATACAGCAGAAACCCCCACAAGTGACCCCATTTTGGAAACTAGTCCCTTCAAGCACTTTATTCAGGTGTATAGTGAGAATTTTAAATCTACAGATACTTCGCAAAAATGTTGCTGTTGCGCCAAATTTCTCACTTTTAGGCTATGTGCCCACAATCTGGCGACACTGTCTAGGATGCAGTGCGAGCCCTCCTTGCAGAGATGTGAGTGTTGTCCACGGGAGAACGCAGCTACCTGTGTATACACTACGGGTTCAGACCGCTGCAGACTTTATTCTTCCTTCGAAGAACACTTTAGTCTCTGCAGCATAAATTGACATCCTGCTGCTCAGGAAGCCGCACCGCAGGTCAGTTTATGCTGCAGAGAAAAGAAGTGACGTGGTCAGGAGATTTCTAAAAATCCTTCCACTGTGCTTGTACTGCACAACGCAGCGCTATGGATGCAGGGAAAACACTCTGCCTCCAAAACGCTGCAAATCCTGATTGTGGGCACATAGCCTAAAGAGCTAGGATCGATGGATGGATAGATGTCTAAAGCCCGCTACACACGCTTCAATATATCTCACAATCCGTCGTTGGGGTCAAGTTGTAAGTGACGCACATCCGGCATCGTTTGTGAGGTATCTGCGTGTGACAGCTACATGCGATCAGGATTGAACGCAAAACCGTTGATCGCAAACACATCGTATCATTCTCTAGAATTGAGCGTTTTGTTGCACGAACCTAGTCAATTGTAACGTGTGACATCCCTCATACGATTTTGTTGTCTGATGCTATGTGCGCAGGTGTGCGCTCTGCACCGCAGCTTAAAAAAGGTCTGCTTCAGAGCGCAGCTGAAAAGCTGCGTTCTGAAGCGCCTCACAATGTCTGTCATGCACTAATCTCTGTCAGTCCGTCACTATCTCTGTCCCTCACTCTCAGTCCATGTCAGTCTATCCCCCTCTCTCATATACTCACCGATCCCCGATCCCTGGCGCTGCACGGCATTCACACTGCTCCGGCGGCTTTTACTGTTTTGAAAAAGCCGGCCGCCCATTAAACAATTTCGTATTCCCTGCTTTCCCCGCCCACCGGCGCCTATGATTGGTTACAGTGAGACACGCCCCCACTCTGAGTGACAGGTGTCACACTGCACCCAATCACAGCAGCCGGTGGGCGTGTCTATACTGTGTAGTGAAATAAATAATTAAATAATTAAAAAAAACGGCGTGCGGTTCCCCCCATTTTTAAAACCAGCCAGATAAAGCCATACGGCTGAAGGCTGGTATTCTCAGGATGGGGAGCTCCACGTTATGGGGAGCCCCCCACCCTAACAATATCAGCCAACAGCCGCCCAGAATTGCCGCATACATTAGATGCGACAGTTCTGGGACTGTACCCGGCTCTTCCCGATTTACCCTGGTGCGTTGGCAAATCGGGGTAATAAGGAGTTATTGACAGCCCATAGCTGCCAATAAGTCCTAGATTAATCATGTCAGGCGTCTATGAGACACCCTCCATGATTAATCTGTAAGTTACAGTAAATAAACACACACCCGAAAAAATCCTTTTTCTTCAGCGCTCTATTGGGAGACCCAGACAATTGGGTGTATAGCTACTGCCTCCGGAGGCCACACAAAGTATTACACTAAAAAGTGTAAGGCCCCTCCCCTTCTGGCTATACACCCCCCGTGGAATCACGGGTTCTCCAGTTTTAGCTTTGTGTGTGAAGGAGGTCATACATCCACGCATAGCTCCACGGTGTGTAGTCAGCAGTAGCTGCTAACTACTCGGATGGAAGAAAAGTGGGCACATATAGTGTCCCCAGCATGCTCCCTTCTCACCAGATGGTGCTTGAAAGGTTGAGGTACCTATTGCTGGTACAGAGGCTGGAGCCCCACATGCTGTTTTTCCTTCCACATCCCCCTGGAGGGCTCTGTGGAAGTGGGATCCTTCCGGCCACAAAGCCCTGAGGCCGGGCTCCATCCACAGACCCAGAACGAACCTGATGGATGTCGAGCATTGGTACAGTCAGGGACATGGCCCTGCATCTGTCAGGTACTCGGTGTCCCCGGCAGGCACAGAACGCTCCAGACTTGCTGGGCGTTATAGTGCGCCGGGGACATAAGCAATGGGGTTGTGTCACCTTAGTTATGGCTGGGTGACGGGTTATGTGTTTGGGAACTAGCGCCGACCGCTCCGGCGGCGGGGCGCAACTGCGACATGCAGGGCGCCGGGGACAGAGCGCCGACCGCGCTTTTACGGCGGCGGCGCTCCTAACTTTACTTCCCGGCTTTTGCGGCCTAGCGCCGCTTCGTTCCCGCCTCCGCCCTGTCAATCAGGGCGGAGGAGAGACGCTGTGCAATGGCCAGCGCCGGGGGCTGGAGCTTGATTTACATGCTCCAGCCCCCTCACGAGGCACAGTGAGAGCACGCTTTCCCGCTCTTCGTTTAGGAACGCCCAGAGCCGCCCCTCTTCCTCACAGGACGCCGGCAGCCATTATTCATGCGGTCCGGCTGGGGACAGGCAGGCAGGCTCTGGGAGACTCAGACAGGGCGTCTGGCGGCCACACACCCGCTCTGAGGCGGGCGGTAAGCAGGCTGAAAGCCCCTCTTGTGCCACAGTGATTCTATTTGTGTACTTTCTTCTGGTGCCATATAGATATTGTATATATATTTGCACTGTAGGGCGCTTCTTGGCTATAGACCCCATATTGCGCTGAGGAGACAGCAACATGTCCTCCACAAAACGCAAGGGTCCCAAGGCGCGGGCTGTGTACACTGTCTGTACTGTTTGTGGGACTGATCTACCGGCAGGCTCCACTGACCACCATTGTGTGCAATGTTCCGTGCCTGTAACGCTTCGTCAGCCGGAGGTGGCAGTAGTAACCCAGGCAGAGACGCCTGTAAGTCCTGCCCCAGTAACAGGGACAGATTTTGCAGTTTTGGCTGGTCAGATGGCTGTCACTATGACAAAAATCCTTGAGGCCTTGCAAACCAGGCCAATTACTCAGGCTCCGGACACGGCTGTGTCCTTGCCCCCTGGTCCCCCTCAATTGGAGCGAGTCTGTACTTCAAGGGGCTCTCATGTATCACAGGCTGATGGCTCTGACTCAGATGACGGCCCCAGCCAGCCCAAGCAAGCTCGCTTAGACAGACCCTCCACATCATCACATTGTTCAGGGTCTCACAGGGATGAGTCTCTCTATGATGAGACTGAAGAAAGTGGTCAGGTTTCGGACCATGAGACCACTCTCAATTTGGATACCCCTGATGGTGACGCTATGGTCAATGACCTTATTTCGGCCATCAATAGTGCGTTGGATATTTCTCCCCCAGCTCCCTCAGCAGAGGAAGCTGCTGCACAGCAGGAGAAATTCCATTTCTTGTATCCCAAGCGTAAATTGAGTGCCTTTTTAGACCACTCTGACTTCAGAGAATCTATCCAGAAACACCACGCTCAGCCATACAAGCGTTTTTCCAGACGCGCTAGGGATACACGTTATCCATTTTCCCCTGACGTGATCAAACGCTGGACCCAGTGTCCAAAAGTGGATCCCCCTATTGCCAAGCTTGCGGCAAAATCTATAGTCGCGGTAGAGGATGGCGCTTCACTTAAAGACGCCAACGACAGACAGATGGACCTTTGGTTGAAGTCTATCTATGAAACTATCGGCGCGTCGTTTGCCCCTGCATTCGCGGCCGTGTGGGCACTCCAAGCTATTTCAGCTGGGTTGGCACAGGTAGAGGCTGTCATGCAGCCAGCAGTGCCAAAGGTGTCGACCCTAACCTCACAAATGTCTGCGTTTGCGACCTACGCTATCAACGCGGTTCTGGAATCTACGAGCCGTACGTCGTTGGCGTCCGCCAACTCCGTAGTGTTGCGCAGAGCATTGTGGTTAAAGGACTGGAAAGCAGACGCTAGTTCCAAAAAATGTTTAACCAACTTGCCATTATCTGGAGATAGACTGTTTGGCGAGCAGCTCGCTGAAATCATCAAACAGTCCAAGGGTAAAGACTCGTCCTTACCCCAGCCCAGATCAAACAAACCTCAGCAGAAAAAGTGGCAGCCGAGGTCTCGGCCCTTTCGAGGCTCAGGCAAGGCCCAATTTTCCTCATTCAAAGGGACGCAGAAAGAACAAAGGAGCTCTGATTCATGGCGGGCTCACTCACGACCCAAGAAAGCAAACGGAGGAACCGTTTCCAAAGCGGCTTCATCATGACTTTCAGCCGCCTCCCTCCGCATCCTCGGTCGGTGGCAGGCTTTCCCGTTTTTGCGGCATTTGGCTGTCACTGGTCAAAGACCGGTGGGTGACAGACATTTTGTCGCGCGGGTACAGAATCGAGTTCAGTTCCCGTCCTCCACCTCGGTTCTTCAGAACCTCCCCACATCCCGACCGAGCGGATGCCCTTCTGCAGGCGGTGAGCTCACTAAGAGCAGAAGGAGTGGTAATCCCTGTCCCCCCTCAGGAACGAGGGCGAGGGTTTTACTCCAATCTCTTTGTGGTTCCAAAAAAGGACGGCTCCTTCCGTCCTGTTCTGGACCTAAAAAGGCTCAACAAGCATGTGAACGCCAGGAGGTTCCGGATGGAATCCCTCCGGTCTGTCATTGCGTCAATGTCTCAAGGAGATTTTCTGGCATCAATAGACATCAAGGATGCGTATCTCCACGTACCAATTGCTACAGAGCACCAACGTTTTCTACGTTTGGTAATAGGAGACGAACATCTTCAGTTCGTAGCTCTGCCATTCGGTCTGGCGACAGCCCCACGGGTTTTCACCAAAGTCATGGCGGCAGTGGTAGCAGTCTTGCACTCCCAGGGACACTCCGTGATCCCTTATCTGGACGATCTACTTGTCAAGGCACCTTCTCAGGAGGCATGCCAACTCAGCCTGAATGTTACGCTGGAGACTCTCCAGTCTTTCGGGTGGATCATCAACTTTGCAAAGTCAAATCTGTCACCAACTCAGTCTCTAACGTTTCTTGGCATGGAGTTCCATACTCTATCAGCGATAGTGAAGCTTCCGCTGACCAAGCAGAGGTCACTACAGATAGGGGTGCGGTCGCTTCTTCAGGGCCAGTCGCACTCCTTGAGGCGCCTCATGCACTTCCTAGGGAAGATGGTGGCAGCCATGGAAGCAGTTCCCTTTGCGCAGTTTCATCTGCGTCCTCTTCAATGGGACATTCTTCGCCAATGGGACGGGAAGTCGACATCCCTGGACAGAGAAGTCTCCCTTTCTCAGGCGGCCAAGGACTCTCTGCAATGGTTGCTTCTGCCCAACTCATTGTCACAGGGAAGATCCTTCCTACCTCCATCCTGGGCAGTGGTCACGACAGACGCGAGTCTGTCAGGGTGGGGAGCAGTCTTTCTCCACCACAGGGCTCAGGGGACGTGGACTCAGCAAGAGTCCACCCTGCAGATCAATGTTCTGGAGATCAGAGCAGTGTATCTGGCACTTCTAGCCTTCCAGCAGTGGCTGGAAGGAAGGCAGATCCGAATCCAGTCGGACAACTCCACAGCGGTGGCATACATCAACCACCAAGGAGGGACGCGCAGTCGGCAAGCCTTCCAGGAAGTCAGGCGGATTCTGACGTGGGTGGAGGACACAGCATCCACCATATCCGCGGTACACATCCCGGGCGTAGAAAACTGGGAAGCAGACTTCCTCAGTCGCCAAGGGATAGACGCAGGGGAATGGTCCCTTCACCCGGACGTGTTTCAGGAAATCTGTCGCCGGTGGGGGGTGCCGGACGTCGACCTCATGGCGTCTCGGCACAACCACAAGGTCCCGGCATTCATGGCGCGGTCGCGCGATCAAAGGGCTCTGGCGGCAGACGCCTTGGTCCAAGATTGGTCGCAGTTCCGACTCCCATATGTATTCCCGCCTCTGGCACTCTTGCCCAGAGTGTTGCGCAAGATCAGATCCGATTGCACCCGCGTCATACTCGTCGCCCCAGACTGGCCGAGGAGATCGTGGTACCCGGATCTGTGGCATCTCACGGTCGGCCGACCGTGGTCACTTCCAGACCGGCCAGACTTACTGTCCCAAGGGCCGTTTTTCCATCAGAATTCTGCTGCCCTGAACCTGACTGTGTGGCCATTGAATCCTGGATCCTAGCGTGTGCAGGATTGTCTCAAGGAGTTGTTGCTACCATGAGGCAGGCTAGGAAGCCCACGTCTGCCAAGATCTACCACAGGACGTGGAAGATTTTCTTATCATGGTGCTCTGCTCAGGGAGTGTCTCCCTGGCCATTTGCATTGCCTACTCTTCTTTCCTTCCTACAATCGGGGTTAGAAAAAGGCTTGTCGCTTGGCTCACTTAAAGGGCAAGTCTCGGCACTATCAGTGTTTTTTCAGAAGCATCTGGCGCGTCTGTCTAAGGTGCGCACGTTTCTACAGGGGGTTTGTCATATTGTACCCCCGTACAGGCGGCCGTTAGATCCATGGGATCTGAATAGGGTACTAGTTGCTCTACAGAAGCCGCCTTTCGAGCCTTTGAAAGAGGTTTCCTTTTCTCGCCTGTCACAGAAAGTGGTGTTTCTAGTGGCGATCACGTCTCTTCGGAGAGTGTCTGAGCTGGCAGCACTGTCATCCAAGGCTCCTTTCCTGGTGGTCCACCAGGACAAGGTGGTTTTGCGCCCCACTCCAGAATTTCTTCCTAAAGTAGTATCTGATTTCCATCTAAATCAGGACATTTGCTTACCTTCTTTCTGTCCTCATCCGGTTTACCGGTATGAAAAGGATTTGCATTTGTTAGATCTGGTCAGAGCAATCAGAATCTACATCTCCCGCACGGCGCCCTTGCGCCGCTCCGAGGCACTTTTTGTCCTTGTTGCTGGTCCGCGCAAGGGATTGCAGGCTTCTAAAGCCACCCTGGCTCGATGGATCAAAGAACCAATTCTGGAAGCCTACCGTTCGGCTGGACTTCCGGTTCCATCAGGGCTGAAGGCCCATTCAACCAGAGCCGTGGGTGCGTCCTGGGCATTACGCCACCAGGCTACGGCTCAACAGGTGTGCCAGGCAGCTACCTGGTCCAGTCTGCACACTTTCACCAAACATTATCAGGTGCATACCTATGCTTCGGCGGATGCCAGCCTAGGTAGAAGAGTCCTGCAGGCGGCGGTGGCTTCCCAGTAGGGGGGCGCTGTCTTGCAGCTCTGACAAGAGGTTTTTCTTTACCCACCCAGGGACAGCTTTTGAACGTCCCAATTGTCTGGGTCTCCCAATAGAGCGCTGAAGAAGAAGGGAATTTTGTTACTTACCGTAAATTCCTTTTCTTCTAGCTCTTATTGGGAGACCCAGCACCCGCCCTGTTGTCCTTCGGGATTTTTGGTTTTGTTTGCGGGTACACATGTTGTTCATGTTGAACGGTTTGTCAGTTCTCCGATGTTATTCGGAGTTAATTTGTTTAAACCAGTTATTGGCTTTCCTCCTTCTTGCTTTGGCACTAAAACTGGAGAACCCGTGATTCCACGGGGGTGTATAGCCAGAAGGGGAGGGGCCTTACACTTTTTAGTGTAATACTTTGTGTGGCCTCCGGAGGCAGTAGCTATACACCCAATTGTCTGGGTCTCCCAATAAGAGCTAGAAGAAAAGGAATTTACGGTAAGTAACAAAATTCCCTTCATTAGAAATAAAAACACACACATATACCCTGGTTCACCACTTTAATCAGCCCCAAAAAGCCCTCCATGTCCGGCGTAATCCAGGATGATCCAGCGTCGCTTCCACCGCAGCTGCATGGAGGTGACCGGAGCCGCAGCAGACACAGCCGCTCCGGTCACCTCCATGCAGCAAATGAAGACAGCCGTGCGATCAGCTGCTGTCACTGAGGTTACCCGCGGCCACCGGTGGATGCAGCGGTGGCCGCGGGTAACCTCAGTGACAGCTCAGCTGATCGCGCGGCTGTCTTCATTTGCTGTGTGGAGGTGACCGGAGCGGCGGTGTCTGCTGCGGCTCCGGTCACCTCCATGCAGCAGAGCTGGATGCGACGCTGGACCATCCTGGATGACGCCGGACAAGGAGGGCTTTTTGGGGCTGATTAAAGTGGTGAACCAGGGTATATGTGTGTGTTTTTATTTCTAATAAAGGATTTTTTTCTGGTGTGTGTTTATTTACTGTTATTTACAGATTAATCATGGAAGGTGTCTCATAGACGCCTGACATGATTAATCTAGGACTTATTGGCAGCTATGGGCTGCCAATAACTCCTTATTACCCCGATTTGCCAACGCACCAGGGCAAATCGGGAAGAGCCGGGTACAGTCCCAGAACTGTCGCATATAATGTATGCGGCAATTCTGGGCGGCTGTTGGCTGATATTGTTAGGCTGGGGGGCTCCCCATAACATGGAGCTCCCCATCCTGAGAATACCAGCCTTCAGCCGTATGGCTTTATCTGGCTGGTTTTAAAAATGGGGGGAACCGCACGCCGTTTTTTTTAATTATTTAATTATTTATTTCACTACACAGTATAGACACGCCCACCAGCTGCTGTGATTGGGTGCAGTGTGACACCTGTCACTCAGAGTGGGGGCGTGTCTCACTGTAACCAATCATAGGCGCTGGTGGGCGGGGAAAGCAGGGAATACGAAATTGTTTAATGGGCGGCCGGCTTTTTCAAAACAGTAAAAGCCGCCGGAGCAGTGAGAAAGCCGTGCAGCGCCGGGGATCGGGGATTGGTGAGTATATGAGAGAGGGCTGCTAACTTCAGTTACTCAGGAGATTAGCGGTCACCGGTGAGTCTTCACTGGTGACCGCTAATCAGGACGCGACACAGACAGAGCCGCAGCATCACAATGAAGTCGGGTGAAGTTCACCCGAGTTCATTCTGACAGTGCGGCTCTGTCTGTGTCTGCTGTCATCTGCCATTCACCGCTGCTACATGGCTGTCTGTGTCTGCTGTCAGCGGCCATGTAGCAGAGCTGAATGGCAGATGACATAGTAAAAACGCATCCCTACACATTACACACGCCTGGCAAGTCAATAAATAAAAAAAAAAAAGGTGCCCAATGCATACGTCACAGAACACATGATCTAAAGGATCGCACACAAAATTGACCAATTTAACATAGACTACTAACGCTCGTGTGACAGCAAATGAACGACCAACGTGAAATCTCATAGATCCCGTATGCAACCTGGGCGTGTCACATCGCAAATGCGATTGTACAACTAATTGCAACGTGTAAAGTGGGCTTAACACATATATAATGTCCTACCCCCTGCATATTCTAAGCTGATGCCCGTTAGTGACTTTCATTGTGTTGTGCCTTGTATTTAGCCCAAATATAAATAATTAAAAAAAAATGACGTGGGGTCCCCCCCTATTTTTGACAGCCAGCTGGGGTAAAGCAGACGGTTGCAGCCTATAGACCACAGCTGGCAGCTTCACCTTGGCTGGTGATCCAATTTGGAGGTCACCCCAAGCTGTTTTTTTTATAATTATTTATAAATAATTAAAAAAAAAAGTGGGATCCCCCTCAAATTGGATTACCAGCCAAGGTAAAGCAGACAGCTGTGGCCTGGTATTATCAGGGTGGGAAGGGCCATAGTTGTTTGGCCTTTCCCAACCTAATAATAGCAGGCCGCAGCCGCCCCAGAAGTGGCGCATCCATTAGATGCGCCAATTCTGGCGCTTCGCCCCAGCTCATCCCGTTGCCCTGGAGCGGTGGCAAACGGGGTAATAAATGGGGTTGATGCTAGATGTGTAATGTCACCTGGCAGCAAGCCCAGAGGTTAGAGATGTCACAGCATCTAAACAGATACCCGACATCACTAACCCAGTCAGTAATAGAAAAAAAATAAAGACGACAAAAAAAATTTATTTGAAAAAACACTCCCCAAAACTTTCCCTCTTTCACCAATTTATTGAAAATAAAAAAAATTCCGGTCCACCGTAATCCATTTTGGAGGTTCTGGACCTTCTAGAATATGGGGGGCACGCTCAGGGAACGTATCCCCCATTTTCTGGAAGAGCAAGCTCTTCCTGTGAGCAGTGTGGGTGCAGTAATCTGAGAATACTGCACTCACACTGCCCCGGTCCAACCTAGGGCAGAGTGACCTGCAGTAACCTCATTCCAGAATATGAGGGGCACGCTGAGAGAATGTATCCCCCATTTTCTGGAACAGCAGGCCCTCCATGTGAGGAGTGTGGCTGCAGATTACTGCACTCACACTCCCCCGGTCCACAGTACAGCAGTTGCGGTAGTGAGCTCAGCGTCCCTGCTTGCAGGGAGCCAGCTGACAGCCGCTGTCTGCGCATGCGCTTCCCGCTTTTCAGAGGGAGGCGGAGTGATCGCGGAGACGGAGCGGCAGCCAGGTACCGGGGAAGACCGGGGGCTGGGGCTGATGGGGGGGGTTGACCTGGCAGGACGTGGGGACGACTTTTCTGTCGCATGTGACGTGTCACATGCGACAGAAATGAGAGGAGGATAAATGCGGCCGCGCGCTACTGTGCGCGTCGCCATCTTGGATGCTCCGGAGGGGAGGGGGGATTGCTCTGGAGAACTGGATGGGGCTCCGGGGGACCAGAGATCTCCGGTGTACCGGAGGAGGGCTCAGAGGGAGGACATTTCCCTCCGATCTGAAATGTTTCATCATTTCAGATCAGAGGGAAATTAATGCAGAGGCGGCGGCGGCAGTTTTCGGCGCGCGTCGGCGCCATTTTGGATGTCCGGTGGGGGTGGTGGGGGTTGATTTCTCCGGTACAGGGGGCTTTGGGGGCACTAGGGGCTTATATTTCTTTATCATCTGACATGTTTGATCATGTCATATGAGAAAGAAATCAGTATTATTTGCCTTTTTTTTTTTTTTTTTTTTAATGTGACCGGCGGTATACGGTGTATACCGGTGATCACATTATCGGGGTCCAAAAAAACCACCCCGATTCATAATCTTGGGGGTCTCAGCTACCCACGGTAGCTGAAACCCCCGTGATTTTCCGTCACTGTGGGGCGCTACAAGCTTTTTCCGGCCTGACGTCTCAAGACGTCGAAACAGAATAAGTACCCTGTTTTTCCGACGTCTTGAGACGTTAGGCCGTCGCTATGGGGTTAAATACAATTTGCCTAATAATTCTGCACACGGTGTATATGTTTCTCCTTCTTTTGCAATATGGTGTCTGCCGTGTTCCCAAATTCCTTCCAAAGCCTAAAATAAACTTTTGATAAGAACAAGGTCCTGTTTTTTTTCCACTTATGCCCTTCCTCTTCTGTTCCCTGCTCAGGTGGCTCGTTGCAAGCAGCTAATCTGTGACCCCAGCTATATTCCCGACCGAGTGCGCAAGGCTGGTCAGGTGATCCGCGTCATCTGCATCCTCAGCCATCCCATCAAGAACACCAACGATGCCAACTCCTGCCAAATTATCATTCCACAGAACCAGGTCAATAGAAAATCAGGTGAGAGGGACATGACAAAAATAAGAAAAACGTGGGGATGTTATATACGGTAGTACCATGGTATCTGACTGGTTGTGGAACTGTGAATATCTCATTATTGGTGATGATTTTAACCCTGCGTACATCTCCCCGCATAGATATCTACGTCTGCATGATTTCATATGCACACAACGTGGCGGCACAAGGCAAGTACATTGCTATCATCAGCACCACAGTGGAGACGACTGAGCCCGAGAAGGAGATTGAGCCGGCGCTGGAGCTCCTGGAGCCTATAGATCAGAAGTAAGGGATGGCACAATCAACTGTATGTGTATAGGGGTGCGGAAGGACATAAATGTAGGAATTTTAGGTTGCAAATTGTGCACATAAATGGGTGAAAATGAGTCTTTTTAAACTTAACCATTGTGAGGATAAGGAGATCCTGGACCCTGAACAACACTTCTATAGGAAAACTCCGGAGAGTCACAGATCCATATGTGCTGCTCTTGAATTCTCACTGCTATTTCTCATTTCAGGTTTGTCGCGATCAGTGATCTGTTTGAACCAACTGAAGATGGATCGGAAAGTCAGGTAAGTGCCCCCCGAAATAGGCGGACTGTCACGAACCACCGGGGGGGTCCCTCAGAAATCCCCCGCGCTGGCTACCAGTACGTCACAATCGGGGGGTAACAAGTGGGGGTCACCCCTCCTTTATACCTCCCGACCGACAGACAGAGCACGTGACGCGCTCTCTAGCGCCCCTCTTATAGTCAGGCCAATTATGGAATTGCCCGACAATAAGCAAGGAGGCCGCTATACTACTTATGCCGATTATTGAAGGGCCCCCGGTGAGAGTAGGGTATATATTCCCCCGACCTCCGCGGGCGGAATATATAAAACCTCCCCGAATCTCACTGGCCTCCCCACAATAATCCTTGGCACAACTCGCTGCCACCAACCGCTTCACGGTAACTATTAGCTGAACACACAGACGTGGGATTCAAGATCGAGATAACAGAACAGCCCAAGATTAATTATATAATTTAATCAGCCTAAAGCACACTAGAACTACAATATATACAATAGGGAATCTACAGAATATACATATGTCAGAGTACAGTTACAGATAAAGCATGGTTTACAAACAGGCATACACAGTTCCAGCAGTTACCTTGTGCGTCTGGCCACAGGGGGGCGCTGTAGACCAGGTTTCTAGGATCCTTCCCACAGATGTTTCCTACACGTGACCCCCGGCGAAAGAACACTGGAAAATGGCCGAAGTAGGGTTATCAACCTGGGCAAATCCAGGTCCCCTCCTACCTTAGTGACCTCAGAGGGAGCACTGCTCCACCCCTGGCTGGAGTTATGGACAATATCCACAACATGGAATATGGGCCATAACTTTGCCTGGGAGCGTCGTAGGCGGACGCCAACGCTCTCATTGTGACAGTTATGAATTTAGCTACAGAACGAGAGGACTCATGACTTGTCTACTAGTTCCCCATTGGCGGATATCACGCCTGGGGTACTTCCCAATGTCCTACTCCCATAAAAAAGGTGTGCCAGCATCGTCCGCATGCAGAGACACCATTTTTATGGTTGCCATATTTATCGGAAATATGGCTTGCGAGATATGAACCATATTTTACTGGAGTCGTTCTGTCTGGATACTTCCAAGCTTGCTAATTAGATAGCAGCCCCTACCACAGGGTCACGGCAGGGAGTCATCCTGTGTCCATTGTTCCCACATCATCTAATCTCCATATCACAGGAGATGGCCATGGAGGTGTAAGTGGAACACAGACCAGTTCCTTTGACACCTATCTGCTAAACAAACCGTTTATCCCTGTGGTAAATTTTCTGATTGAAGGAGTTGTGTGAAGGAAAGGGGGGGTGACACCAGGAGAGGGCTTCCTGACATAACTTGAATATCATGATTTATCGTCATATCTCCGGATTTACCTCACACCTCCCCCCTTTTGAGGGCGCTAGGGGGCAGCACACTCCGGTGTTCCCCCGTGCGCCCGTCCGCGACCTCTCCTTGTCGGGACAGCCCGTCTGAGTTACCGTGGTCACGGCCCCTTTTGTGTCGAATGGTGAAGTTGTATTGCTGGAGCGCCAGGCTCCATCGCAACAACCTGCCATTCGTCCCGGAGACAGTGTGTAACCAGCTGAGGGGATTGTGGTCCGTCTCCACGATGAAGTGGCGCCCGTATAGATAGGGTTGCAGACGCTGCAGGGCCCACACTATGGCCAGGCACTCCTTTTCCATCGTGGAATAGGCCACTTTCCTTGGTAACAGCTTCCTGCTCAGGTACAAGACTGGGTGCTCTTGGCTCGCAGAGTCCACCTGGCTGAGCACCGCACCGAGGCCGAAGTCACTGGCGTCGGTCTGTACTACAAACGGCCGCGTGAAGTCGGCTGCCTGTAGCACGGGCGGGCTGGACAGGGCGTCCTTTAGGGCCCGGAAGGCTGTCTCGCAGTCCACTGTCCAATCGACTGCAGAGGGCAGCTTCTTCTTGGTGAGGTCCGTCAAGGGCTTTGCCAGGCTACTATAGCATGGAACAAACCTCCTATAGTACCCAGCGGTCCCCAAGAAGGACATCACCTGCTTCTTGGTCCTGGGGGTGGGCCAGGATGCGATGGCTTCCACTTTCTCAGGCTCGGGCTTCAGTGTTCTCCCGCCTACCCGGTGACCGAGGTACTGGACCTCGCTCATGGCCAGCTGACACTTTCCCGGCTTGATGGTCAAACCTGCCTGGTGGATCCGCCTGAGCACCTGTGCTAGATGCTCTAGGTGGTCCTCCCAGGTGGGACTGAAGACGGCAATGTCATCCAGGTACGCGGCCGCGTACCCTTCAAGTCCCTTGAGCAGGGTGTTGACCATCCGCTGGAAAGTGGCAGGGGCATTCCTCATCCCGAATGGCATCACCGTGGACTCGTACAGTCCAAATGGGGTAATAAAGGCAGAGCGTTCCCTGGCCTTGCGAGTCAGGGGGATCTGCCAATATCCCCGGCTCAGATCCATGATGGTCAGGTACTGAGCCCCGGCCAACTGATCGAGCAGGTCATCGATGCGTGGCATTGGGTACGCATCGGCGACCGTGACAGCATTGAGCCCCCTGTAGTCCACGCAGAACCGAGTGGTTCGGTCCTTCTTAGGGACGAGGACTACAGGCGAGGCCCAAGCGCTGTTGGATGCCTGGATCACCCCCAGCTTCAGCATCTCGTCAATCTCCTGGCGCATGTGTTGCTGCACCTCCAGGGAGACCCGATATGCTGAACGCCGGATCGGGGGATGATCCCCAGTGTCCACGTGATGGACAGCCAAGTCAGTCCTTCCGGGCTGGTTGGTAAACAACCCCCGGAAGGGGTGTAGGGTGGCCCACAGCTGGGACCGTTGGTCCTCCAAGAGCTGGTGGCCAACCTCCACATCCTCAATGGATCCGCCTGCCCTAACCTGGGCTAGCATATCCAAGAGGGTTTCCGCTTCTCCCTCCTCGGGCAGGTTGCACACAGGGAGTGCACATGCCTCCCGCTCATGATGTGCCTTCATCATGTTCACATGGAAGGGCTTCCGCCTTCCACGGGCAGGGTCCAGGGTGACCAGGTACGTCACAGGGTTGAGCTGCTGGTACACGAGGTATGGGCCTTCCCAGGCTGCCTGAAGCTTGTCCTGTGGTACGGGGACCAGTACCCACACCTTTTGACCCACTTGGTAGGTCCTCTCACAAGCGTTCTGGTCGTACCAACGCTTCTGATCGGCCTGGGCTTGAGCCATATTGTCGTGTACCAGTTGCGTCAAGGCCTGCATTTTGTCCCGGAAGCGCATGACATACTCGATAACCGACACTCCAGGGGTGGCTAAATCCCCTTCCCAAGCCTCTTTCACCAGAGCCAGGGGGCCCCGCACACGTCGCCCGTACAGGAGCTCAAACGGTGAGAATCCTGTTGAGGCCTGTGGAACCTCCCGGTAAGCAAATAACAGGTGTGGGAGATACCGCTCCCAGTCACGCCCGTGGGAGTCGACCAACATCTTAAGCATTTGCTTTAAGGTGCCATTGAACCGCTCGCACAGGCCATTAGTCTGTGGATGGTACGGGCTGGCCACCAGATGTCGCACCTGGACTTGCTTACAGAGGGCCTCCATCAGCTGGGACATGAATTGGGTCCCCCGGTCAGTGAGCATTTCCTGGGGAAAACCCACTCGGGAGAAAATCTCCAGCAATGCGGTGGCCACCTTGTCAGCCCGAATGGACGACAAGGCCACTGCTTCTGGGTACCGGGTGGCATAGTCCACTACCGTTAGTATGAAGCGTTTCCCGGAGCTGCTGGGGATGGCCAGCGGGCCGACCAGATCCACAGCCACCCTCCTGAAAGGCTCATCGATGATTGGCAGAGATACCAGTGGGGCTTTGGGGTGTGGCCCCGCCTTCCCCACTCTCTGACAGGTTTCACACGAACGGCAGTAGGCAACCACATCGGCCCCCATTTTTGGCCAGTAGAAATGCTGGTTTAACCTGGCCTTGGTCTTAGCGATCCCTAGGTGTCCGGCCATCGGAATCTCATGTGCGATCCGCAACAACTCCGTCCGGAACGGATAGGGTACCACCAACTGTCGGTCCCTGGGCCACGCCTCCGGTGAACCCTGCTGGACCGTGACCCGGTACAGCCGTCCTTGGTCCCAGACCACTCGCTCCGGGTCCGAGGGAGGCTGTGCCGCCTGCTCCTTTAGAGCTTTCAGGCTGTCGTCAGCTTCTAACGCTGCCTGAAACCCCTGACTAGATGTGGCCAGAATCGACTCGGCTGCCACTTGGTCAGAAGGGGAAGAGCTATCGGACCTCCGGGAGGCCCCTTGGCTTCCAGCACTCCCACTGCGGGTGACAGCGGCCACAGCCGCTGCGACCGTGGGTCGTGCCTGCTCCTCCTCCGTTCCTGACCAAGTCGCCGGTTCAGGCAGACCTACCTGGCTTCCTGACACCCCGGTTGTGGGGGAACCATGTACCGAGATCTTACCTGGGAGCACTTCCGCTCCGGGACCGGCCCCAATCTCACCTGCCTGTTCCCCTCCTGCAGCAACAGAACCCCGCTGTGAAATCTCTGGGGACCCCACATTTGCTGTGGTAGCCCCCACCCCACACACTGGTCCTCCCCCTGCAGCACCCTGCTCTCTGCTTATCCCTGCAGAGGGCAACAGATCCCAGCTCACTGGCTGATCACTTGTAGAGGCATTGTCACACCTTTCTCTGACCCCCTCCCCTGTCACAGCTGCAGCTGAGTGTGTGTCTATGGTGTCTATGCAAGCAGAAATATCAGAGTTCACTCCCTCCTCCCTTACATCATTCATAGAGAACACATTAACATTGTCAGGAGTCATGTCAGTACTGGCTGAAGGTTCAGCCTTTGGGGGGGGCCCAAACTGGGAGGTTATCTGCCCCAAATCTGTCCCAAGTAGCACATTTGCAGGGATCCGATCAGTTACCCCCACCTCTCTCACCCCTCGCCCTGCGCCCCAGTCCACATAAATGCCAGCAACAGGCAGCGCCGGGTCAATGCCTCCAATCCCGGAGACAGCGAGGGTTTTTCCAGGGATCAAGTCTTGGGGGGACACCATCTCAGGCCGCACCAGAGTCACCTCCGAGGCGCTGTCTCGCAGTCCTATGGTCACAGACTGGCCGACGGTGACAGGTTGGAAGCTGTCCAGGGACCTACCACCACCCCCACCCACACAATACACCTTGGGCGGCCCTTGGGACGGGGACGGAGCCGGGGCCTTGGGACGCTGAGGGCACATGGCCTTGAAGTGTCCAGGTAAGTTGCACTGGTGGCACCGTCTTGGTTCTGCCACGGGCCTGGAGAGGGGAGGTGAGGGGGACACCCCCTGCAGTCTAGGGGCAGGTGGGGCAGTCGCAGAGTTCATCTTACCCCCTCTCCAGGTGCTGCTGGTGGCTGCTCTCCTGGCCTCAGGAGCCCGATTGTTGGTGTAGTCATCGGCCAGGGCAGCTGTAGCCGTGGACCCCTTTGGCTTCTGGTCTCGGATGAACTGGCGGAGATCCTCAGGGCAGTTCCACAAGAGTTGCTCCGTGATGAACAAGTCCAGGATCTCCGGTCCGGTGGAAAGCTGCAGGCCCTGGGTCCAGTGGTCGGCAGCTCGGGCAAGTGCCCGCCGGTGGTCAGCCCAGGAGTCCTTTGGTCCCTTCTGCAGGGTCCGGAACTTCTTGCGGTAGGACTCCGGAGTGAGGTTGTACTGTTGGATCAGGGCCCGCTTGATGGTGTCGTAGCCCTGATCTGCCTCAGTAGGCAAGTCCCCAAGGATTTCCAGGGCCTTACCCCTTAAACGGGGGGTCAGGTATTTGGCCCACTGCTCCTTGTCCAGATGGTGCTGCAAGCAAGTCCGTTCAAAAGCAGTCAGGAAAGAGTCCAAGTCTCCATCCTTCTCCAGCACTGGGAAGTCCTCAACACGGACCTTTGGAAGTTTGGTGTCTTGAAGGTCACGTGTGGCTGATGAGGGCCGGAGCTGAGCTAGCTGCAGCTGGTGGTCACGCTCTGCCTGTTGCTGTCGCTCTTCACGCGCTGCCTGCCGCTCCGCAGCCTCAGCCTCACGCGTTGCTTGCCGCTCCGCAGCCTCAGCGTCACGCGCTGCCTGTCGCTCACGCTCGGCCATGAGTATCTCGTAGGTATCCCGGTCTCCAGCCATAAGCCTGGCCAAGGCAGCTTGAAGGAGGGCCTCTGCACCTCTCAGGCCGGAGGGATTGGCAAGTGGTGATCTGCGGCACGCTGCAGAGCCAGGTGATTCACTGTCCATTTCAGAGCAGAGGACTGGCATCTGGCTCGTTGAGGACCCTTGGGCGAGCTCCTCCTCATTTTGTCCAGCAGTGCCAGGTTGTGCGATGTCCTCTGCAGAGCTGTTCTCTGGCGTCGGGCTCTTGGAGGGCTCGTGGACAACCTCCTCATCGTCTCTGGCCTGAGCATCGGCCATTCCTTTGGCTTTGCTCCTGGTGCCATCAGCCATTCTTGCAGACTTTTGGTCACTGACACGGAACTGACACCTGATGCACCCACACACCTTACAGTATCTGCACTCTGACACTCTAGTGTTGGTCTGGTCTGAAGATCCCAGCAGCCACAGCTGCTGCAGGCAGTCTTTAGTGTCTGGGAGTATGGGTCTCACACTCACACACACTATTATCTCGATCCCACCGCTATGCCACCAATATGTCACGAACCACCGGGGGGGTCCCTCAGAAATCCCCCGCGCTGGCTACCAGTACGTCACAATCGGGGGGTAACAAGTGGGGGTCACCCCTCCTTTATACCTCCCGACCGACAGACAGAGCACGTGACGCGCTCTCTAGCGCCCCTCTTATAGTCAGGCCAATTATGGAATTGCCCGACAATAAGCAAGGAGGCCGCTATACTACTTATGCCGATTATTGAAGGGTCCCCGGTGAGAGTAGGGTATATATTCCCCCGACCTCCGCGGGCGGAATATATAAAACCTCCCCGAATCTCACTGGCCTCCCCACAATAATCCTTGGCACAACTCGCTGCTACCAACCGCTTCACGGTAACTATTAGCCGAACACACGGACGTGGGATTCAAGATCGAGATAACAGAACAGCCCAAGATTAATTATATAATTTAATCAGCCTAAAGCACACTAGAACTACAATATATACAATAGGGAATCTACAGAATATACATATGTCAGAGTACAGTTACAGATAAAGCATGGTTTACAAACAGGCATACACAGTTCCAGCAGTTACCTTGTGCGTCTGGCCACAGGGGGGCGCTGTAGACCAGGTTTCTAGGATCCTTCCCACAGATGTTTCCTGCACGTGACCCCCGGCGAAAGAACACTGGAAAATGGCCGAAGTAGGGTTATCAACCTGGGCAAATCCAGGTCCCCTCCTACCTTAGTGACCTCAGAGGGAGCACTGCTCCACCCCTGGCTGGAGTTATGGACAATATCCACAACATGGAATATGGGCCATAACTTTGCCTGGGAGCGTCGTAGGCGGACGCCAACGCTCTCATTGTGACAGTTATGAATTTAGCTACAGAACGAGAGGACTCATGACTTGTCTACTAGTTCCCCATTGGCAGATATCACGCCTGGGGTACTTCCCAATGTCCTACTCCCATAAAAAAGGTGTGCCAGCATCGTCCGCATGCAGAGACACCATTTTTATGGTTGCCATATTTATCGGAAATATGGCTTGCGAGATATGAACCATATTTTACTGGAGTCGTTCTGTCTGGATACTTCCAAGCTTGCTAATTAGATAGCAGCCCCTACCACAGGGTCACGGCAGGGAGTCATCCTGTGTCCATTGTTCCCACATCATCTAATCTCCATATCACAGGAGATGGCCATGGAGGTGTAAGTGGAACACAGACCAGTTCCTTTGACACCTATCTGCTAAACAAACCGTTTATCCCTGTGGTAAATTTTCTGATTGAAGGAGTTGTGTGAAGGAAAGGGGGGGTGACACCAGGAGAGGGCTTCCTGACATAACTTGAATATCATGATTTATCGTCATATCTCCGGATTTACCTCACACGGACCAACCAAGGCTTCATCCTGACGTCCAGTTTTTGTTTTGTTTTTTTATCACAAAAAACACCCAAATGATCATTTTTCATTAAAGGGAACCTGTCATTAGGTTTTGGCCTTCTAAGCTAAAACTAGCGCTTGTGCTGCATTCTATAAAGGTGCACATTAACCCCCCCCAAAAATACCTTTATAAAATCTCCTGCCCTGTATGTAAATTGTCCAGTCCGATGGGCATCCTAATCTGCGCCTCCTGTCCCTCCTTTTGCGCTCCTCCTGTGCTGACTGACATGGATGACGCTTCGGACGCCATACACGTAGGCGGGCAAAATCTCAATATTCCCGGCTAGCACAGGCACACTTTGCTCTGCCCTGTTGCGGGCAAAGCCGAAAACATAGTTGCGTCTGTGTGAATCGGCGAGTTCTCTGCGTAGGCGCGAGATTTTGTATCCTATAAAAAAACTGAGTTCACAATCCATTATGAATGTGAAAATATATTTAGCTTTATTAAATCAGAAAAAGGATTCTAAAAAGTGATATAACCATACATATGGAGGTACAGGTGTGATACACCAAAGATGAAATACATGACACGGGTACAAAATATAATAAGGGGAAATGTGAAGCAGATGGCCACAAAGAGCTGATCATTACATATTGAGTATAATACCAATGCTGCTGACAATACAGTTGATCCTAATATGGCTGTCAAGGGAGGAATTTGGGTGAAGACTGCTAATGAAGTCTTCGTTTGGGATATCCAGAGACGGTGCCGTATTAGCTGTATACCAGTGCCGATATATCAATGTATCAGACAATGAATACATAAGACATGTTCTCCTTGAGCCAGCATCACCAACTGAACTTGTGTATTGGAAGACACCCAATTATACAGAAAAGCTACTTCGGCCTTGAAGCTAAACAGGGAGTTCTCCACTCCTTAATTTCTCACAGCATCTTGTAAAACACATCTTTGTTCCTTGCATATTCTTTCTGTGTGAACATTACTGATAAGACTTTTGCTCATTATTGGAAAACTTCCATTATTTGTACATCTGTTCACTTATCCTTGGTAACCCCTTCATGACTATACATCTTTGAACAGGGAGTATTATAGATCTGTGCAATTGCTACATAGACAGACAGATTATTATACAACTACATCTACATTTTGATTATTTACATACACAGATATTCTTATTACGTTTAAACAAACAAACTACAGCTCAGGCGACCTCCACATGGCCACAAGAGCTCCAAAGATCTCCTATTTCTTAAGGATAAAGTAAAGCAGCTGGTAAAATGGTAATACAAAGTATCAACAAGTTTTTTTCTTGCTGTCCCTGTACCGTTCAGTGAGTCACCGACCCCAACGCGCGTTTCGCGTAGGGCTTCCTCGGGGAACCATGACACATTGTGTGACACATTGAGTTTATATATGCTCCAACTCGCATGCACACAGCTGAACCACCATCTTACAGAAGGGCAAATGCCCATAGCCCGGATAGGACAGCAGGCAACCACCCAGCTGCTAAATGGTAGGGGAAAAAATAAAAACATTATAGTGAGGGGCAGAAGGCCATGTCAAGAAAAGACATAAGCTAATGACCCCCGCAAAATAGTCACAAAAACATAGATAATGTAGAGGCCATATACAGTATGCGTGCGCAAGACAAAAACGCCATCTTAATAAAGGGCAATTGCCAAAACAACTGTCAAAAAAGACCTTAACCTAATGAGAAAACGGTGACATTTTTTTTGTGCCCTAATAGTGAAGGAAAGTAGACCATAATACCTATAAAAAGAGGGGACATAGGTCACAACCCACCCCTTGTGGATACATAACCAAGGCGTAAGATTTTGCCTGGTGATGTGGATGACATCACCCACTTCATCAACATCGCCGGGCAAAATCTCGCTGCAATTGTTTTTCACAAGGACCTGAGTTCTATATGAAACGTAGCATATCAGCTAGCATTGGGACCATGCGCTTTCCGTTTTCCACATGGAGGAAGCACGGACCAAAAATATGTGGGGGGAATGTTATGATTCAGGGACCGAGGAGGATCGAAAAATGTAAATGAAAAAAGTAACCAGAGTGGCTAAAACCTTAACGGACTGCAGACCTAATCCTGACACACAACTAGAAGTAGGCGTGGGACGAGCCTACGATGACCTGGTCGTCTCGACACAGCCGGAGAACTAAATATTCTTACAGATAGCAATATAAGAAAAGCTAATCTGCCTCGGAGCAATCCCCAAAGATATAGCTAGCCCCCCCACATGTAAAAACTATGGTGATATAGGAAAACACAATACAAAGCTAGAAAACAGATTCAGCAAAGATGAGGCCTAAACTATCCATATAGGAAAGGATAGGAAAGAGCACTGTCTGCAGCCGTAAAAACCCTAATAAATACCAGCACGTCTGATATAGAATAACCCTGAGACCAAACGGCCTCTCCCCCACTATATCAGCACTCTGATGTTACTGGGATCCAAAAACACTAATATATATGAGGAACTGAATTAATACCAAGCATGACAAAACACAATACATTGCACAATCATGGAGCTGGGTATACAGGCACTCCCAGCAGGGAATGATCCAATTCCACCAGGAACTCCACACAGGCAAAATAGGAATCAAGCATTAGTATCAAAGCAGAAAAAACAACAAGAAAGTGGAAACAATCAGCAGAGGTACAAGACCAACTTATCAGAGAGGAGTTCTGGTAGAGAGCAGGGCTGGTTACAGAATGTCCTTAACACACAGGAGATACATTGAGCACCGGCAAGTAACAGCTATATAGCCCAATCTGACCCTGAATGCCAGTCCTCTACAGGTGTGTGGCTTTCATTCCACAAGTCAACTGCACCGCCACCACTGACCACAAGAGGGAGCCTCAAACTGGAAAACGTATTCACAACAGGGAAAACATTGACCAATAGGACTGTATAGATTTTTTTTTGGGGAAGGGGTAGAAAAGTGGCATTTTACTAGGGGGCTGTGGATACTGTCCTATTTTTTTGTCATCAGCTCTTATCCTCTCTATCACAGGTGTTCTGCTCCCGCTCCTACGACGCCACCACGCACTTCGAGACCACGTGCAACGACATCAAAGACATCTACAAGAGAATGACCGGAACAGACTTTGATTTCGAGAACATGAAGCGCAAGCAGAACGACGTTTACGGAGAAGACGACCAGTGAACGCGGGGAGGGGGGATGTCGGCGCAGGGGGTGGGTGGGTTAGCAGTAAGGTAAAACTGATAAAACAACTAGGGTTTTATGGAAGGAAAGGTTTAGACGAGCATGTCCGGGGGAACGGTGGCTTGCGATAACGCTGGAAATGGAGGAGGCACAGTAAGGGAAGGATGTGGGAACAAATGGTTAAAGCTTCCATTTACCCTTTTTTTTTTCAATCCTCAAGATTCCACGTTCATTTTTTTTGCGGTGGAACGTCAACCTGCCGCCACGTAAACAGAAATCCTCCCTGAAATGTTTACATTACCCATGCGTTTTCACATTCCCTCACAATATGATTAATCATTCACTGGTCCCGTAGGTCAGTGGTGGTCATGGGTTTACGTTTCGGAAGCTGCTCGTTTCGTCTTATATCTTATGTTATTGTGTGTACAGATATCATAAAACTTAAATTCTCAGGATAGAAAAAAAAACAAAACGTTCCAGTGGTGAAAACTGGAAATTAGCTCCTTTCAATGACCCCATATTTTTGGAGAGGACCTCCTACCACGAGTACGGGATAGGTGGACTAAGCAGCGTGCCTTCAGGAGAGACTCCTACAGAACATGTGTAGAGTAGGTAAGACGTAGAGGTCCTTTATCCCGCAAAGGTCCTTTAGGAAAATTCGTCTTTACTTGTGCGTTCCTTCCTTTCAAGCCGCCAGAACAATGGCTGCCGCCACATCATATCAAGGTTTTCACCTCTCATCCGTAGATTCCAGAGTCCGGCGCTGCTCCTTCATCGCTTCGTTCTCCTCCTCCTCGAGTGTTTCCCTAACGAGTGGCTTAAAAAGTTTCCCCTAAATTTATTATCTTCCTAATTTATTTAAGTTATTAGTGAACGGGGAAATACACTAAAAGCAAAAATAAATCACCGTCATCGGAGCGATGGGTTGCTATGCTCGTCATCTGGTTTTGTCCATAGCAACCGAACACTAAATTCTAAGAGGTTGCTACGGGCGCAAGGTCAGTTATCCCCTCTGGTCGTGTAAATAAAAAAGGTCCACTAACATTTCCATTTTATTATGTTGGGAAAGAACAACTACAACCTCACACTACACAGTACTACACTACGATACCTGAGGGGGCCGTGATTGTGACGGTTTTTCACTTCATGTGTATTTTTTGTCAATAGTCAGGGCAAGGAAGAGAATCAATCCATTCCAAGTAGGAGACATTTCCTTGTAGATTAAAGAGATCAGATTCATCATTTCGACAACCGTATCAACCGGTCCAGCTTGAGGCATTACTCTGGTTGCTATGGGCTTTGGTTCCTTTGAGCTTTGGTCGCCGTGGTAACTGGTTGCATTGAACTCCGATTAATTTGATCTTGATTGCTATAGATCCTAGTTGCTATGGACTGTAGTTGCTATGGGCTCTTGTTGCTAAGGGATTTGGTTGCTGTGGACTCTAGTTGCTATGGGCTTTGGCTGCTATGGGCTCTTGTTGCTATGGACTTGGATTGCTATCGGCTTTGGTTGTTAGGGCTCGTGTACCTATGTACTTGGATTGCTATGGGACTTGGTTGCTATGGGCTCTTGTTGTTATGGACTTGGATTGCTATCGGCTTTGGTTGCTATGGACTTGGATTGCTATCGGCTTTGGTTGCTATGGACTTGGATTGCTATTGGCTTTGGTTGCTATAAGCTCTTGTTGCTATGGACTTGGGTTGCCTTAGACTCTGGTTGCTTTGAGCTGTGATGGCTATGGGATCTGATTACTATCGGATCCTGTTGCTTTGTGCGCTGGTTGCTATGGGCTGTGGTAGCTATGAGCTGTGGTTGCCATGGGATCTGATAACTATGGGATCCAGTTGTTTCGAACTCTGGTTGCTATGGGCTGTGATTGCTATAAGCTGTGGTTGCCATGGAATCTAATTACTATGGGATCAGGTTGCTTCTAACTCTGGTTGCTATGGGCTGTGATAGCTATAAGCTGTCGTTGCCAGGAGATCTGATTACCATGGGATACGGTTGCTTAGAACTCTGGTTGCTATGGGCTGTGATTGCTATGAGCTGCAGTTGCCATGGGCTCTAGTTGATTTTCTGTCTGGACCACCAATCTGTATTTTTGGGCCTTATGAGATATATACTGTATTGGTCAACCTAAACTATAGAGCTGGACTCAGTGCAGGGGTTTCTCAGCACACCTACCCCCCCATTCTGTCATAACACTAAAGAGCAGCCATGTTTGCAGTCGTCCTAAGAATTGGACACTTGATGATAATTTATGGAAAAAACTTAGGTCTGAAAAACACAAGAAAAAGCTGAACTGTAGCCTTTGTGGTGTGTGGATCTCCTCTCTTGGGGTGGTCATCTCTGACCATGGATCTGGTCCTGCAGGGGGTTTCGATGTAAGCTATGTCACCTATATTGTGTTCACTGTGGACGTTGGATCTTGTCCCTTTTCAGTGTAGAGTTCGCGCCTCGTCTCCTGCGGTGGTCACTGTACAATATGGATCCTGTGTCTGGTGGCATCAACATTATATATGAACCCTTAAGATGTGTGAGACCACAGCTCCCTATATCATAGCCCCTACGGTGACCACCATCAGGTGTAATGGTCCTTTTTTGTGGTGGCCTCTATAAGGTATAAGAGACTTGTTTTGTGTTGGCCACAATGGGATATAAAGGTCCTGTTCTGTGGTGGCCACCATCAGGTATAAGGGTCCTGTTCTATGGTGGCCACCATCAGATATAAAGGTCCTATGCTGTGGTGGCCACCATCAGATATCTAGATCTTAATCTGTGGTGGTAACCATCAGGTATAAGGGTCCCGTTCTGTGGTGTCCGCCAACAGATATAAAGGTCCCGTTCTGTCAGGTATAAGGGTCCCGTTCTGTGGTGATCACCATCAGGTATAAGGGTCCCATTCTGTGGTGTCCGCCAACAGATATAAAGGTCCCGTTCTGTCAGGTATAAGGGTCCTGTTTTCTGCTGGCCACCATCAAGTATAAGGGTCCCGTTCTGTGGTGGTCACAATCATGTATAAGGGTCATGTTTTGTCGTGGCCACCATCAGATATAAAGATCCCCTTCTGTGGTGACCACCATAAGATACAATGACCCCACCATCAGATATAAAGATCCCGTTCTATGGTGGCCACCATCTGATAAGAAGGTCCTCTTTTGTGATGTCCACCGTCAGATATACGGGTCCTCTTCTGTGATGGCCACCATCAGATATAAAGGTTCCTTTCTGTGGTCTCCACTGTCAGGTATCAAGACTCCATTCTGTGGTCTCCACCATTAGGTATAAGGGTCTTGTTTTGTTTGGACTACCATTGGGTATAAGGGTCCTTTTCTATGGTGGCCACCATCAGGTATAAGGGTCCTTTTCTATGGTGGCCACCATCAGGTATAAGGTTATGTTTTGTGGTAGCCACCATCAGGTATAAGGGTCATGTTCTGTGGTGGCCACCATCAGGTATAAGGGTCATGTTCTGTGGTGGCCACCATCAGGTAGAGTCATGTTCTGTGGTGGCCACCATCAGGTATAAGGGTCATGTTCTGTGGTGGCCACCATCAGGTAGAGTCATGTTCTGTGGTGGGCACCATCAGGTATAAGGGTCATGTTCTGTGGTGGCCACCATCAGGTATAAGGGTCATGTTCTGTGGTGGTCACCATCAGGTAGAGTCATGTTCTGTGGTGGCCACCATCAGGTATAAGGGTCATGTTCTGTGGTGGCCACCATCAGGTAGAGTCATGTCCTGTGGTGGCCACCATCAGGTATAAGGGTCATGTTCTGTGGTGGCCACCATCAGGTATAACGGTCATGTCCTGTGGTGGCCACCATCAGGTATAAGGGTCATGTTCTGTGGTGGCCACCATCAGGTAGAGTCATGTTCTGTGGTGGCCACCATCAGGTATAAGGGTCATGTTCTGTGGTGACCACCATCAGGTATAAGGGTCATGTTCTGTGGTGGCCACCATCAGGTATAAGGGTCATGTTCTGTGGTGGCCACCATCAGGTATAAGGGTTCTGTTGTGTGATGTCCATCATTAGATATAAAGGTGCTCTTCTTTGGTGGCTACCATAAAATATAAAGGTCCAGTTCTGTGGTGGCCACCCTCAGGTGTAGGAGTCCTGCTCTGTGGTGGCCACCCTCAGGTGTAGGAGTCCTGCTCTGTGGTGGCCACCTTGTAGATTCCGGTTCCTTCTGTGGTGGTGGGCTTCTTCCAGATACGGCTTTCTCCGCTGCTGTCTGTACTCTTTGATTTGAGCCTTTGGTTCTCGTTACTCTCTATTTATCGGCCTCTTTGCATTGTCGCCCCTCCCCCACTATACAATACACATCTTCTTACTAGTAGATATTATTCATTTACTGTGTTTGACATAAACAAATATCAATTAAAATGTTGTGGAAATTCTGGGTCCTGTGGTTCTTAAAAAATAGATACGAGTTATTAGAGGTGGATTTCCAATTACAAAAGTAGACGTGTCTTTCCTGTCACCTCGGCTTCTTCTCTAGTGAACCCCCGTCCTGTGCAGCCCAGCACACACACAGAAGTGCCACACGCCACGTGCAGATTTGCCTCCTTTTGCATTACAAAGGGTGAAATCCGTGATCAATTTCACACAGTAAATTGTAAACACCAAAGAAGAAAATTGAAAACACCAAAATTGCTTTTTTTTTGGTGCCGCGTCGCGCACACAATATGCAATCAGAGGAGATCACAACATCATATGTGCCTTCACAATGTGACGCTCGGGCAAGGGATCGCCGGCACGTGGCGCAACTAAGATGTTACAACAGGAATGGAGAGGAAGGCCCTAACGGTAGCGATCGCCGGCACGTGGCGCAACTAAGAGGTTACAATAGGAATGGAGAGGAAGGCCCTAACGGCAGGGATCGCCGGCACGGGGCGCAACTAAGAGGTTACAACATAAATGGAGAGGAAGACATAACTGTAGGGATCGCCGGCACGGGGCGCAACTAAGAGGTTACAACAGGAATGGAGAGGAAGGCCCTAACGGTAGGGATCGCCGGCACGTGGCGCAACTAAGAGGTTACAATAGGAATGGAGAGGAAGGCCCTAACGGTAGGGATCGCCGGCACGGGGCGCAACTAAGAGGTTACAACAGGAATGGAGAGGAAGGCCCTAACGGTAGGGATCGCCGGCACGGGGCGCAACTAAGAGGTTACAACAGGAATGGAGAGGAAGGCCCTAACGGCAGGGATCGCCGGCACGTGGCGCAACTAAGAGGTTACAACAGGAATGGAGAGGAAAGCCCTAACGGCAGGGATCGCCGGCACGGGGCGCAACTAAGAGGTTACAACAGGAATGGAGAGGAAGGCCCTAACGGTAGGGATCGCCGGCACGGGGCGCAACTAAGAGGTTACAACAGGAATGGAGAGGAAGGCCCTAACGGCAGGGATCGCCGGCACGGGGCGCAACTAAGAGGTTACAACAGGAATGGAGAGGAAGGCCCTAACGGTAGGGATCGCCGGCACGTGGCGCAACTAAGAGGTTACAACAGGAATGGAGAGGAAAGCCCTAACGGCAGGGATCGCCGGCACGGGGCGCAACTAAGAGGTTACAACAGGAATGGAGAGGAAGGCCCTAACGGCAGGGATCGCCGGCACGTGGCGCAACTAAGAGGTTACAACATAAATGGAGAGGAAGACAACTGTAGGGATCGCCGGCACGGGGCGCAACTAAGAGGTTACAACATAAATGGAGAGGAAGACATAACTGTAGGGATCGCCGGCACGGGGCGCAACTAAGAGGTTACAACAGGAATGGAGAGGAGGGCCCTAACGGTAGGGATCGCCGAAACGTGGCGCAAGTAAGAGGTTACAACAGAAATGGAGAGGAAGACATAACTGTAGGGATCGCCGGCACGGGGCGCAACTAAGAGGTTACAACAGAAATGGAGAGGAAGACATAACTGTAGGGATCGCCGGCACGTGGCGCAACTAAGAGGTTACAACAGGAATGGAGAGGAAGGCCCTAACGGTAGGGATCACCGGCACGGGTCACCTCCTGACACTAACCTGTGTCTGAACCCTGAGCTCCCCAACGTCTGTATACGGGTCCTTCCCCTCCGTTGCCGTCACGTGCCTAGTCCCTAGCTGTCCCTCCACTTTCCCTGGATAGTGCAATGGCCGGTGAGTGCACTAAACGACACCACTGGAATAATAAGACACGGGAAAGAAGACAGACGGGAACATGCAGTGGCTTGCGAAAGTATTCGCCCCCCTTGAATTTTTCAACCTTTTCCCACATTTCAGGCTTCAAATATAAAGATAAAAATTTAAATTTTATGTTGAAGAATCAACAAGTGGACAGAATTGTGAAATTGAATGAAATTTATTGCTTATTTTAAACTTTTGTAAAAAAGAATAAACTGAAAATTGTGTTGTGCAATATTATTCATCCCCTTTACTTTCAGTGCAGTAAACTCCCTCCAGAAGTTGATTGAGGATCTCTGAATGATCCAATGTTGTCCTAAATGACTGATGATGATAAATATAATCCCCTGTGTGTGATCAAGTCTCCGTATAAATGCCCCTGCTCTGTGATAGGCTCAGGGTTCTGTGTAAAGCGCAGAGAGCATCATGAAGACCAAGGAACACAACAGGCAGGTCCGTGATACTGTTGTGGAGACGTTTGGTTACTAAAAGATTTCCACAACTTTAAACATCCCAAGAAGCACTGTGCAAGCGATCATATTGAATGGAAGGAGGATCATACCACTGCAAATCTACCACGACCCGGCCGTCCATCCAAACTATCATCTCTCACAAGCAGAAGACTGATCAGAGATGCAGCCAAGAGGCCCATGATCCCTCTGGATGATCTGCAGAGATCTACAGCTGAGGTGGGAGAGTCTGTCCATAGCACAACAATCAGTCGTACACTGCACAAATCTGGCCTTTATGGAAGAGAGGCAAGAAGAAAGCCATTTCTCAAAGATATCCATAAAAAGTGTTGTTTAAAGTTTGCCACAAGCCACCTGGAGACACCAAACATGTGGAAGAAGGTGCTCTGCTCAGATGACACCAAAATCAAACTATTTGGGCACAATGCCAAACGATATGTAACAGCAACACAGCTCATCACCCTGAACACACCATCCCCACTGTCAAACATGGTGGTGGCAGCATCATGGTTTGGGCCTGCTTTTCTTCAGCAGGGACAGGGAAGAGGGTTAAAATTGATGGGAAGATGGATAGAGCCAAATACAGGACCATTCTTGAAGAAAACCTGTTGTAGTCTGCAAAAGACCTGAGACTGGGACGGAGATTTGTCTTCCAACAAGACAATGATCCCAAACATAAAGCAAAATCTACAATGGAATGGATCACAAATAACCGTATGCAGGTGTTAGAATGGCCAAGTCACAGTCCAGACCTGAACCCAATCGAGAATCTGTGGAAAGAGCTGAAAACTGCTGTTCACAAACGCCTCCATCCAACCTCACTCAGCTCCAGCTGTTTACAAAGGAAGAATGGGCGAGAATTTCACCTCTCCATGTGCAAAACTGATAGACACATACCCCAAGAGACTGCCGCTGTAATCGCAGCAAAAGGGGGCGCTACAAAGTATTCACTTACAGGGGATGAATAATATTGCACGCACTAATTTTCAGTTATTTATTGTTTATAAAAGTGTAAAATAAACAATAAATTTCCTTCCTCTTCACAATTGTGTCACTTGTTGTTGATTCTTCACCAGAACATTAACATTTTATCTTTATGTTTGAAGCCTGAAATGTGGGAAAAGGTTGAAAAAATTAAGGGGCTGAATACTTTCACAAGGCACGGTAGACAAAAAAGGACAAACACCAGTTCCAAAGTTGCAGCCAGGAGGGCAAGAAGTCAGCGCAGGAAGACGACCAGGAAAGGTACATAAAGGTGCACCGGTCTTGATCTCCGAACTACCCGGGATCGACTGGAGCCCATCACTGTGTAACCCAGCGCTCCAAAGGCGGTCACTGACTAGTCGTGTTACCTTGGAACCTGCTACAGTGAGGAAACACCTTGAGACTGCATCCCTGTGTCGCTCCGTTATTCACCCCCGCCATCGCCCACTACTACCCCCATCCGCCTTGGGGCACAGCTCTACCTGTGAAGAGCTCTACCAACCAAGCTGCGTCACCATCTGCCCCAGAGGCTTTATCCCGTCAAGGAACCGGGCCTTGCCACCACCGCAGTGTCCCAGAAGCAGAACCGCGACCCAGTAACGAGTGCCCCACAGCCCCGGCGCGGGTGTGTCAGTTATGAGTACCGAGCACCCGAGCATGGTCGTGCCCACTCATCACTAGTTACCACTTCAGAGCACCCGAGCATGGTAGTGCCCGCTCATCACTAGTTACCAGTACTGAGCACCCGAGCATGGTAGTGCCCGCTCATCACTAGTTACCAGTACTGAGCACCCGAGCATGATAGTGCCCACTCATCACTAGTTACCACTTCAGAGCACCCGAGCATGGTAGTGCCCGCTCATCACTAGTTACCACTTCAGAGCACCCGAGCATGGTAGTGCCCGCTCATCACTAGTTACCAGTACCAAGCACCCGAGCATGATAGTGCCCACTCATCACTAGTTACCACTTCAGAGCACCCGAGCATGGTAGTGCCCGCTCATCACTAGTTACCAGTACTGAGCACCCGAGCATGGTAGTGCCCGCTCATCACTAGTTACCAGTACTGAGCACCCGAGCATGGTAGTGCCCGCTCATCACTAGTTACCAGTACTGAGCACCTGAGCATGGTAGTGCCCGCTCATCACTAGTTACCACTTCAGAGCACCCGAGCATGGTAGTGCCCGCTCATCACTAGTTACCAGTACTGAGCACCTGAGCATGGTAGTGCCCGCTCATCACTAGTTACCAGTACCGAGCACCCGAGCATGGTAGTGCCCGCTCATCACTAGTTACCAGTACTGAGCACCCGAGCATGGTAGTGCACACTCATCACTAGTTACCAGTACTGAGCACCCGAGCATGGTAGTGCCCGCTCATCACTAGTTACCAGTACAGAGCACCCGAGCATGGTAGTGCCCGCTCATCACTAGTTACCAGTACTGAGCACCCGAGCATGGTAGTGCCCGCTCATCACTAGTTACCAGTACTGAGCACCTGAGCATGGTAGTGCCCGCTCATCACTACTTACCAGTACTGAGCACCTGAGCATGGTAGTGCCCGCTCATCACTAGTTACCAGTACAGAGCACCCGAGCATGGTAGTGCACGCTCATCACTAGTTACCAGTACTGAGCACCCGAGCATGGTAGTGCACACTCATCACTAGTTACCAGTACTGAGCACCCGAGCATGGTAGTGCCCGCTCATCACTAGTTACCAGTACTGAGCACCTGAGCATGGTAGTGCACGCTCATCACTAGTTACCAGTACTGAGCACCCGAGCATGGTAGTGCCCGCTCATCACTAGTTACCAGTACTGAGCACCAGAGCATGGTAGTGCCCACTCATCACTAGTTACCAGTACTGAGCACCCGAGCATGGTAGTGCCCGCTCATCACTAGTTACCAGTACTGAGCACCCGAGCATGGTAGTGCCTGCTCATCACTAGTTACCAGTACTGAGCACCCGAGCATGGTAGTGCTCGCTCATCACTAGTTACCAGTACTGAGCACCCGAGCATGGTAGTGCCCGCTCATCAATAGTTACCAGTACTGAGCACCCGAGCATGGTCGTGCCCACTCATCACTAGTTACCACTTCAGAGCACCCGAGCATGGTAGTGCCCGCTCATCACTAGTTACCAGTACTGAGCACCTGAGCATGGCAGTGCCCGCTCATCACTACTTACCAGTACTGAGCACCTGAGCATGGTAGTGCACGCTCATCACTAGTTACCAGTACTGAGCACCCGAGCATGGTAGTGCACACTCATCACTAGTTACCAGTACTGAGCACCCGAGCATGGTAGTGCCCGCTCATCACTAGTTACCAGTACTGAGCACCTGAGCATGGTAGTGCACGCTCATCACTAGTTACCAGTACTGAGCACCCGAGCATGGTAGTGCCCGCTCATCACTAGTTACCAGTACTGAGCACCAGAGCATGGTAGTGCCCACTCATCACTAGTTACCAGTACTGAGCACCCGAGCATGGTAGTGCCCGCTCATCACTAGTTACCAGTACTGAGCACCCGAGCATGGTAGTGCCCGCTCATCACTAGTTACCAGTACTGAGCACCCGAGCATGGTAGTGCTCGCTCATCACTAGTTACCAGTACTGAGCACCCGAGCATGGTAGTGCCCGCTCATCAATAGTTACCAGTACTGAGCACCCGAGCATGGTCGTGCCCACTCATCACTAGTTACCACTTCAGAGCACCCGAGCATGGTAGTGCCCGCTCATCACTAGTTACCAGTACTGAGCACCTGAGCATGGCAGTGCCCGCTCATCACTACTTACCAGTACTGAGCACCTGAGCATGGTAGTGCACGCTCATCACTAGTTACCAGTACTGAGCACCCGAGCATGGTAGTGCACACTCATCACTAGTTACCAGTACTGAGCACCCGAGCATGGTAGTGCCCGCTCATCACTAGTTACCAGTACTGAGCACCTGAGCATGGTAGTGCCCACTCATCACTAGTTACCAGTACTGAGCACCCGAGCATGGTAGTGCCCGCTCATCACTAGTTACCAGTACTGAGCACCCGAGCATGGTAGTGCCCGCTCATCACTAGTTACCAGTACTGAGCACCCGAGCATGGTAGTGCTCGCTCATCACTAGTTACCAGTACTGAGCACCCGAGCATGGTAGTGCTCGCTCATCACTAGTTACCAGTACTGAGCACCCGAGCATGGTAGTGCCCACTCATCACTAGTTACCACTTCAGAGCACCCGAGCATGGTAGTGCCCACTCATCACTAGTTACCACTTCAGAGCACCCGAGCATGGTAGTGCACGCTCATCACTAGTTACCAGTACTGAGCACCCGACCATGGTAGTGCTCGCTCATCACTAGTTACCAGTACTGAGCAGCCGAGCATGGTAGTGCCCACTCATCACTAGTTACCACTTCAGAGCACCCGAGCATGGTAGTGCACGCTCATCACTAGTTACGAGTACAGAGCACCCGAGCATGGTAGTGCCTGCTCATCACTAGTTACCAGTACTGAGCACCCAAGCATGGTAGTGCCCGCTCATCACTAGTTACCAGTACTGAGCACCCGAGCATGGTGGTGCCCGCTCATCACTAGTTACCAGTACTGAGCACCCGAGCATGGTAGTGCCCGCTCATCATTAGTTACCAGTACTGAGCACCCGAGCATGGTAGTGCCCACTCATCACTAGGTACCAGTACTGAGCACCCGAGCATGGTAGTGCCCGCTCATCACTAGTTACCAGTACTGAGCACCCGAGCATGGTAGTGCTCGCTCATCACTGGTTACCAGTACTGAGCACCCGAGCATGGTAGTGCCCACTCATCACTAGGTACCAGTACTGAGCACCCGAGCATGGTAGTGCCCGCTCATCACTAGTTATGAGTACTGAGCACCTGAGCATGGTAGTGCCCGCTCATCACTAGTTACCAGTACAGAGCACCCGAGCATGGTAGTGCCCGCTCATCACTAGTTACCAGTACTGAGCACCCGAGCATGGTAGTGCCCGCTCATCACTAGTTACCAGTACTGAGCACCCGAGCATGGTAGTGCCCGCTCATCACTAGTTACCAGTACTGAGCACCCGAGCATGGTAGTGCCCGCTCATCACTAGTTATGAGTACTGAGTACCTGAGCATGGTAGTGCCCACTCATCACTAGTTACCAGTACAGAGCACCCGAGCATGGTAGTGCCCGCTCATCACTAGTTACCAGTACAGAGCACCCGAGCATGGTAGTGCCCGCTCATCACTAGTTACGAGTACTGAGCACCCGAGCATGGTAGTGCCCGCTCATCACTAGTTACGAGTACAGAGCACCCGAGCATGGTAGTGCCCGCTCATCACTAGTTACCAGTACAGAAGACCTGAGCATGGTAGTGCCCACTCATCACTAGTTACCATTACTGAACACCCGAGCATGGTAGTGCCCGCTCATCACTAGTTACCAGTACTGAGCACCCGAGCATGGTAGTGCCCGCTCATCACTAGTTACCAGTACTGAGCACCTGAGCATGGTAGTGCCCGCTCATCACTAGTTACCAGTACAGAGGACCTGAGCATGGTAGTGCCCACTCACCACTAGTTACCAGTACTGAGCACCCGAGCATGGTAGTGCCCGCTCATCACTAGTTACCAGTACTGAGCACCCGAGCATGGTAGTGCCCGCTCATCACTAGTTACCAGTACTGAGCACCCGAGCATGGTAGTGCCCGCTCATCACTAGTTACCAGTACAGAGGACCTGAGCATGGTAGTGCCCGCTCATCACTAGTTACCAGTACAGATGACCTGAGCATGGTAGTGCCTGCTCATCACTAGTTACCAGTACTGAGCACCTGAGCATGGTAGTGCCCGCTCATCACTACTGTTAACAGCTGAGGTATCAGTTTATGAGTGTCATTGTCACACAGTGGTGTTATACAGATAATAGGCCTGGGTTTAAAATTTATAAAAATAAGTAATAAGAAGGATAATAGGTTTCTCCCACGATGCTGACTACCACTCAGGCCTCACAGAGCAGGTTGGTCTGCGACAAGATGGCGCCGATGACGCAGACAGACACTATAGGAGAGCTTTCCCCCTAGTGACCGCGCGGGCTGATGACGTCAGCAGTTCCCCAGATCCTCCGGGCTGTAGCAGCGGCTGGTTGTGTTTTTCTCGGCTCGGTGTCGGTGCAGCTCGGGGTCCGGACATGGCGCAGTACAAGGGGGCGGCCAGCGAGGCCGGGAGAGCCATGCAGCTGATGAAGAAGCGGGAGAAGCAGCGGGAACAGCTGGAGCAGATGAAGCAGAAGATCGCGGAGGTGAGGAGCCCCGGCCGCGCTGTGCATGCTGGGGGTTGTAGTCCTGGTATTCCTGCAGGGTTTCACATCACGTTTCCATCCCTCTGCTTGCTGTCTGTGAATGGAAACGAGCTCATGCCCTTCCAGATATTGCCAATATGCACTTTCTGCCAGAAAAGTGCTGCAAAAATTCTCCTTTGTGTTTTTATTTCCCCTTGTAATGTTCATGATCTGTGTCCTGTAGTGAATGGAAACTTCTTGGCCATGGATGTGAATGGAGCCCTCATCCTGTCCACAGCTGAGGGTTTGGTACAATTGTTTGTGTCTTGTTTGGATATAAATGCTTGTTTCCTCCTCTCAGGAATAGTTGTGGGGGATTTCTGTCATTCACTGACAGCAAGCAGGCAGTTTAAAGGGAAACTAAACTTTAAAAAAATAATTGTGGTTTGTTGTAGCCACTGTGTGGTAGTTTTGATTAGTAAGGGTCCCGGTCCTGAGCGCCCCCTGGACCGTCAGATGAGGGGGTAGATGTCCTCATCTGACCTGGTCTGATGGGTCCGTACACGGCTGCACCAATTGTGATCATGCATCGCATAGCGGGACTGCGCGGTACAGCTGAGCTGTGCACAACATGCAGGGGGGAGGGGTACAATGAATAAATCCTTTAATTTCCATTCTATGTATTTTTCTTTTTTCCGCAGGAAAATGTGGTGAAAGCGAATATTAACAAGAAATTCTCTGCTCACTATGACGCTGTGGAGGCCGAGCTGAAGTCAAGTACTGTGGGTGAGTATGGACAGGGGCCGCGGGCGCCTGTCTTCCCCGTGGGGCCGCGGGCGCCTGTCTTCCCCGTGGGGCCGCGGGCGCCTGTCTTCCCCGTGGGGCCGCGGGCGCCTGTCTTCCCCGTGGGGCCGCGGGCGCCTGTCTTCCCCGTGGGGCCGCGGGCGCCTGTCTTCCCCGTGGGGCCGCGGGCGCCTGTCTTCCCCGTGGGGCCGCGGGCGCCTGTCTTCCCCGTGGGGCCGCGGGCGCCTGTCTTCCCCGTGGGGCCGCGGGCGCCTGTCTTCCCCGTGGGGCCGCGGGCGCCCGTCTTCCCGGGTCGCAGTATCAAACATACTGTTTTTTTTTTTTGCTGCTTGCTGTCAGTGAATGAAAACCTTGTAAACCTGTTCTGAGTGTACCTAGCAGTCAGAAATGTTGGAATGAGCAGTGCACCTATGTGACCAGGACTAATAATGGGGTGAGATGCTCTATTCACTGACAGCAAACAGAGATCTGCACCGTAGTGTCCCGTAATAGTCACATTTCCCCTAGTCCTTTTAGTTTCCAGCTGCTGCAGAACCTCCGGGGACGCCGGCCTGTGACCCTTCCTTCAATCCATCCTTTCAGACTTTCTCAAGATGTCCCCAATTATCCAGAATGTCTTATAATCTGGCGCCAGTCATTTCCAGTAGATGCCGGATTAAAGGGATTTTGCCGTATTTTTTTGTACCCCGTTTAATCAACACTTGTGTTTCTGTCCCCGCAGGTCTCGTCACCCTTAATGACATGAAAGCCAAACAGGAGGCTCTGGTGAAGGAGCGGGAGAAGCAGCTGGCCAAGAAGGAGCAGTTCAAGGATCTGCAGCTGTAAGAAGAAGACATAAGAAAGGGATAAAAAGAATGAGAGAGTCTATACAACAGCGCAGCCGGAGGGACTGAATCCGTCGGGGGGGCCGCAGGGACTGAATCCGCCGGGGGGGCCGCAGGGACTGAATCCGTCGGGGGGGCCGCAGGGACTGAATCCGTCGGGGGGGCCGCAGGGACTGAATCCGTCGGGGGGGCCGCAGGGACTGAATCCGTCGGGGGGGCCGCAGGGACTGAATCCGTCGGGGGGGGCCGCAGGGACTGAATCCGTCGGGGGGGCCGCAGGGACTGAATCCGTCGGGGGGGCCGCAGGGACTGAATCCGTCGGGGGGGCCGGAGGGACTGAATCCGTCGGGGGGGGGGGGGGCGGAGGGACTGAATCCGTCGGGGGGGGGGGGCGGAGGGACTGAATCCGTCGGGGGGGGGGGGCGGAGGGACTGAATCCGTCGGGGGGGGCCGGAGGGACTGAATCCGTCGGGGGGGGGGGGGGCGGAGGGACTGAATCCGTCGGGGGGGGCCGGAGGGACTGAATCCGTCGGGGGGGGGGGGCGGAGGGACTGAATCCGTCGGGGGGGCCGGAGGGACTGAATCCGTCGGGGGGGGGCCGGAGGGACTGAATCCGTCGGGGGGGGGGCCGGAGGGACTGAATCCGTCGGGGGGGGGCCGCAGGGACTGAATCCGTCGGGGGGGGCCGCAGGGACTGAATCCGTCGGGGGGGGCCGCAGGGACTGAATCCGTCGGGGGGGGGCCGGAGGGACTGAATCCGTCGGGGGGGCCGGAGGGACTGAATCCGTCGGGGGGGCGCAGGGGAACACAACTAAGTCTGTGTATTAGTACAATGCGAGTACAGGAGGGCGGCTCGACTGGTCGCATAATAATGGAGGACACCCAACTCCAGGGTGCGGGCGGTGAGATCAGGGGCCTCCGAGCCTGCAGGGGCCAGACATACACCGCTCTGGTATTATATATCAGTCCTCCGCTGTTCCCAAAATCAGAGAAGAGCCCTCCTATACGGAGGTTATATACCCAGATGTCTGACGCCGGCCGAAGCAGCCACATTGTGTTTTTGTGCTTTTGTTATCTCTCTCAAGAGCCATACATTTTTTTTATTGTTCAGTCAATATGGCCGTGCGTGGGCTTTGTTTTTTTGGCGTTTTTTTTGCGGGACGAGTTGAATCTTTGAGTGACACCATTCATTTTTTTTTTTTTTTTTTCTCCCCAAAATTGGGGGGGTGGGGGGGGGGAATGGGGCTGTGTCCCATAAGCCAAATGTAGCTTACTAGGGGGGCTCAGGTGCAGCGGAGCGGGGTCACAGGTTGCTGGCGGTAGCACGTGATGCTGCGGGCCCTGGTTCGGGAGGAGCAGGGGGGGTGTACTGATGGAGCGAGACACACACCATTGATCTCCAGGAGACTTCAGGAAAATGGCGCCAGAATCAGCGCATGCGCAAATTGAGAGACGCAGTGAATGACCCGCACTTTGGACACTGATCGTTCCTTCCCTATTTTCATAGGAAACTGGAAAAACAGAGGGAGCGAGAGAGGAAGAAAGAACAGAAGAGGAAAATCGCCAGCTTGTCCTTCAACATTGACGACGACAATGAGGAAGACGAGGAAGAGGATGACGATGACCTGGAGGAGGACGAGCTTGAAAAAGAAGGTAGGATCTGTAAATGATGCAGATATCTGACCATCGTGCCGCTAGGTCCGATAATCCAGAATATCTGATAATCTGGCACTAGAGGCGCTGTCATCAGTGCGATCGCTCTCCAGGCCTCCATGTAATGATTTCTCTCATATATACATTACTTTCAGAGCTGCCCAAGAAGAAGAAGAAGCTGGGGAAGAATCCCGATGTGGACACCAGCTTCCTGCCCGACAGAGATCGGGAGGTGAGAGGTGCCGCACTGACGCCATCAGTGGACGGAGGGTCGGTGATGCTGCGGTCTCAGAGGAGGGGGTGTCGCGGCTCAGGGGGGTCAATGGACGGAGAGTTGGTGATGCTGCGGGCTCGGAGGAGGGGGTGTCGCGGCTCAGGAGGGTCAATGGACGGAGGGTCGGGGATGCTGCGGTCTCAGAGGAGGAGGTGTCGCGGCTCAGGAGGGTCAATGGACGGAGAGTTGGTGATGCTGCGGGCTCGGAGGAGGGGGTGTCGCGGCTCAGGGGGGTCAATGGACGGAGAGTTGGTGATGCTGCGGGCTCAGAGGAGGGGGTGTCGCGGCTCAGGGGGGTCAATGGACGGAGAGTTGGTGATGCTGCGGGCTTGGAGGTTGCGGCTCAGGAGGGTCAGTGGACGGAGGGTCAGTGATGCTGCGGGCTCGGAGGAGGGGGTTTTGCGGCTTAGGAGGATCAGTGGACGGAGGGTCGGTGATGCTGTGGGCTCGGAGGTGGGCGGTGTTGCGGCTCAGGAGGGTCAGTGGACGGAGGCTTGGTGGTACTGCGGGCTTGGAGGTTGCGGCTCATGAAGGTCAATGGACGAAGGGTCGGGGATGCTGCGGGCTTAGAGGAGGGGGTTTCGCGGCTCAGGAGGGTCAGTGGACGGAGAGTTAGTGGTACTGCGGGCTTGGAGGTCGCGGCTAAGGAAGGTCAATGGACGGAGAGTTGGCGATGCTGCGGGCTCGGAGGTGGGGAGGTCGCGGCTCAGGAGGGTCAGTGGATGGACGGTTGGCAATGCTGCGGGCTCGGAGGAGGGGGTGTCACAGCTCAGTGATACTGCAGGCTCTGGTATCGCAGCGGCCGGCATTTACCTGCCGGCGATTGACGCGATGGACTTCAACAAAATGGCTGCGGAGGTGGCTCGAGCGCAGATTGGCCTCTGCGGCCATTTTTTTTTTAAGTCCATCGCATCAAGCAACAGCAACTCAATGGAGCCTGCAGTGCACCGGCAGATCAATGGCACCCACCGCGATACCCCCGGGCCCACAGTTATCGCTGATCCTCTGACGTGACACCACCCCCTCTTCTGAGCCCTCAGTATCGCCGACCCTGCCTCCTGTGCCCCCGCTCCACCACTGGCACCCCGGTAAGGCATATCCGGATTATAAGACGCACCCCTGTTTTTTCCCCAGATTTTGGGTGAAAAATATGAGCCTTATAATCCGGAAAGTACGATGGAGCGGAGATTGAGCCCTGCGTGGCTTGTGCTCGGGATCGCCAACAATCAGTAGCTTTCAATTATGGGAATATTCCTTTAAGAGACCACTATTTATCCCTTCCCCCTGTGGCCCAGGCTTCGCTGAGTACTCAGGGCGGCGTGCGCAGGGGTCCCGGACTGTGTCACCAGATAAACCAGTGACCCAATTAGTCTCCATTGCTCTTGCCACCGTCATTCTACACTGTGGTAGTCATAGGGTTAAACGCCCGGGATCGGAGGTTGCTCTGATCCCGGCCATTAAGGGGCTTCCTCCAGGGGGCGGCACTGACCCCCCTCACTATCGTGGCCTTGTGACTAGTCCCATTTTGTAACCCCCTCGCCCGTCTATCCATCCCCAGGAGGAGGAGAACCGTCTGCGAGAGGAGCTGAGACAGGAGTGGGAGCGCAAGCAGGAAAAGATCAAGAGTGAGTGCGAGTGCACAGCGCCACGAGACGTGGTTTTCGTGGATGTGGCACATTCACACCGGTCCCTTCTCTCCGCAGGTGAAGAAATAGAGATCACGTTCAGCTACTGGGACGGATCCGGACACCGCAGGACAGTGAAGGTGAGGGGGAATGGGACCAAGTTAAAGGGGTCGTCTACTACTCGGACAACCCTTCCTCAATCGCTATATATCCCCCATGTAGAATAATACCAGCGGTACTCATTAAAGGTGAGGGCACGTTCCAGCGATGTCGGGCCTGTTCTCCTGGATCGGCGCCGGCACTGGAATCCAGAATAGCTGCCATCATTTCACATGTGGGAAATACAGGGAATGAGGAGGGGTTATCCGAGTAGTAGACAGCCCCTTTAAGAGAAGTTAGGTCTTTGCCTTTAAAGGGATTTTCCATAATTTTATGATCAGTGGGGGACTCGGTGAACTTCAGCCATCGCTGTGCCGGAAACTGTGACACACGTCCATTCAAGTCAATGGGCCTGGCTACTTAGTCATGTGGCCGTGGCCCCTGTAACCCCTTCACGACCCATGGTGGATATATTCGTCATGGAGCGTGTGAGTTTAGTCCGTGGGCAGGCCACAGCGATCTTCGCATATATCAGCTGATTTCAACAGCTGACGTGCGCCTTCAAGTTACGAGTGGAATCGCTTTCCACCCGCAACTTTTAACCCCTTACATATCGCTGCCAAAATCTGGCAGCGAGATCTATATGTGCACGCCCCCACCGGAAGTTACGTGCGTGATCACGTGACTTCCAGTGGTTGCCATGGTAGCACAGGGTCTTGTGATGACGCCTGTAGCTAACATGAGTCACTTCCTCTCAATACCGGCATAGTGCCAGCACGGAGAGTAAAGCAGCGTATCTGCAGTTCTCAGCTCTGTAGCTGTGATCTGGAGATAGTGCAGAGCGATCGGATTGCTGATCGCTATAGCCCCCTAGGGGGGGGGGCTAGAAAAATAAAAAAAAGTGAGAAGTTTAAAAAAAAAACCTAAAAGTGCAAATCACCCCCCCCCCTTTCCCACCATTGAAAATTGAAGGGTTAAAAAATAAATAAATATACACATATTTGGTATCGCCGCGTTCAGAAATGCCCGATCTATCAAAATATAAAATCAATTAATCTGATTGGAATTTTTTTGCCGCTACCAGTTTACCAAATGCCAAAATCACGTTTTTTGGTCACCACAAGTTTTGCGCAAAATGCAATAACAGGCGATCAAAACGTAGCATCTGCGCAAAAATGGTACCGTTAAAAAGTCAGCTCGAGACACAAAAAATAAGCAGTCACTGAGCCATAGATCCCAAAAAATGAGAGCGCTACGTGTTTTGGAATATGGCGCAAAACGTGCACCACTTTTATTGGACAAGCTTGTGAATTTTTTTTAACCCTTTAGATACAACTAAACCTACACATGTTTGGTGTCTACAAACTCGCACCGACCTCAGGCATCGCACCCACACATCAGTTTTACCGTATAGTGAACACTGTGAATAAAACATCCCAAAAATTATTGTGCCATCACACTTTTTTTGCAGTTTTTCCACACTTGGAATTTTTTTGCTGTTTTCCAGTACACTATATGGTAAAACTTATGGTTTCTTTTAAAAGTACAACTCGTCCCGCAAAAAACAAGTCCTCATATGGCAAGACTGACGGAAAAAAAAAAAAGTTACGGCTCTCGGAAGAAGGGGAGCAAAAAACAAAAACGAAAAAACCGGAAAGTGCCCGGGGGCTGAAGGGGTTAAGTCTTTGCCTTAAAGGGATTTCTTTGTCGCTCCTAATTGGGAGACCCAGACAATTGGGTGTATAGCTACTGCCTCCGGAGGCCACACAAAGCATTACACTTAAAAGTGTAAGGCCCCTCCCCTTCTGCCTATACACCCCCCGTGGGATCACGGGTTCCTCAGTTTTCAAGCTTTGTGCGAAGGAGGCAGACATCCACGCATAGCTCCACTGTTTTAGTCAGCAGCAGCTGCTGACTGTCGGATGGAAGAAAAGAGGGCCCATATAGGGCCCCCAGCATGCTCCCTTCTCACCCCACTTTGTGTCGGCGGTGTTTGTTAAGGTTGAGGTACCCATTGCGGGTACAGAGGCTGGAGCCCACATGCTGCATCCTTCCCCATCCCCCTTTGGGCTCTGGGTGAAGTGGGATTTACCGGTCTCCAGGCACAGAGACCGTGCTCCGTCCACAGCCCCTGGGGAACCTGCTGGATACGGAGCTGAGTATCGTCAGGGACAGGGCCCTGCTACGCCAAGGTACTCTGTGTCCCCGTACGGACCGCGCACACACTGCAGCATTGCTGGGTGTGTTAGTGCGCCGGGGACAATAGCGCTGCTGCGCTTGTGCCACACTTCCACAGCTTGCTAAGGGAGTTAGTGTGTGGGGAACTGCCGCGCCGGCCCCTGCTGACAGTTTTTACTGCGACACGGCTGGGACTTGTGGTGCGCCGGGGACTTCCGCGCTGGCCGTGCAGAATTGTCGGCCGCGCTTTTTACTAGAGTCCCCGGCTTTTGCGGCCTAGTTCCGTTTCGTTCCCGCCCCCAGGCCTGCCAGTCAGGGGAAGGGCGGGACGCTATACAGAAAGTCAGCGCCGAGGGCTGGAATCTGCTTTACATACTCCAGCCCTCACATTGAGCACAGTGGGAAGCCAGTTTCCCGCACTTTGTCTGAGGCACGCCCACGGTCCGCCCCTCTTCACAGAACGCCGGCAGCCATTCCTGTGTGCAGTCTGAGCTGAAAAGGGGAGACAAGTTCTGGGACACCCAGGCACGGGATTCTGGCGACTACACACCCGCTCTTAGCGGGCGGTAAGCGGCACCCTCCGGTGCTGACCCCACTAGTGACGAAGTGTTCAATTGTATTTTTATGCTTGCATGCTATACATTGCACTAAACGGTCGCTGGTGATTCTTGGCTATAACCCTCCTGGATTGCTCTGTGGAGAATACAGCATGTCGTCCGCAAAAAACAGGGGTGCCAAGGCACAGGCTTTCTATGCTGCTTGCACCGCTTGTGAGGCTGTTCTACCGGCAGGTTCCACTGACCCCCATTGTGTGCAGTGCTCGGTCCCTGTGCTCCCTGCTCGGCCGGGGCCTCTGCTGGAGGTGTCCCAGGGAGATCCACCTGTGAATACTGTCCAGGTGACGGGGACAGAGTTTGCAATTTTTGCGGATAGATTATCTGTGACTATGTCTCAGATTCTAGAAACTTTGCAGTCTAGACCAGTAACTCAGACATGGGCGCTGTTGATTCATTGCTCCCTGGCCCCCCTCAGTTGGAACAGCTCCGGGGGTGTCCCACGCATCCCAGGGTGATGGCTCTGACACGGACGACAGTCCCAGACAGCCTAAGAGAGCTCGCTATGAGCGGCCCTCTACATCATCACACTGGTCAGGGTCCCAGCAGGAGGACTCTCTGTATGATGAGGCGGAGGTAGCTGATCAGGATTCTGATCCTGAGACCGCTCTCAATCTGGATACTCCTGATGGTGACTGTCACAAACCACCGGGGGGGTCACTCAGAAATCCCCCGCGCTGGCTACCAGTACGTCACAATCGGGGGGTAACAAGTGGGGGGTCACCCCTCCTTTATACCTCCCGACCGACAGAGCACGTGATGCGCTCTCTAGCGCCCCCCTTATAGTCAGGCCAATTATGGAATTGCCCGACAATAAGCAAGGAGGCCGCTATACTACTTATGCCGATTATTGAAGGGTCCCCGGTGAGAGTAGGGTATATATTCCCCCGACCTCCGCGGGCGGAATATATAAAATCTCCCCGAATCTCACTGGCCTCCCCACAATAATCCTTGGCACAAACTCGCTGCCACCAACCGCTTCACGGTAACTATTAGCCGAACACACAGACGTGGGATTCAAGATCGAGATAACAGAACAGCCCAAGATTAATTATATAATTTAATCAGCCTAAAGCCACACTAGAAAATACAATATATACAATAGGGAATCTACAGAATATACATATGTCAGAGTACAGTTACAGATAAAGCATGGTTTACAAACAGGTATGCAATTCAATCAGTTACCTTGTGCGTCTGGCCACAGGGGGGCGCTGTAGACCAGGTTTCTAGGAACTCCCACAGATGTTTCCTGCACGTGACCCCCAGCGAAAGAACACTGGAAAATGGCCGAAGTAGGGTTATCAACCTGGGCAAATCCAGGTCCCCTCCTACCTTCGTGACCTCAGAGGGAGCACTGCTCCACCCCTGGCTGGAGTTATGGACAAAATCCACAACATGGAATATGGCCATAACTTGGCCTGGGAGCGTCGTAGGCGGACGCCAATGCTCTCATTGTGACAGTTATGAATTTAGCTACAGAATGAGAGGTTTCATGACTTGTCTACTGGTTCCACATTGGCTGATATCACGCCTGGGGTATCACGCCTGGGGTATTTCCCAAGCTCCCGCTCCCATAAAAAAGGTGTGCCAGCATCGTCCGCATGCGAAAACACCATTTTTATGGTTGCCGTATTTATCGGAAATATGGCTTGCGAGATATGAACCATTTTTTACTGGAGTCGTTCTGTCTGGCTAGTTCCAGAGCCTTATAATGAGATACAACTCTTGTTACAGGGTGACGGCAGGGAGTCATCCTGTGTCCTTTGTTCCCACATCACCTAATTTCCATATCACAGGAGATGGCCATGGGATGGGTTGCTAAACAAGTTGTGTGAAGGAAAGGGGGGGTGACACCAGGAGAGGGCTTCCTGACATAACTTGAATATCATGATTTATCGTCATATCTCCGGATTTACCTCACACCTCCCCCCTTTTGAGGGCGCTAGGGGGCAGCACACTCCGGTGTTCCCCCGTGCGCCCGTCCGCGACCTCTCCTTGTCGGGACAGCCCGTCTGCGTTACCGTGGTCACGGCCCCTTTTGTGGCGAATGGTGAAGTTGTATTGCTGGAGCGCAAGGCTCCATCGCAACAGTCGCCCATTCGTCCCAGAGACGGTGTGCAACCAGCTGAGGGGGTTGTGGTCCGTCTCCACGATGAAGTGGCGCCCGTATAGATAGGGTTGCAGACGCTGCAGGGCCCACACTATGGCCAGGCACTCCTTCTCCATTGTGGAATAGGCCACTTCCCTCGGTAACAGCTTCCTGCTCAGGTACAAGACTGGGTGCTCTTGGCTCGCAGAGTCCACCTGGCTGAGCACCGCACCGAGGCCGAAGTCACTGGCGTCGGTCTGTACTACAAACGGCCGCGTGAAGTCGGCTGCCTGTAGCACGGGCGGGCTGGACAGGGCGTCCTTTAGGGCCCGGAAGGCTGTCTCGCAGTCCATTGTCCAATCGACTGCAGAGGGCAGCTTCTTCTTGGTGAGGTCCGTCAGGGGCTTTGCCAGGCTACTATAGCATGGAACAAACCTCCTATAGTACCCAGCGGTCCCCAAGAAGGACATCACCTGCTTCTTGGTCCTGGGGGTGGGCCAGGATGCGATGGCCTCCACTTTCTCAGGCTCGGGCTTCAGTGTTCCCCCGCCTACCCGGTGACCGAGGTACTGGACCTCGCTCATGGCCAGCTGACACTTGCCCGGCTTGATGGTCAAACCTGCCCGGTGGACCCGCCTGAGCACCTGTGCTAGATGCTCTAGGTGATCTTCCCAGGTGGGACTGAAGACGGCAATGTCATCCAGGTACGCGGCCGCGTACCCTTCAAGTCCCTTGAGCAGGGTGTTGACCATCCGCTGGAAAGTGGCAGGGGCATTCCTCATCCCGAATGGCATCACCGTGGACTCGTACAGTCCAAATGGGGTAATAAAGGCAGAGCGTTCCCTGGCCTTGCGAGTCAGGGGGATCTGCCAATATCCCCGGCTCAGGTCCATGATGGTCAGGTACTGAGCCCCGGCCAACTGATCGAGCAGGTCATCGATGCGTGGCATTGGGTACGCATCGGCGACCGTGACAGCATTGAGCCCCCTGTAGTCCACGCAGAACCGAGTGGTTCGGTCCTTCTTAGGGACGAGGACTACAGGCGAGGCCCAAGCGCTGTTGGATGCCTGGATCACCCCCAGCTTCAGCATCTCGTCAATCTCCTGGCGCATGTGTTGCTGCACCTCCAGGGAGACCCGATATGCTGAACGCCGGATCGGGGGATGATCCCCAGTGTCCACGTGATGGACAGCCAAGTCAGTCCTTCCGGGCTGGTTGGTAAACAACCCCCGGAAGGGGTGTAGGGTGGCCCACAGCTGGGACCGTTGGTCCTCCAAGAGCTGGTGGCCAACCTCCACATCCTCAATGGATCCGCCTGCCCTAACCTGGGCTAGCATATCCAAGAGGGTTTCCGCTTCTCCCTCCTCGGGCAGGTTGCACACGGGGAGCGCACATGCCTCCCGCTCATGATGTGCCTTCATCATGTTCACATGGAAGGGCTTCCGCCTTCCACGGGCAGGGTCCAGGGTGACCAGGTACGTCACAGGGTTGAGCTGCTGGTACACGAGGTATGGGCCTTCCCAGGCTGCCTGAAGCTTGTCCTGTGGTACGGGGACCAGTACCCACACCTTTTGACCCACTTGGTAGGTCCTCTCACAAGCGTTCTGGTCGTACCAACGCTTCTGATCGGCCTGGGCTTGAGCCATATTGTCGTGTACCAGTTGCGTCAAGGCCTGCATTTTGTCCCGGAAGCGCATGACATACTCGATAACCGACACTCCAGGGGTGGCCAAATCCCCTTCCCAAGCCTCTTTCACCAGAGCCAGGGGGCCCCGCACACGTCGCCCGTACAGGAGCTCAAACGGTGAGAATCCTGTTGAGGCCTGTGGAACCTCCCGGTAAGCAAATAACAGGTGTGGGAGATACCGCTCCCAGTCACGCCCATGGGAGTCGACCAACATCTTAAGCATCTGCTTTAAGGTGCCATTGAACCGCTCGCACAGGCCATTAGTCTGTGGATGGTACGGGCTGGCCACCAGATGTCGCACCTGGACTTGCTTACAGAGGGCCTCCATCAGCTGGGACATGAATTGGGTCCCCCGGTCAGTGAGCATTTCCTGGGGAAAACCCACTCGGGAGAAAATCTCCAGCAATGCGGTGGCCACCTTGTCAGCCCGAATGGACGACAAGGCCACTGCTTCTGGGTACCGGGTGGCATAGTCCACTACCGTCAGTATGAAGCGTTTCCCGGAGCTGCTGGGGATGGCCAGCGGGCCGACCAGATCCACAGCCACCCTCCTGAAAGGCTCATCGATGATGGGCAGAGATACCAGTGGGGCTTTGGGGCGTGGCCCCGCCTTCCCCACTCTCTGACAGGTTTCACACGAACGGCAGTAGGCAGCCACATCGGCCCCCATTTTTGGCCAGTAGAAATGCTGGTTTAACCTGGCCTTGGTCTTAGCGATCCCTAGGTGTCCGGCCATCGGAATCTCATGTGCGATCCGCAACAACTCCGTCCGGAACGGATAGGGTACCACCAACTGTCGGTCCCTGGGCCACGCCTCCGGTGAACCCTGCTGGACCGTGGCCCGGTACAGCCGTCCTTGGTCCCAGACCACTCGCTCCGGGTCCGAGTCCGAGGGAGGCTGGGCCGCCTGCTCCTTAAGAGCTTTCAGGCTGTCGTCGGCTTCTAACGCTGCCTGAAACCCCTGACTAGATGTGGCCAGAATCGACGAGACTGTCACATCTTCGGTCAGTACCCCGGGACCTGTGTCCTGGCCTCCACCTGACTCGGCTGCCACTTGGTCAGAAGGGGAAGAGCTATCGGACCTCCGGGAGGCCCCTTGGCTTCCAGCACTCCCACTGCGGGTGACAGCGGCCACAGCCGCTGCGACCGTGGGTCGTGCCTGCTCCTCCTCCGTTCCTGACCAAGTCGCCGGTTCAGGCAGACCGACCTGGCTTCCTGACACCCCGGTTGTGGGGGAACCATGCACCGAGATCTTACCTGGGAGCACTTCCGCTCCTGGACCGGCCCCAATCTCACCTGCCTGTTCCCCTCCTGCAGCAACAGAACCCCGCTGTGAAATCTCTGGGGACCCCACACTTGCTGTGGTAGCCCCCACCCCACACACTGGTCCTCCCCCTGCAGCACCCTGCTCTCTGCTTATCCCTGCAGAGGGCAACAGATCCCAGCTCACAGGCTGATTACTTGTAGAGGCATTGTCACACCTTTCTCTGACCCCCTCCCCTGTCACAGCTGCAGCTGTGTGTGTGTCTATGGTGTCTATGCAAGCAGAAATATCAGAGTTCACTCCCTCCTCCCTTACATCATTCATAGATAACACATTAACATTGTCCGGAGGCACGTCAGTACTGGCTGAAGGTTCAGCCCTTGGGGGGGGCCCAAACTTGGAGGTTATCTGCCCCAAATCTGTCCCAAGTAGCACGTTTGCAGGGATCCGATCAGTTACCCCCACCTCCCTCACCCCTCGCCCTGCGCCCCAGTCCACATAAATGTCAGCAACAGGCAGCGCCGGGTCAATGCCTCCAATCCCGGAGACAGCGAGGGTTTTTCCAGGGATCAAGTCTTGGGGGGACACCATCTCAGGCCGCACCAGAGTCACCTCCGAGGCGCTGTCTCGCAGTCCTATGGTCACAGACCGGCCGACGGTGACAGGTTGGAAGCTGTCCAGGGACCTACCACCACCCCCACCCACACAATACACCTTGGGCGGCCCTTGGGACGGGGACGGAGCCGGGGCCTTGGGACGCTGAGGGCACATGGCCTTGAAGTGTCCAGGTAGGTTGCACTGGTGGCACCGTCTTGGTTCTGCCACGGGCCTGGAGAGGGGAGTTGAGGGGGACACCCCCTGCAGTCTAGGGGCAGGTGGGGCAGTCGCAGAATTCATCTTACCCCCTCTCCAGGTGCTGCTGGTGGCTGCTCTCCTGGCTTCAGGAGCCCGATTGTTGGTGTAGTCATCGGCCAGGGCAGCTGTAGCCGTGGACCCCTTTGGCTTCTGGTCTCGGATGAACTGGCGGAGATCCTCAGGGCAGTTCCACAAGAGTTGCTCCGTGATGAACAAGTCCAGGATCTCCGGTCCGGTGGAAAGCTGCAGGCCTTGGGTCCAGTGGTCGGCAGCTCGGGCAAGTGCCCGCCTGTGGTCAGCCCAGGAGTCCTTTGGTCCCTTCTGTAGGCTCCGGAACTTCTTGCGGTAGGACTCTGGGGTGAGGTTGTACTGTTGGATCAGGGCCCGCTTGATGGTGTCGTAGCCCTGATCTGCCTCAGCAGGCAAGTCCCCAAGGATATCCAGGGCCTTACCCCTTAAACGGGGGGTCAGGTATTTGGCCCACTGCTCCTTGTCCAGATGGTGCTGCAAGCAAGTCCGTTCAAAAGCAGTCAAGAAAGAGTCCAAGTCTCCATCCTTCTCCAGCACTGGGAAGTCCTCAACACGGACCTTTGGAAGTTTGGTGTCTTGAAGGTCACGTGTGGCTGATGAGGGCCGGAGCTGAGCTAGCTGCAGCTGGTGGTCACGGTCTGCCTGTTGCCGTCGCTCCGCAGCCTCACGCTCTGCCTGGCGCTCTTCACGCGCTGCCTGCCGCTCTGCCCTGCGCTCTGCCAGGAGTTCCTTGTAGCCCTCCTGGTCTCCAGCCTGGAGAAGGGCCATAGCCATTTGAAGAAGGCTATCCGAGCCTCCCAGGCTCGGTGGAATGGCACGTGGTGATCTGCGGCCCGCTGCGGAGCCTGGTGATTCACTGTCCATTGCAGAGCGGAGGGCTGGCATCTGGCTCGTTGAGGACCCTTGGGCGAGCTCCTCCTCATTTTGTCCAGCAGTGCCAGGTTGTGCGATGTCCTCTGCAGAGCTGTTCTCTGGCGTCGGGCTCTTGGAGGGCTCGTGGACAACCTCCTCATCGTCTCTGGCCTGAGCATCGGCCATTCCTTTGGCTTTGCTCCTGGTGCTCTCAGCCATTCTTGCAGACTTTGGTCACTGACACAGAACTGACACCTGATGCCTCCACACACCTTACAGTATCTGCACTCTGACACTCTAGTGTTGAGCTAGTCTGAAGACCCCAGCAGCCACAGCTGCTGCAGGCAGTCTTTAGTGTCTGGGAGTATGGGTCTCTGTGAGGCAAATCCCGGGATATGAAGATGAATTATGACTCCAGTCATAATCCCTCATCACTCCCTGGCAGTGCCCCCTCCCTTCTTGTTCTCAGTGTTCCACTTACACCTCCATGGCCATGTCCTGTGATATGGAAATTAGGTGGCTTAGGGACAATGGACACAGGATGACTCCCTGCCGTGACCCTGTAGTGGGGGCTGCTAGCTAGTTAGCAAGGCTATGGAAATAGCCAGACAGAACGACTCCAGTAAAAAATGGTTCATATCTCGCAAGCCATATTTCCGATAAATATGGCAACCATAAAAATGGTGTCTCCGCATGCGGACGATGCCGGCACACCCTTTTTATGGGAGCAGGACATTGGGAAATGCCCCAGGCGTGATATCAGCCAATGGGGAACTGGCAGACAGGTCATGAGTCCCCTCGTTCTGTAGCTAAATTCATAACTGTCACAATGAGAGCATTGGCGTCCGCCTACGACGCTCCCAGGCAAAGTTATGGCCCATATTCCATGTTGTGGATTGTCCATAACTCAAGCCAGGGGTGGAGCAGTGCTTCCTGTGAGGTCACGAAGGTAGGAGGGGACCTGGATTTGTCCAGGTTGATAACCCTACTTCGGCCATTTTCCAGTGTTCTTTCGCTGGGGGCACGTGTAGGAAACATCTGTGGGAAGGATCCTAGAAACCTGGCCTACAGCGCCCCCCTGTGGCCAGACGCAACAAGGTAACTGCTGGAACTGTGTATGCCTGTTTGTAACCCATGCTTTGATTGTAACTGTACTCTGACATATGTATATTCTGTAGATTCCCTATTGTATATATTGTAGTTTCTAGTGTGCTTTAGGCTGATTAAATTATATAATTAATCTTGGGCTGTTCTGTTATCTCGATCTTGAATCCCACGTCTGTGTGTTCGGCTAATAGTTACCGTAAATCGGTTGGTGGCAGCGAGTTGTGCCAAGGATTATTGTGGGGAGGCCAGTGAGATTCGGGGAGATTTTATATATTCCGCCCGCGGAGGTCGGGGGAATATATACCTTACTCTCACCGGGGACCCTTCAATAATCGGCATAAGTAGTATAGCGGCCTCCTTGCTTATTGTCGGGCAATTCCATAATTGGCCTGACTATAAGAGGGGCGCTAGAGAGCGCGTCACGTGCTCTGTCTGTCGGTCGGGAGGTATAAAGGAGGGGTGACCCCCCCACTTGTTACCCCCCGATTGTGACGTACTGGTAGCCAGCGCGGGGGATTTCTGAGTGACCCCCCCGGTGGTTTGTGACATATTGGTGGCATAGCGGTGGGATCGAGATAATAGTGTGTGTGAGTGTGAGACCCATACTCCCAGACACTAAAGACTGCCTGCAGCAGCTGTGGCTGCTGGGGTCTTCAGACTAGCTCAACACTAGTGTCAGAGTGCAGATACTGTAAGGTGTGTGGAGGCATCAGGTGTCAGTTCTGTGTCAGTGACCAAAAGTCTGCAAGAATGGCTGATGGCACCAGGAGCAGAGCTATGCAACTGGCCAATGCTAAGGCAGGAGCCGAAGAGAGGGAGGACGGTGCTGTGGACAGCAATGAGGAGGTTGCCCACGAGTCCTCCAGGAGCTCGACGCCAGAAAACCGTTTTGCCGAGGACATTGCACAACCTGGCAATTATGGACAAGATGAGGAGCAGCTCACCCAAGGTTCCTCAACGAGCCAGATGCCAGCCCTCCGCTCTGAAAGGGACAGTGAATCGCCTAGCTCTGCAGCGTGCCGCAGATCACCACGTGCCATTCCACCGAGCCTGGGAGGCTCGGATAGCCTTCTTCAAATGGCTATGGCCCTTCTCCAGGCTGGAGACCAGAAGGGCTACAAGGAACTCCTGGCAGAGCGCAGGGCAGAGCGGCAGGCAGCGCGTGACGCTGAGGCTGCGGAGCGGCACGCAGAGCGTGAGGCTGCGGAGCGAGAGCGGCAGGCAGCGCGTGAAGAGCGAGAGCGAGAGCGACAGGCAGACCGTGACTACCAGCTGCAGCTAGCTCAGCTCCGGCCCTCATCAGCCACATGTGACCTTCGAGACACCAAACTTCCAAAGGTCCGTGTTGAGGACTTCCCAGTGCTGGAGAAGGATGGAGACTTGGACTCTTTCTTGACTGCTTTTGAACGGACTTGCTTGCAGCACCATCTGGACAAGGACCAGTGGGCCAAATACCTGACCCCCCGTTTAAGGGGTAAGGCCCTGGATATCCTTGGGGACTTGCCTGCTGAGGCAGATCAGGGCTACGACACCATCAAGCGGGCCCTGATCCAACAGTACAACCTCACCCCAGAGTCCTACCGCAAGAAGTTCCGGAGCCTACAGAAGGGACCAAAGGACTCCTGGGCTGACCACAGGCGGGCACTTGCCCGAGCTGCCGACCACTGGACCCAAGGCCTGCAACTTTCCACCGGACCGGAGATCCTGGACTTGTTCATCACGGAGAAACTCTTGTGGAACTGCCCTGAGGATCTCCGCCAGTTCATCCGAGACCAGAAGCCAAAGGGGTCCACGGCTACAGCTGCCCTGGCCGATGACTACACCAACAATCGGGCTCCTGAAGCCAGGAGAGCAGCCACCAGCAGCACCTGGAGAGGGGGTAAGATGAACTCTGCGACTGCCCCACCTGCCCCTAGACTGCAGGGGGTGTCCCCCTCAACTCCCCTCTCCAGGCCCGTGGCAGAACCAAGACGGTGCCACCAGTGCAACCTACCTGGACACTTCAAGGCCATGTGCCCTCAGCGTCCCAAGGCCCCGGCTCCGTCCCCGTCCCAAGGGCCGCCCAAGGTGTATTGTGTGGGTGGGGGTGGTGGTAGGTCCCTGGACAGCTTCCAACCTGTCACCGTCGGCCGGTCTGTGACCATAGGACTGCGAGACAGCGCCTCGGAGGTGACTCTGGTGCGGCCTGAGATGGTGTCCCCCCAAGACTTGATCCCTGGAAAAACCCTCGCTGTCTCCGGGATTGGAGGCATTGACCCGGCGCTGCCTGTTGCTGACATTTATGTGGACTGGGGCGCAGGGCGAGGGGTGAGGGAGGTGGGGGTAACTGATCGGATCCCTGCAAACGTGCTACTTGGGACAGATTTGGGGCAGATAACCTCCCAGTTTGGGCCCCCCCCAAGGGCTGAACCTTCAGCCCGTACTGACATGCCTCCGGACAATGTTAATGTGTTATCCATGAATGATGTAAGGGAGGAGGGAGTGAACTCTGATATTTCTGCTTGCATAGACACCATAGACACACACACAGCTGCAGCTGTGACCGGGGAGGGGGTCAGAGAAAGGTGTGACAATGCCTCTACAAGTAACCAGCCTGTGAGCTGGGATCTGCTGCCCTCTGCAGGGATAAGCAGAGAGCAGGGTGCTGCAGGGGGAGGACCAGTGTGTGGGGTGGGGGCTACCACAGCAAATGTGGGGTCCCCAGAGATTTCACAGCGGGGTTCTGTTGCTGCAGGAGGGGAACAGGCAGGTGAGATTGGGGCCGGTCCAGGAGCGGAAGTGCTCCCAGGTAAGATCTCGGTGCATGGTTCCCCCACAACCGGGGTGTCAGGAAGCCAGGTAGGTCTGCCTGAACCGGCGACTTGGTCAGGAACGGAGGAGGAGCAGGCACGACCCACGGTCGCAGCGGCTGTGGCCGCTGTCACCCGCAGTGGGAGTGCTGGAAGCCAAGGGGCCTCCCGGAGGTCCGATAGCTCTTCCCCTTCTGACCAAGTGGCAGCCGAGTCAGGTGGAGGCCAGGACACAGGTCCCGGGGTACTGACCGAAGATGTGACAGTCTCGTCGATTCTGGCCACATCTAGTCAGGGGTTTCAGGCAGCGTTAGAAGCTGACGACAGCCTGAAAGCTCTTAAGGAGCAGGCGGCACAGCCTCCCTCGGACTCGGACCCGGAGCGAGTGGTCTGGGACCAAGGACGGCTGTACCGGGCCACGGTCCAGCAGGGTTCACCGGAGGCGTGGCCCAGGGACCGACAGTTGGTGGTACCCTATCCGTTCCGGACGGAGTTGTTGCGGATCGCACATGAGATTCCGATGGCCGGACACCTAGGGATCGCTAAGACCAAGGCCAGGTTAAACCAGCATTTCTACTGGCCAAAAATGGGGGCCGATGTGGCTGCCTACTGCCGTTCGTGTGAAACCTGTCAGAGAGTGGGGAAGGCGGGGCCACGCCCCAAAGCCCCACTGGTATCTCTGCCAATCATCGATGAGCCTTTCAGGAGGGTGGCTGTGGATCTGGTCGGCCCGCTGGCCATCCCCAGCAGCTCCGGGAAACGCTTCATACTGACGGTAGTGGACTATGCCACCCGGTACCCAGAAGCAGTGGCCTTGTCGTCCATTCGGGCTGACAAGGTGGCCACCGCATTGCTGGAGATTTTCTCCCGAGTGGGTTTTCCCCAGGAAATGCTCACTGACCGGGGGACCCAATTCATGTCCCAGCTGATGGAGGCCCTCTGTAAGCAAGTCCAGGTGCGACATCTGGTGGCCAGCCCGTACCATCCACAGACTAATGGCCTGTGCGAGCGGTTCAATGGCACCTTAAAGCAGATGCTTAAGATGTTGGTCGACTCCCATGGGCGTGACTGGGAGCGGTATCTCCCACACCTGTTATTTGCTTACCGGGAGGTTCCACAGGCCTCAACAGGATTCTCACCGTTTGAGCTCCTGTACGGGCGACGTGTGCGGGGCCCCCTGGCTCTGGTGAAAGAGGCTTGGGAAGGGGATTTGGCCACCCCTGGAGTGTCGGTTATCGAGTATGTCATGCGCTTCCGGGACAAAATGCAGGCCTTGACGCAACTGGTACACGACAATATGGCTCAAGCCCAGGCCGATCAGAAGCGTTGGTACGACCAGAACGCTTGTGAGAGGACCTACCAAGTGGGTCAAAAGGTGTGGGTACTGGTCCCCGTACCACAGGACAAGCTTCAGGCAGCCTGGGAAGGCCCATACCTCGTGTACCAGCAGCTCAACCCTGTAACGTACCTGGTCACCCTGGACCCTGCCCGTGGAAGGCGGAAGCCCTTCCATGTGAACATGATGAAGGCACATCATGAGCGGGAGGCATGTGCGCTCCCCGTGTGCAACCTGCCCGAGGAGGGAGAAGCGGAAACCCTCTTGGATATGCTAGCCCAGGTTAGGGCAGGCGGATCCATTGAGGATGTGGAGGTTGGCCACCAGCTCTTGGAAGACCAACGGTCCCAGCTGTGGGCCACCCTCCTCCCCTTCCGGGGGTTGTTTACCAACCAGCCCGGAAGGACTGACTTGGCTGTCCATCACGTGGACACTGGGGATCATCCCCCGATCCGGCGTTCAGCATATCGGGTCTCCCTGGAGGTGCAGCAACACATGCGCCAGGAGATTGACGAGATGCTGAAGCTGGGGGTGATCCAGGCATCCAACAGCGCTTGGGCCTCGCCTGTAGTCCTCGTCCCTAAGAAGGACCGAACCACTCGGTTCTGCGTGGACTACAGGGGGCTCAATGCGGTCACGGTCGCCGATGCGTACCCAATGCCACGCATCGATGACCTGCTCGATCAGTTGGCCGGGGCTCAGTACCTGACCATCATGGATCTGAGCCGGGGATATTGGCAGATCCCGCTGACTCGCAAGGCCAGGGAACGCTCTGCCTTTATTACCCCATTTGGACTGTACGAGTCCACGGTGATGCCATTCGGGATGAGGAATGCCCCTGCCACTTTCCAGCGGATGGTCAACACCCTGCTCGAGGGACTTGAAGGGTACGCGGCCGCGTACCTGGATGACATTGCCGTCTTCAGTCCCACCTGGGAAGACCACCTAGAGCATCTAGCACAGGTGCTCAGGCGGATCCACCGGGCAGGTTTGACCATCAAGCCGGGAAAGTGTCAGCTGGCCATGAGCGAGGTCCAGTACCTCGGTCACCGGGTAGGTGGGAGAACACTGAAGCCCGAGCCTGAGAAAGTGGAAGCCATCGCATCCTGGCCCACCCCCAGGACCAAGAAGCAGGTGATGTCCTTCTTGGGGACCGCTGGGTACTATAGGAGGTTTGTCCCATGCTATAGTAGCCTGGCAAAGCCCTTGACGGACCTCACCAAGAAGAAGCTGCCCTCTGCAGTCGATTGGACAATGGACTGCGAGACAGCCTTCCGGGCCCTAAAGGACGCCCTGTCCAGCCCGCCCGTGCTACAGGCAGCCGACTTCACGCGGCCGTTTGTAGTACAGACCGACGCCAGTGACTTCGGCCTCGGTGCGGTGCTCAGCCAGGTGGACTCTGCGAGCCAAGAGCACCCGGTCTTGTACCTGAGCAGGAAGCTGTTACCAAGGGAAGTTGCCTATTCCACGATGGAGAAGGAGTGCCTGGCCATAGTGTGGGCCCTGCAGCGTCTGCAACCCTATCTATACGGGCGCCACTTCATCGTGGAGACGGACCACAATCCCCTCAGCTGGTTGCACACCGTCTCTGGGACGAATGGGCGATTGTTGCGATGGAGCCTTGCGCTCCAGCAATACAACTTCACCATTCGCCACAAAAGGGGCCGTGACCACGGTAACGCAGACGGGCTGTCCCGACAAGGAGAGGTCGCGGACGGGCGCACGGGGGAACACCGGAGTGTGCTGCCCCCTAGCGCCCTCAAAAGGGGGGAGGTGTGAGGCAAATCCCGGGATATGAAGATGAATTATGACTCCAGTCATAATCCCTCATCACTCCCTGGCAGTGCCCCCTCCCTTCTTGTTCTCAGTGTTCCACTTACACCTCCATGGCCATGTCCTGTGATATGGAAATGAGGTGGCTTAGGGACAATGGACACAGGATGACTCCCTGCCGTGACCCTGTAGTGGGGGCTGCTAGCTAGTTAGCAAGGCTATGGAAATAGCCAGACAGAACGACTCCAGTAAAAAATGGTTCATATCTCGCAAGCCATATTTCCGATAAATATGGCAACCATAAAAATGGTGTCTCCGCATGCGGACGATGCCGGCACACCCTTTTTATGGGAGCAGGACATTGGGAAATGCCCCAGGCGTGATATCAGCCAATGGGGAACTGGCAGACAGGTCATGAGTCCCCTCGTTCTGTAGCTAAATTCATAACTGTCACAATGAGAGCATTGGCGTCCGCCTACGACGCTCCCAGGCAAAGTTATGGCCCATATTCCATGTTGTGGATTGTCCATAACTCAAGCCAGGGGTGGAGCAGTGCTCCCTGTGAGGTCACGAAGGTAGGAGGGGACCTGGATTTGTCCAGGTTGATAACCCTACTTCGGCCATTTTCCAGTGTTCTTTCGCTGGGGGCACGTGTAGGAAACATCTGTGGGAAGGATCCTAGAAACCTGGCCTACAGCGCCCCCCTGTGGCCAGACGCAACAAGGTAACTGCTGGAACTGTGTATGCCTGTTTGTAACCCATGCTTTGATTGTAACTGTACTCTGACATATGTATATTCTGTAGATTCCCTATTGTATATATTGTAGTTTCTAGTGTGCTTTAGGCTGATTAAATTATATAATTAATCTTGGGCTGTTCTGTTATCTCGATCTTGAATCCCACGTCTGTGTGTTCGGCTAATAGTTACCGTAAATCGGTTGGTGGCAGCGAGTTGTGCCAAGGATTATTGTGGGGAGGCCAGTGAGATTCGGGGAGATTTTATATATTCCGCCCGCGGAGGTCGGGGGAATATATACCTTACTCTCACCGGGGACCCTTCAATAATCGGCATAAGTAGTATAGCGGCCTCCTTGCTTATTGTCGGGCAATTCCATAATTGGCCTGACTATAAGAGGGGCGCTAGAGAGCGCGTCACGTGCTCTGTCTGTCGGTCGGGAGGTATAAAGGAGGGGTGACCCCCCCACTTGTTACCCCCCGATTGTGACGTACTGGTAGCCAGCGCGGGGGATTTCTGAGTGACCCCCCCGGTGGTTTGTGACATATTGGTGGCATAGCGGTGGGATCGAGATAATAGTGTGTGTGAGTGTGAGACCCATACTCCCAGACACTAAAGACTGCCTGCAGCAGCTGTGGCTGCTGGGGTCTTCAGACTAGCTCAACACTAGTGTCAGAGTGCAGATACTGTAAGGTGTGTGGAGGCATCAGGTGTCAGTTCTGTGTCAGTGACCAAAAGTCTGCAAGAATGGCTGATGGCACCAGGAGCAGAGCTATGCAACTGGCCAATGCTAAGGCAGGAGCCGAAGAGAGGGAGGACGGTGCTGTGGACAGCAATGAGGAGGTTGCCCACGAGTCCTCCAGGAGCTCGACGCCAGAAAACCGTTTTGCCGAGGACATTGCACAACCTGGCAATTATGGACAAGATGAGGAGCAGCTCACCCAAGGTTCCTCAACGAGCCAGATGCCAGCCCTCCGCTCTGAAAGGGACAGTGAATCGCCTAGCTCTGCAGCGTGCCGCAGATCACCACGTGCCATTCCACCGAGCCTGGGAGGCTCGGATAGCCTTCTTCAAATGGCTATGGCCCTTCTCCAGGCTGGAGACCAGAAGGGCTACAAGGAACTCCTGGCAGAGCGCAGGGCAGAGCGGCAGGCAGCGCGTGACGCTGAGGCTGCGGAGCGGCACGCAGAGCGTGAGGCTGCGGAGCGAGAGCGGCAGGCAGCGCGTGAAGAGCGAGAGCGAGAGCGACAGGCAGACCGTGACTACCAGCTGCAGCTAGCTCAGCTCCGGCCCTCATCAGCCACATGTGACCTTCGAGACACCAAACTTCCAAAGGTCCGTGTTGAGGACTTCCCAGTGCTGGAGAAGGATGGAGACTTGGACTCTTTCTTGACTGCTTTTGAACGGACTTGCTTGCAGCACCATCTGGACAAGGACCAGTGGGCCAAATACCTGACCCCCCGTTTAAGGGGTAAGGCCCTGGATATCCTTGGGGACTTGCCTGCTGAGGCAGATCAGGGCTACGACACCATCAAGCGGGCCCTGATCCAACAGTACAACCTCACCCCAGAGTCCTACCGCAAGAAGTTCCGGAGCCTACAGAAGGGACCAAAGGACTCCTGGGCTGACCACAGGCGGGCACTTGCCCGAGCTGCCGACCACTGGACCCAAGGCCTGCAACTTTCCACCGGACCGGAGATCCTGGACTTGTTCATCACGGAGAAACTCTTGTGGAACTGCCCTGAGGATCTCCGCCAGTTCATCCGAGACCAGAAGCCAAAGGGGTCCACGGCTACAGCTGCCCTGGCCGATGACTACACCAACAATCGGGCTCCTGAAGCCAGGAGAGCAGCCACCAGCAGCACCTGGAGAGGGGGTAAGATGAACTCTGCGACTGCCCCACCTGCCCCTAGACTGCAGGGGGTGTCCCCCTCAACTCCCCTCTCCAGGCCCGTGGCAGAACCAAGACGGTGCCACCAGTGCAACCTACCTGGACACTTCAAGGCCATGTGCCCTCAGCGTCCCAAGGCCCCGGCTCCGTCCCCGTCCCAAGGGCCGCCCAAGGTGTATTGTGTGGGTGGGGGTGGTGGTAGGTCCCTGGACAGCTTCCAACCTGTCACCGTCGGCCGGTCTGTGACCATAGGACTGCGAGACAGCGCCTCGGAGGTGACTCTGGTGCGGCCTGAGATGGTGTCCCCCCAAGACTTGATCCCTGGAAAAACCCTCGCTGTCTCCGGGATTGGAGGCATTGACCCGGCGCTGCCTGTTGCTGACATTTATGTGGACTGGGGCGCAGGGCGAGGGGTGAGGGAGGTGGGGGTAACTGATCGGATCCCTGCAAACGTGCTACTTGGGACAGATTTGGGGCAGATAACCTCCCAGTTTGGGCCCCCCCCAAGGGCTGAACCTTCAGCCCGTACTGACATGCCTCCGGACAATGTTAATGTGTTATCCATGAATGATGTAAGGGAGGAGGGAGTGAACTCTGATATTTCTGCTTGCATAGACACCATAGACACACACACAGCTGCAGCTGTGACCGGGGAGGGGGTCAGAGAAAGGTGTGACAATGCCTCTACAAGTAACCAGCCTGTGAGCTGGGATCTGCTGCCCTCTGCAGGGATAAGCAGAGAGCAGGGTGCTGCAGGGGGAGGACCAGTGTGTGGGGTGGGGGCTACCACAGCAAATGTGGGGTCCCCAGAGATTTCACAGCGGGGTTCTGTTGCTGCAGGAGGGGAACAGGCAGGTGAGATTGGGGCCGGTCCAGGAGCGGAAGTGCTCCCAGGTAAGATCTCGGTGCATGGTTCCCCCACAACCGGGGTGTCAGGAAGCCAGGTAGGTCTGCCTGAACCGGCGACTTGGTCAGGAACGGAGGAGGAGCAGGCACGACCCACGGTCGCAGCGGCTGTGGCCGCTGTCACCCGCAGTGGGAGTGCTGGAAGCCAAGGGGCCTCCCGGAGGTCCGATAGCTCTTCCCCTTCTGACCAAGTGGCAGCCGAGTCAGGTGGAGGCCAGGACACAGGTCCCGGGGTACTGACCGAAGATGTGACAGTCTCGTCGATTCTGGCCACATCTAGTCAGGGGTTTCAGGCAGCGTTAGAAGCTGACGACAGCCTGAAAGCTCTTAAGGAGCAGGCGGCACAGCCTCCCTCGGACTCGGACCCGGAGCGAGTGGTCTGGGACCAAGGACGGCTGTACCGGGCCACGGTCCAGCAGGGTTCACCGGAGGCGTGGCCCAGGGACCGACAGTTGGTGGTACCCTATCCGTTCCGGACGGAGTTGTTGCGGATCGCACATGAGATTCCGATGGCCGGACACCTAGGGATCGCTAAGACCAAGGCCAGGTTAAACCAGCATTTCTACTGGCCAAAAATGGGGGCCGATGTGGCTGCCTACTGCCGTTCGTGTGAAACCTGTCAGAGAGTGGGGAAGGCGGGGCCACGCCCCAAAGCCCCACTGGTATCTCTGCCAATCATCGATGAGCCTTTCAGGAGGGTGGCTGTGGATCTGGTCGGCCCGCTGGCCATCCCCAGCAGCTCCGGGAAACGCTTCATACTGACGGTAGTGGACTATGCCACCCGGTACCCAGAAGCAGTGGCCTTGTCGTCCATTCGGGCTGACAAGGTGGCCACCGCATTGCTGGAGATTTTCTCCCGAGTGGGTTTTCCCCAGGAAATGCTCACTGACCGGGGGACCCAATTCATGTCCCAGCTGATGGAGGCCCTCTGTAAGCAAGTCCAGGTGCGACATCTGGTGGCCAGCCCGTACCATCCACAGACTAATGGCCTGTGCGAGCGGTTCAATGGCACCTTAAAGCAGATGCTTAAGATGTTGGTCGACTCCCATGGGCGTGACTGGGAGCGGTATCTCCCACACCTGTTATTTGCTTACCGGGAGGTTCCACAGGCCTCAACAGGATTCTCACCGTTTGAGCTCCTGTACGGGCGACGTGTGCGGGGCCCCCTGGCTCTGGTGAAAGAGGCTTGGGAAGGGGATTTGGCCACCCCTGGAGTGTCGGTTATCGAGTATGTCATGCGCTTCCGGGACAAAATGCAGGCCTTGACGCAACTGGTACACGACAATATGGCTCAAGCCCAGGCCGATCAGAAGCGTTGGTACGACCAGAACGCTTGTGAGAGGACCTACCAAGTGGGTCAAAAGGTGTGGGTACTGGTCCCCGTACCACAGGACAAGCTTCAGGCAGCCTGGGAAGGCCCATACCTCGTGTACCAGCAGCTCAACCCTGTAACGTACCTGGTCACCCTGGACCCTGCCCGTGGAAGGCGGAAGCCCTTCCATGTGAACATGATGAAGGCACATCATGAGCGGGAGGCATGTGCGCTCCCCGTGTGCAACCTGCCCGAGGAGGGAGAAGCGGAAACCCTCTTGGATATGCTAGCCCAGGTTAGGGCAGGCGGATCCATTGAGGATGTGGAGGTTGGCCACCAGCTCTTGGAAGACCAACGGTCCCAGCTGTGGGCCACCCTCCTCCCCTTCCGGGGGTTGTTTACCAACCAGCCCGGAAGGACTGACTTGGCTGTCCATCACGTGGACACTGGGGATCATCCCCCGATCCGGCGTTCAGCATATCGGGTCTCCCTGGAGGTGCAGCAACACATGCGCCAGGAGATTGACGAGATGCTGAAGCTGGGGGTGATCCAGGCATCCAACAGCGCTTGGGCCTCGCCTGTAGTCCTCGTCCCTAAGAAGGACCGAACCACTCGGTTCTGCGTGGACTACAGGGGGCTCAATGCGGTCACGGTCGCCGATGCGTACCCAATGCCACGCATCGATGACCTGCTCGATCAGTTGGCCGGGGCTCAGTACCTGACCATCATGGATCTGAGCCGGGGATATTGGCAGATCCCCCTGACTCGCAAGGCCAGGGAACGCTCTGCCTTTATTACCCCATTTGGACTGTACGAGTCCACGGTGATGCCATTCGGGATGAGGAATGCCCCTGCCACTTTCCAGCGGATGGTCAACACCCTGCTCGAGGGACTTGAAGGGTACGCGGCCGCGTACCTGGATGACATTGCCGTCTTCAGTCCCACCTGGGAAGACCACCTAGAGCATCTAGCACAGGTGCTCAGGCGGATCCACCGGGCAGGTTTGACCATCAAGCCGGGAAAGTGTCAGCTGGCCATGAGCGAGGTCCAGTACCTCGGTCACCGGGTAGGTGGGAGAACACTGAAGCCCGAGCCTGAGAAAGTGGAAGCCATCGCATCCTGGCCCACCCCCAGGACCAAGAAGCAGGTGATGTCCTTCTTGGGGACCGCTGGGTACTATAGGAGGTTTGTCCCATGCTATAGTAGCCTGGCAAAGCCCTTGACGGACCTCACCAAGAAGAAGCTGCCCTCTGCAGTCGATTGGACAATGGACTGCGAGACAGCCTTCCGGGCCCTAAAGGACGCCCTGTCCAGCCCGCCCGTGCTACAGGCAGCCGACTTCACGCGGCCGTTTGTAGTACAGACCGACGCCAGTGACTTCGGCCTCGGTGCGGTGCTCAGCCAGGTGGACTCTGCGAGCCAAGAGCACCCGGTCTTGTACCTGAGCAGGAAGCTGTTACCAAGGGAAGTTGCCTATTCCACGATGGAGAAGGAGTGCCTGGCCATAGTGTGGGCCCTGCAGCGTCTGCAACCCTATCTATACGGGCGCCACTTCATCGTGGAGACGGACCACAATCCCCTCAGCTGGTTGCACACCGTCTCTGGGACGAATGGGCGATTGTTGCGATGGAGCCTTGCGCTCCAGCAATACAACTTCACCATTCGCCACAAAAGGGGCCGTGACCACGGTAACGCAGACGGGCTGTCCCGACAAGGAGAGGTCGCGGACGGGCGCACGGGGGAACACCGGAGTGTGCTGCCCCCTAGCGCCCTCAAAAGGGGGGAGGTGTGAGGCAAATCCCGGGATATGAAGATGAATTATGACTCCAGTCATAATCCCTCATCACTCCCTGGCAGTGCCCCCTCCCTTCTTGTTCTCAGTGTTCCACTTACACCTCCATGGCCATGTCCTGTGATATGGAAATGAGGTGGCTTAGGGACAATGGACACAGGATGACTCCCTGCCGTGACCCTGTAGTGGGGGCTGCTAGCTAGTTAGCAAGGCTATGGAAATAGCCAGACAGAACGACTCCAGTAAAAAATGGTTCATATCTCGCAAGCCATATTTCCGATAAATATGGCAACCATAAAAATGGTGTCTCCGCATGCGGACGATGCCGGCACACCCTTTTTATGGGAGCAGGACATTGGGAAATGCCCCAGGCGTGATATCAGCCAATGGGGAACTGGCAGACAGGTCATGAGTCCCCTCGTTCTGTAGCTAAATTCATAACTGTCACAATGAGAGCATTGGCGTCCGCCTACGACGCTCCCAGGCAAAGTTATGGCCCATATTCCATGTTGTGGATTGTCCATAACTCAAGCCAGGGGTGGAGCAGTGCTCCCTCTGAGGTCACGAAGGTAGGAGGGGACCTGGATTTGTCCAGGTTGATAACCCTACTTCGGCCATTTTCCAGTGTTCTTTCGCTGGGGGCACGTGTAGGAAACATCTGTGGGAAGGATCCTAGAAACCTGGCCTACAGCGCCCCCCTGTGGCCAGACGCAACAAGGTAACTGCTGGAACTGTGTATGCCTGTTTGTAACCCATGCTTTGATTGTAACTGTACTCTGACATATGTATATTCTGTAGATTCCCTATTGTATATATTGTAGTTCTAGTGTGCTTTAGGCTGATTAAATTATATAATTAATCTTGGGCTGTTCTGTTATCTCGATCTTGAATCCCACGTCTGTGTGTTCGGCTAATAGTTACCGTAAATCGGTTGGTGGCAGCGAGTTGTGCCAAGGATTATTGTGGGGAGGCCAGTGAGATTCAGGGAGGTTTTATATATTCCGCCCGCGGAGGTCGGGGGAATATATACCTTACTCTCACCGGGGACCCTTCAATAATCGGCATAAGTAGTATAGCGGCCTCCTTGCTTATTGTCGGGCAATTCCATAATTGGCCTGACTATAAGAGGGGCGCTAGAGAGCGCGTCACGTGCTCTGTCTGTCGGTCGGGAGGTATAAAGGAGGGGTGACCCCCCCACTTGTTACCCCCCGATTGTGACGTACTGGTAGCCAGCGCGGGGGATTTGAGTGACCCCCCCCGGTGGTTTGTGACAGTCTCACACTCACACACACTATTATCTCGATCCCACCGCTATGCCCCCAATATGTCACAAACCACCGGGGGGGTCACTCAGAAATCCCCCGCGCTGGCTACCAGTACGTCACGATCGGGGGGTAACAAGCAGGAGTCACCCCTCCTTTATACCTCCCGACCGACAGAGCACGTGATGCGCTCTCTAGCGCCCCCCTTATAGTCAGGCCAATTATGGAATTGCCCGACAATAAGCAAGGAGGCCGCTATACTACTTATGCCGATTATTGAAGGGTCCCCGGTGAGAGTAGGGTATATATTCCCCCGACCTCCGCGGGCGGAATATATAAAATCTCCCCGAATCTCACTGGCCTCCCCACAATAATCCTTGGCACAAACTCGCTGCCACCAACCGCTTCACGGTAACTATTAGCCGAACACACAGACGTGGGATTCAAGATCGAGATAACAGAACAGCCCAAGATTAATTATATAATTTAATCAGCCTAAAGCACACTAGAACTACAATATATACAATAGGGAATCTACAGAATATACATATGTCAGAGTACAGTTACAGATAAAGCATGGTTTACAACAGGTATGCAATTCAATCAGTTACCTTGTGCGTCTGGCCACAGGGGGGCGCTGTAGACCAGGTTTCTAGGAACTCCCACAGATGTTTCCTGCACGTGACCCCCAGCGAAAGAACACTGGAAAATGGCCGAAGTAGGGTTATCAACCTGGGCAATTCCAGGTCCCCTCCTACCTTCGTGACCTCAGAGGGAGCACTGCTCCACCCCTGGCTGGAGTTATGGACAAAATCCACAACATGGAATATGGCCATAACTTGGCCTGGGAGCGTCGTAGGCGGACGCCAATGCTCTCATTGTGACAGTTATGAATTTAGCTACAGAATGAGAGGTTTCATGACTTGTCTACTAGTTCCACATTGGCTGATATCACGCCTGGGGTATTTCCCAAGCTCCCGCTCCCATAAAAAAGGTGTGCCAGCATCGTCCGCATGCGAAAACACCATTTTTATGGTTGCCGTATTTATCGGAAATATGGCTTGCGAGATATGAACCATTTTTTACTGGAGTCGTTCTGTCTGGCTAGTTCCAGAGCCTTATAATGAGATACAACTCTTGTTACAGGGTGACGGCAGGGAGTCATCCTGTGTCCTTTGTTCCCACATCACCTAATTTCCATATCACAGGAGATGGCCATGGGATGGGTTGCTAAACAAGTTGTGTGAAGGAAAGGGGGGGTGACACCAGGAGAGGGCTTCCTGACATAACTTGAATATCATGATTTATCGTCATATCTCCGGATTTACCTCACAGTGACGCCATAGTGAACGATCTTATCGTGTCCATCAATAAAATGTTGGATATTTCTCCCCCAGCTCCTCCAGTGGAGGAGTCGGCTTCACAGCAGGAGAAATTCCATTTCAGATTTCCCAAGCGGAAATTAAGTTCTTTTCTGGACCATTCTGACTTTAGAGAGTCAGTCCAGAAACACCACGCTTATCCAGATAAGCGTTTCTCCAAACGGCTTAAGGATACACGTTATCCCTTTCCTCCTGACGTGGTCAAGAGCTGGACCCAGTGTCCCAAGGTGGATCCCCCAATCTCCAGGCTTGCGGCTAGATCCATAGTTGCAGTGGAGGATGGGGCTGCACTTAAAGATGCCACTGACAGACAGATGGAGCTCTGGTTGAAATCCATCTATGAGGCTATCGGCGCGTCGTTTGCTCCTGCATTCGCAGCCGTATGGGCACTCCAAGCTATTTCAGCTGGTCTTGCACAGATTGACACGGTCACACGTACATCTGTTCCGCAGGTGGCATCCTTAACCTCTCAAATGTCTGCATTTGCGTCTTACGCGATTAATGCTGTCCTAGACTCTATGAGCCGTACGTCAGTGGCATCTGCCAACTCCGTGGTTTTACGCAGAGCCTTGTGGTTAAGGGAATGGAAAGCAGATTCTGCTTCCAAAAAATGTTTAACCAGTTTGCCATTTTCGGGTGACCGGCTGTTTGGTGAGCGCTTGGATGAAATCATTAAACAGTCCAAGGGTAAGGATTCATCCTTACCTCAGCCCAGACAAAACAAACCCCAACAGAGGACGGGACAGTCGGGGTTTCGGTCCTTTCGAGGTTCGGGCAGGTCCCAATTCTCCTCGTCCAAAAGGACTCAAAAGGATCAGAGGAGTTCAGATTCTTGGCGGGCTCAGTCACGCCCAAAAAAGACAGCCGGAAGACCTGCTACCAAGGCGGCTTCCTCATGACTTCCGGCCTCCTCCCTCCGCATCCTCGGTCGGTGGCAGGCTCTCCCGCTTTGGCGACATTTGGCTGCCACAGGTCCAAGACCGTTGGGTGCGAGACATTCTGTCTCACGGGTACAGGATAGAGTTCAGTTCTCGTCCTCCAACTCGATTCTTCAGAACGTCTCCGCCTCCCGACCGAGCCGATGCTCTCCTACAGGCGGTGTGCACTCTAAAGGCGGAAGGAGTGGTGATCCCTGTTCCTCTTCAAGAGCAAGGTCACGGTTTTTACTCCAATTTGTTTGTGGTGCCAAAAAAGGACGGGTCTTTCCGTCCCGTTCTGGACCTAAAACTTCTCAACAACCACGTGAGAACCAGACTGTTCCGGATGGAATCCCTCCGATCCGTCATCGCCGCAATGTCTCAAGGAGATTTCCTAGCATCGATAGACATCAAGGATGCTTATCTCCACGTACCGATTGCTCCAGAGCATCAGCGTTTTCTACGCTTCGTTATAGGAGACGAACACCTTCAGTTCGTAGCCCTGCCTTTTGGTCTGGCGACAGCCCCACGGGTCTTCACCAAAGTCATGGCAGCTGTAGTTGCAGTCCTACACTCTCAGGGACACTCCGTGATCCCTTACTTAGACGATCTGCTGGTCAAGGCGCCTTCTCAAGAGGCATGCCAACACAGCCTGAACGTGGCGCTGGAGACCCTCCAGGGTTTCGGGTGGATCATCAACTTTTCCAAGTCGAATCTAACCCCGACCCAGTCGATAACATATCTTGGCATGGAGTTTCATACTCTCTCAGCGATAGTGAAGCTTCCGCTTGTCAAATAGCGTTCATTGCAGACAGGGGTGCAATCTCTCCTTCAAGGCCAGTCACACCCCTTGAGACGCCTCATGCACTTCCTAGGGAAGATGGTGGCAGCAATAGAGGCAGTCCCTTTCGCGCAGTTTCATCTGCGTCCACTACAATGGGACATTCTCCGCCAATGGGACGGGAGGTCGAAGTCCCTCGACAGCAACGTCTCTCTCTCTCAGGCGGCCAAGGATTCTCTTCGATGGTGGCTGCTTCCCACCTCATTGTCGAAAGGGAAATCCTTCCTACCCCCATCCTGGGCGGTAGTGACGACAGATGCGAGTCTGTCAGGGTGGGGAGCGGTCTTTCTCCACCACAGGGCTCAAGGTACGTGGACTCAGCAAGAGTCCACTCTTCAGATCAACGTTCTGGAGATCAGAGCAGTGTATCTTGCCCTATTAGCCTTCCAGCAGTGGCTGGAAGGCAAGCAGATCCGTATTCAGTCGGACAACTCCACAGCGGTGGCATACATCAACCACCAAGGAGGAACTCGCAGTCGGCAAGCCTTCCAGGAAGTCCGGCGGATTCTGATGTGGGTGGAAGCCACGGCCTCCACCATATCCGCAGTTCACATCCCAGGCGTGGACAACTGGGAAGCAGACTTCCTCAGTCGCCAGGGTATGGACTCAGGGGAATGGTCTCTTCACCCGGACGTGTTTCAAGAGATCTGTCGCCGCTGGGGGATGCCGGACGTCGACCTAATGGCGTCCCGGCACAACAACAAGGTCCCAGTTTTCATGGCACGGTCTCACGATCACCGAGCTCTGGCGGCAGACGCCTTAGTTCAAGATTGGTCGCAGTTCCGGCTTCCTTATATGTTTCCACCTCTGGCTCTGTTGCCCAGAGTGCTGCGCAAGATCAGGTCCGACCGCCGCCGCGCCATCCTCGTCGCTCCAGACTGGCCAAGGAGGTCGTGGTACCCGGATCTGTGGCACCTCGCGGTAGGCCAACCGTGGGCACTACCAGACCGACCAGACTTGCTGTCTCAAGGGACGTTTTTCCATCAGAATTCTGCGGCCCTGAACCTGACTGTGTGGCCATTGAGTCCTGGACCCTAGCGGGTTCAGGATTGTCTCAAGAGGTCATTGCCACCATGAGACAGGCCAGAGAACCTACCTCCACCAAGATATACCACAGGACGTGGAAAATATTCTTGTCTTGGTGCTCTGCTCAGGGAGTCTCTCCCTGGCCATTTAGTTTGCCTACTTTTCTTCCTTCCTGCAATCCGGGTTGGAAAAAGGTTTGTCGCTCGGCTCCCTCAAGGGGCAAGTCTCAGCGCTATCTGTATTTTTTCAGAAGCGCCTAGCACGACTTCCTCAGGGACGCACGTTCCTGCAGGGGGTCCGTCATATCGTCCCTCCTTACAAGCGGCTGTTAGAGCCCTGGGATCGGAACAGGGTTCTAATTGTTCTTCAGAAGCCGCCCTTCGAGCCTATGAGGGATGTTTCCCTTTCTCGCCTTTCACAGAAAGTGGCCTTTCTAGTAGCGGTCACGTCTCTCCGGAGAGTGTCCGAGCTAGCAGCGCGGTCATGCAAATCTCCCTTCCTGGTGATTCACCAGGACAAGGTGGTTTTGCGCCCTATTCCGGAGTTTCTCCCTAAGGTGGTATCCCCGTTTCATCTTAATCAGGATATCTCCTTGCCTTCCTTGTGCCCTCATCCAGTTCATCAATGTGAAAAGGATTTGCATTTGTTGGATCTTGTGAGAGCGCTCAGGATCTACATTTCCCGCACGGCGCCCCTGCGCCGCTCGGATGCACTCTTTGTCCTTGTCGCTGGTCAGCGTAAAGGGTCACAAGCTTCCAAAGCCACCCTGGCTCGGTGGATCTAGGAACCAATTCTTGAAGCCTACCGTTCTGCTGGGCTTCCGGTTCCCTCAGGGCTGAAGGCCCATTCTACCAGAGCCGTGGGTGCGTCCTGGGCATTACGACACCAGGCTACGGCTCAGCAGGTGTGCCAGGCAGCTACCTGGTCGAGTCTGCACACTTTTACCAAACACTATCAAGTGCATACCTACGCTTCGGCGGACGCCAGCCTAGGTAGACAAGTCCTTCAGGCGGCGACGGCCCACCTGTAGGGTAGGGCTGTTTTTACGGTCCTATCACGAGGGGTTATTATACCCACCCAGGGACTGCTTTTGGACGTTTCAATTGTCTGGGTCTCCCAATGGAGCGACAAAGAAGAAGGGAATTTTGTTACTTACCGTAAATTCCTTTTCTTCTAGCTCCTATTGGGAGACCCAGCACCCGCCCTGTTTCCTTCGGGATTTTTGTTTCGGGTACACATGTTGTTCATGTTGAACGGTTTTCAGTTCTCCGATGTTACTTCGGAGTTAATTTGTTTAAACCAGTTATTGGCTTTCCTCCTTCTTGCTTTGGCACTAAAACTGGTGAGCCAGTGATCCCACTGGGGGTGTATAGCCAGAAGGGGAGGGGCCTTACACTTTTTAGTGTAATGCTTTGTGTGGCCTCCGGAGGCAGTAGCTATACACCCAATCGTCTGGGTCTCCCAATAGGAGCTAGAAGAAAAGGAATTTACGGTAAGTAACAAAATTCCCTTCTTTCCATAATTTTATGATTAGCGGGGGACTCGGTGAACTTCAGCCATCGCTGTGTCGGGAGCTGCAGCACACATCCATTCAAGTCACTGGGCCTGGCTACCTGCACAGTTAGGTGGCCGGGGCGCCCTTAAAGGGGTTGTCCACTACTTTTACATTGAAGGCCTACCCTGATCAGCCGGGGTCCGGCACCCCCAATGTGGAAACGTTTCGTCTGTACGTTTTCAGCCCCTGGTCGTAACCAAGGATGTTCCCATTCAGTGACAGCAAGCACAGAGGTTCTGAATGATAAGAAACCGGAACAGAAAAGTGCAAATGATTATTTTTTTATTTTTTTTACTTTTTGAACATTGTTTTTTTTATTTTTTTTTCCAGATGAAGAAAGGCAATACCATGCAGCAGTTTCTGCAGAAAGCGCTGGAGATCCTACGGAAAGACTTCAGCGAGCTCCGGTGAGCACAGCGCGGGGTCTGCAGCCTGAGGCTCCCCAAAACTACAACTCCCATCATGCCTCACCAGCCTGCGGCACTCAGGGCATGCTGGGATTTGTAGTCTCAGTGGTTGGAGGCCATTAGTAACACTGGGCTCTTGTCTGGTGAATGTCACAGGTCGGCCGGAGTGGAGCAGCTCATGTACATAAAGGAGGATCTGATCATCCCTCACGTGAGTGTGTGCAGCATGGCCGCGGCGCGCCGCTCTGCGCATGCTGAGGCCACAGACGTTCAGCGCTGCCTGCGCCAGCTCCGCTCATCGCTCTCTTCTCTTCTATCCTCCAGCACCACAGCTTCTATGATTTCATTGTGACCAAAGCGAGAGGAAAAAGCGGTAAGTGATGAGCTATATTCTGTAAATATCACCCACTGCTGAGCGCAGCAGCGTGCATGTCACAGGAGAGGCGGCAGACTGCAGAGCACAGCAGCGTGCATGTCACAGGAGAGGAGGCAGACAGCTGAGCGCAGCAGCGTGCATGTCACAGGAGGGGCGGCAGACTGCTGAGCGCAGCAGCGTGCATGTCACAGGAGAGGAGGCAGACAGCTGAGCGCAGCAGCGTGCATGTCACCGGAGAGGAGGCAGACAGCTGAGCGCAGCAACGTGCATGTCACAGGAGGGGCGGCAGACTGCTGAGCGCAGCAGCGTGCATGTCACAGGAGGGGAGGCAGACAGCTGAGCGCAGCAGCGTGCATGTCACAGGAGGGGAGGCAGACAGCTGAGCGCAGCAGCGTGCATGTCACAGGAGAGGAGGCAGACAGCTGAGCGCAGCAGCGTGCATGTCACAGGAGGGGAGGCAGACAGCTGAGCGCAGCAACGTGCATGTCACAGGAGGGGCGGCAGACTGCTGAGCGCAGCAGCGTGCATGTCACAGGAGGGGAGGCAGACAGCTGAGCGCAGCAGCGTGCATGTCACAGGAGGGGAGGCAGACAGCTGAGCGCAGCAGCGTGCATGTCACAGGAGGGGAGGCAGACAGCTGAGCGCAGCAGCGTGCATGTCACAGGAGAGGAGGCAGACTGCTGAGCGCAGCAGCGTGCATGTCACAGGAGAGGAGGCAGACAGCTGAGCGCAGCAGCGTGCATGTCACAGGAGGGGCGGCAGACAGCTGAGCGCAGCAGCGTGCATGTCACAGGAGGGGCGGCAGACTGCTGAGCGCAGCAGCATGCATGTCACAGGAGGGGAGGCAGACAGCTGAGCGAGCAGCGTGCATGTCACAGGAGAGGAGGCAGACAGCTGAGCGCAGCAGCGTGCATGTCACAGGAGAGGCGGCAGACAGCTGAGCGCAGCAGCATGCATGTCACAGGAGAGGCGGCAGACAGCAGAGCGCAGCAGCGTGCATGTCACAGGAGAGGAGGCAGACAGCTGAGCGAGCAGCGTGCATGTCACAGGAGAGGAGGCAGACAGCTGAGCGCAGCAGCGTGCATGTCACAGGAGAGGAGGCAGACAGCTGAGCGAGCAGCGTGCATGTCACAGGAGAGGAGGCAGACAGCTGAGCGAGCAGCGTGCATGTCACAGGAGAGGCGGCAGACAGCAGAGCGCAGCAGCGTGCATGTCACAGGAGAGGAGGCAGACAGCTGAGCACAGCAGCGTGCATGTCACAGGAGAGGAGGCAGACAGCTGAGCGAGCAGCGTGCATGTCACAGGAGGGGAGGCAGACTGCTGAGCGCAGCAGCGTGCATGTCACAGGAGGGGCGGCAGACTGCTGAGCGAGCAGCGTGCATGTCACAGGAGGGGAGGCAGACAGCTGAGCGAGCAGCGTGCATGTCACAGGAGAGGAGGCAGACTGCTGAGCGCAGCAGCGTGCATGTCACAGGAGCGGAGGCAGACAGCTGAGCGAGCAGCGTGCATGTCACAGGAGAGGAGGCAGACTGCTGAGCGCAGCAGCGTGCATGTCACAGGAGGGGCGGCAGACTGCTGAGCGCAGCAGCGTGCATGTCACAGGAGAGGAGGCAGACTGCTGAGCGCAGCAGCGTGCATGTCACAGGAGGGGCGGCAGACTGCTGAGCGCAGCAGCGTGCATGTCACAGGAGAGGAGGCAGACTGCTGAGCGAGCAGCGTGCATGTCACAGGAGAGGAGGCAGACTGCTGAGCGCAGCAGCGTGCATGTCACAGGAGGGGCGGCAGACTGCTGAGCGCAGCAGCGTGCATGTCACAGGAGAGGCGGCAGACTGCTGAGCGCAGCAGCGTGCATGTCACAGGAGGGGAGGCAGACAGCTGAGCGAGCAGCGTGCATGTCACAGGAGAGGAGGCAGACTGCTGAGCGAGCAGCGTGTATGTCACAGGAGAGGAGGCAGACAGCTGAGCGAGCAGCGTGCATGTCACAGGAGAGGAGGCAGACTGCTGAGCGCAGCAGCGTGCATGTCACAGGAGGGGCGGCAGACTGCTGAGCGCAGCAGCGTGCATGTCACAGGAGGGGCGGCAGACTGCTGAGCGCAGCAGCGTGCATGTCACAGGCGGTGTGTGAGCGAGGCACAGGAGAGGCGGTGGATTGCGCTGCGCAGCACCGTTCATGTCCACATATAATGTATTTCCGTGCTTTCCCAGGGCCCCTGTTTAACTTCGATGTGCATGAAGATGTCCGGCTGCTGAGCGACGCCACCGTGGAGAAGGACGAGGTGAGATCTCTTATATCGGATCGCAGTGCACCCCACTTCTGTACCGGATCGCAGTGCACCCCACTTCTGTACCGGATCGCAGTGCACCCCACTTCTGTAGCCGGATCGCAGTGCACCCCACTTCTGTACCGGATCGCAGTGCACCCCACTTCTGTACCGGATCGCAGTGCACCCCACTTCTGTACCGGATCGCAGTGCACCCCACTTCTGTAGCCGGATCGCAGTGCACCCCACTTCTGTACCGGATCGCAGTGCACCCCACTTCTGTACCGGATCGCAGTGCACCCCACTTCTGTACCGGATCGCAGTGCACCCCACTTCTGTACCGGATCGCAGTGCACCCCACTTCTGTAGCCGGATCGCAGTGCACCCCACTTCTGTACCGGATCACAGTGCACCCCACTTCTGTAGCCGGATCGCAGTGCACCCCACTTCTGTACCGGATCACAGTGCACCCCACTTCTGTAGCCGGATCACAGTGCACCCCACTTCTGTAGCCGGATCGCAGTGCACCCCACTTCTGTAGCCGGATCGCAGTGCACCCCACTTCTGTAGCCGGATCGCAGTGCACCCCACTTCTGTAGCCGGATCGCAGTGCACCCCACTTCTGTAGCCGGATCGCAGTGCACCCCACTTCTGTAGCCGGATCGCAGTGCACCCCACTTCTGTAGCCGGATCGCAGTGCACCCCACTTCTGTATCCGGAGCGCTGAATTTCTGGGGCTCGTGTGACCGATCCCCGTCTTGTCTCCCCTCAGTCTCACGCTGGGAAAGTCGTCCTCCGCAGCTGGTACGAGAAAAACAAACACATCTTCCCAGCAAGCAGGTGGGAGCCGTACGACCCGGAGAAGAAGTGGGACAAGTACACGGTGAGTGCAGGGGACGCGGCACATTGCTGTCAGTGAACGGAAACAGATTACATGTAGAGACCAAAGGGTCGGCCGGACATGAGCAGAATGTCTTTCTATTCAGTGACCGCAAGCAGAGGGCCTGGATTTCTGGCACGTGGCTACTCATTCTTCTCTTTTCCCCTCCCACAGATCCGGTGATCTCTCCGGGGGATCCCTCCTCGTCTACGGAGCGTCCTGATGGGACAGAAGTGTCGTCATGTTCTGTCGTCATCTTGTATATATTATTACTACTGTGCTGTATTTTATATGTATGTGCGGAGCAAAGAATAAATCCAGTGCTGCGCTCTCCCCCCGCGTCCTGTCCTCACTGCCCGATCACTGCCGGTGACTGCTCCAGCAGAATAGTGAGTGCAGCTCTGGAGGATAATACAGGATCAGTAATGTATGTACACAGTGACTGCTCCAGCAGAATAGTGAGTGCAGCTCTGGAGTATAATACAAGAGGTAACTCAGGATCAGTAATGTATGTACACAGTGACTGCACCAGCAGAATAGTGAGTTCAGCTCTGGAGTATAATACAGGGGGTAACTCAGGATCAGTAATGTAATGTATGTACACAGTGACTGTCCCAGCAGAATAGTGAGTGCAGCTCTGGAGTATAATACAGGAGGTAACTCAGGATCAGTAATGTAATGTATGTACACAGTGACTGCACCAGCAGAATAGTGAATGCAGCTCTGGAGTATAATACAGGAGGTAACTCAGGATCAGTAATGTAATGTATGTACACAGTGACTGCAGCAGCAGAATAGTGAGTGCAGCTCTGGAGGATAATACAGGATGTAACTCAGGATTAGTAATATATGTACACAGTGACTGCACCAGCAGAATAGTGAGTGCAGCTCTGGAGTATAATACAGGAGGTAACTCAGGATAAGTAATGTATGTACACAGTGACTGCACCAGCAGAATAGTGAGTGCAGCTCTGGAGTATAATACAGGATATAACTCAGGATCAGTAATGTAATGTATGTACACAGTGACTGCAGCAGCAGAATAGTGAATGCAGCTCTGGAGTATAATACAGGAGGTAACTCAGGATCAGTAATGTATGTACACAGTGACTGCACCAGCAGAATAGCGAGTGCAGCTCTGGAGTATAATACAGGAGGTAACTCAGGATCAGTAATGTATGTACACAGTGACTGCACCAGCAGAATAGTGAGTGCAGCTCTGGAGTATAATACAGGAGGTAACTCAGGATCAGTAATGTATGTACACAGTGACTGCCCCAGCAGAATAGTGAGTGCAGCTCTGGAGGATAATACAGGATCAGTAATGTACGTACACAGTGACTGCACCAGCAGAATAGTGAATGCAGCTCTGGAGTATAATACAGGAGGTAACTCAGGATCAGTAATGTAATGTATGTACACAGTGACTGCACCAGCAGAATAGTGAATGCAGCTCTGGAGTATAATACAGGAGGTAACTCAGGATCAGTAATATAATGTATGTACACAGTGACTGCACCAGCAGAATAGTGAGTGCAGCTCTGGAGTATAATACAGGAGGTAACTCAGGATCAGTAATGTATGTACACAGTGACTGCACCAGCAGAATAGTGAGTGCAGCTCTGGAGTATAATACAGGAGGTAACTCAGGATCGGTAATGTATGTACACAGTGACTGCACCAGCAGAATAGTGAGTGCAGCTCTGGAGTATAATACAGGATATAACTCAGGATCAGTAATGTAATGTATGTACACAGTGACTGCAGCAGCAGAATAGTGAATGCAGCTCTGGAGTATAATACAGGAGGTAACTCAGGATCAGTAATGTATGTACACAGTGACTGCACCAGCAGAATAGTGAGTGCAGCTCTGGAGTATAATACAGGAGGTAACTCAGGATCAGTAATGTAATGTATGTACACAGTGACTGCACCAGCAGAATAGTGAGTGCAGCTCTGGAGTATAATACAGGAGGTAACTCAGGATCAGTAATGTATGTACACAGTGACTGCACCAGCAGAATAGTGAGTGCAGCTCTGGAGGATAACACAGGAGGTGACTCAGGATCAGTAATGTAATGTATGTACACAGTGACTGCACCAGCAGAATAGTGAATGCAGCTCTGGAGTATAATACAGGAGGTAACTCAGGATCAGTAATGTAATGTACACAGTGACTGCACCAGCAGAATAGTGAGTGCAGCTCTGGAGTATAATACAGGAGGTAACTCAGGATCAGTAATGTATGTACACAGTGACTGCCCCAGCAGAATAGTGAGTGCAGCTCTGGAGGATAATACAGGATAAGTAATGTATGTACACAGTGACTGCACCAGCAGAATAGTGAATGCAGCTCTGGAGTATAATACAGGAGGTAACTCAGGATCAGTAATGTAATGTATGTACACAGTGACTGCACCAGCAGAATAGTGAATGCAGCTCTGGAGTATAATACAGGAGGTAACTCAGGATCAGTAATATAATGTATGTACACAGTGACTGCACCAGCAGAATAGTGAATGCAGCTCTGGAGTATAATACAGGAGGTAACTCAGGATCAGTAATGTATGTACACAGTGCCTGCACCAGCAGAATAGTGAGCGCAGCTCTGGAGTATAATACAGGAGGTAACTCAGGATCAGTAATGTATGTACACAGTGACTGCACCAGCAGAATAGTGAGCGCAGCTCTGGAGTATAATACAGGAGGTAACTCAGGATCAGTAATGTATGTACACAGTGACTGCACCAGCAGAATAGTGAGTGCAGCTCTGGAGTATAATACAGGAGGTAACTCAGGATCAGTAATGTATGTACACAGTGACTGCACCAGCAGAATAGCGAGTGCAGCTCTGGAGTATTAATACAGGAGGTAACTCAGGATCAGTAATGTATGTACACAGTGACTGCACCAGCAGAATAGCGAGTGCAGCTCTGGAGTATAATATAGGAGGTAACTCAGGATCAGTAATGTATGTACACAGTGACTGCAGCAGAATAGTGAGTGCAGCTCTGGAGGATAATACAGGATCAGTAATGTACGTACACAGTGACTGCACCAGCAGAATAGTGAATGCAGCTCTGGAGTATAATACAGGAGGTAACTCAGGATCAGTAATGTAATGTATGTACACAGTGACTGCACCAGCAGAATAGTGAATGCAGCTCTGGAGTATAATACAGGAGGTAACTCAGGATCAGTAATATAATGTATGTACACAGTGACTGCACCAGCAGAATAGTGAATGCAGCTCTGGAGTATAATACAGGAGGTAACTCAGGATCAGTAATGTATGTACACAGTGACTGCACCAGCAGAATAGTGAGTGCAGCTCTGGAGTATAATACAGGAGGTAACTCAGGATCGGTAATGTATGTACACAGTGACTGCACCAGCAGAATAGTGAGTGCAGCTCTGGAGTATAATACAGGAGGTAACTCAGGATCAGTAATGTAATGTATGTACACAGTGACTGCACCAGCAGAATAGTGAGTGCAGCTCTGGAGTATAATACTGGAGGTAACTCAGGATGAGTAATGTATGTACACAGTGACTGCACCAGCAGAATAGTGAGTGCAGCTCTGGAGTATAATACAGGAGGTAACTCAGGATCAGTAATGTATGTACACAGTGACTGCACCAGCAGAATAGTGAGTGCAGCTCTGGAGGATAACACAGGAGGTGACTCAGGATCAGTAATGTAATGTATGTACACAGTGACTGCACCAGCAGAATAGTGAGTGCAGCTCTGGAGTATAATACAGGAGGTAACTCAGGATCGGTAATGTATGTACACAGTGACTGCACCAGCAGAATAGTGAGTGCAGCTCTGGAGTATAATACAGGAGGTAACTCAGGATCAGTAATGTATGTACACAGTGACTGCACCAGCAGAATAGCGAGTGCAGCTCTGGAGTATAATACAGGAGGTAACTCAGGATCAGTAATGTATGTACACAGTGACTGCACCAGCAGAATAGTGAATGCAGCTCTGGAGTATAATACAGGAGGTAACTCAGGATCAGTAATGTATGTACACAGTGACTGCACCAGCAGAATAGTGAGTGCAGCTCTGGAGTATAATACAGGAGGTAACTCAGGATCAGTAATGTATGTACACAGTGACTGCACCAGCAGAATAGTGAGTGCAGCTCTGGAGTATAATACAGGAGGTAACTCAGGATCAGTAATGTATGTACACAGTGACTGCCCCAGCAGAATAGTGAGTGCAGCTCTGGAGGATAATACAGGATAAGTAATGTATGTACACAGTGACTGCACCAGCAGAATAGTGAATGCAGCTCTGGAGTATAATACAGGAGGTAACTCAGGATCAGTAATGTAATGTATGTACACAGTGACTGCACCAGCAGAATAGTGAATGCAGCTCTGGAGTATAATACAGGAGGTAACTCAGGATCAGTAATGTATGTACACAGTGCCTGCACCAGCAGAATAGTGAGCGCAGCTCTGGAGTATAATACAGGAGGTAACTCAGGATCAGTAATGTATGTACACAGTGACTGCAGCAGAATAGTGAGTGCAGCTCTGGAGGATAATACAGGATCAGTAATGTACGTACACAGTGACTGCACCAGCAGAATAGTGAATGCAGCTCTGGAGTATAATACAGGAGGTAACTCAGGATCAGTAATGTAATGTATGTGCACAGTGACTGCACCAGCAGAATAGTGAGTGCAGCTCTGGAGGATAATACAGGATGTAACTCAGGATTAGTAATATATGTACACAGTGACTGCACCAGCAGAATAGTGAGTGCAGCTCTGGAGTATAATACAGGAGGTAACTCAGGATCAGTAATGTATGTACACAGTGATTGCACCAGCAGAATAGTGAGTGCAGCTCTGGAGGATAATACAGGAGGTAACTCAGGATCGGGGGGGTCACTCAGAAATCCCCCGCGCTGGCTACCAGTACGTCACAATCGGGGGGTAACAAGTGGGGGTCACCCCTCCTTTATACCTCCCGACCGACAGACAGAGCACGTGATGCGCTCTCTAGCGCCCCTCTTATAGTCAGGCCAATTATGGAATTGCCCGACGATAAGCAAGGAGGCCGCTATACTACTTATGCCGATTATTGAAGGGTCCCCGGTGAGAGTAGGGTATATATTCCCCCGACCTCCGCGGGCGGAATATATAAAACCTCCCCGAATCTCACTGGCCTCCCCACAATAATCCTTGGCACAACTCGCTGCCACCAACCGCTTCACGGTAACTATTAGCCGAACACACAGACGTGGGATTCAAGATCGAGATAACAGAACAGCCCAAGATTAATTATATAATTTAATCAGCCTAAAGCACACTAGAAACTACAATATATACAATAGGGAATCTACAGAATATACATATGTCAGAGTACAGTTACAAGCAAAGCATGGGTTACAAACAGGCATACACAGTTCCCGCAGTTACCTTGTTGCGTCTGGCCACAGGGGGGCGCTGTACCCAGGTTTCTAGGATCCTTCCCACAGATATTTCCTACACGTGCCCCCAGCGAAAAGAACACTGGAAAATGGCCGAAGTAGGGTTATCAACCTGGGCACATCCAGGTCCCCTCCTACCTTAGTGACCTCACAGGGAGCACTGCTCCACCCCTGGCTTGAGTTATGGACAATCCACAACATGGAATATGGGCCATAACTTTGCCTGGGAGCGTCGTAGGCGGACGCCAATGCTCTCATTGTGATAGTTATGAATTTAGCCACAGAACGAGGGGACTCATGACCTGTCTGCCAGTTCCCCATTGGCTGATATCACGCCTGGGGCATTTCCCAATGTCCTGCTCCCATAAAAAGGGTGTGCCAGCATCGTCCGCATGCGGAGACACCATTTTTATGGTTGCCATATTTATCGGAAATATGGCTTGCGAGATATGAACCATTTTTTACTGGAGTCGTTCTGTCTGGCTATTTCCATAGCCTTGCTAACTAGCTAGCAGCTCCTACTACAGGGTGACGGCAGGGAGTCATCCTGTGTCCATTGTTCCCACACCACCTCATCTCCATATCACAGGACATGGCCATGGAGGTGTAAGTGGAACACTGAGAACAAGAAGGGAGGGGGCACTGCCAGGGAGTGATGAGGGATTATGACTGGAGTCATAATTCATCTTCATATCCCGGGATTTGCCTCACACCTCCCCCCTTTTGAGGGCGCTAGGGGGCAGCACACTCCGGTGTTCCCCCGTGCGCCCGTCCGCGACCTCTCCTTGTCGGGACAGCCCGTCTGCGTTACCGTGGTCACGGCCCCTTTTGTGGCGAATGGTGAAGTTGTATTGCTGGAGCGCAAGGCTCCATCGCAACAATCGCCCATTCGTCCCAGAGACGGTGTGCAACCAGCTGAGGGGATTGTGGTCCGTCTCCACGATGAAGTGGCGCCCGTATAGATAGGGTTGCAGACGCTGCAGGGCCCACACTATGGCCAGGCACTCCTTCTCCATCGTGGAATAGGCAACTTCCCTTGGTAACAGCTTCCTGCTCAGGTACAAGACTGGGTGCTCTTGGCTCGCAGAGTCCACCTGGCTGAGCACCGCACCGAGGCCGAAGTCACTGGCGTCGGTCTGTACTACAAACGGCCGCGTGAAGTCGGCTGCCTGTAGCACGGGCGGGCTGGACAGGGCGTCCTTTAGGGCCTGGAAGGCTGTCTCGCAGTCCATTGTCCAATCGACTGCAGAGGGCAGCTTCTTCTTGGTGAGGTCCGTCAAGGGCTTTGCCAGGCTACTATAGCGTGGAACAAACCTCCTATAGTACCCGGCGGTCCCCAAGAAGGACATCACCTGCTTCTTGGTCCTGGGGGTGGGCCAGGATGCGATGGCTTCCACTTTCTCAGGCTCGGGCTTCAGTGTTCTCCCACCTACCCGGTGACCGAGGTACTGGACCTCGCTCATGGCCAGCTGACACTTTCCCGGCTTGATGGTCAAACCTGCCCGGTGGATCCGCCTGAGCACCTGTGCTAGATGCTCTAGGTGGTCCTCCCAGGTGGGACTGAAGACGGCAATGTCATCCAGGTACGCGGCCGCGTACCCTTCAAGTCCCTTGAGCAGGGTGTTGACCATCCGCTGGAAAGTGGCAGGGGCATTCCTCATCCCGAATGGCATCACCGTGGACTCGTACAGTCCAAATGGGGTAATAAAGGCAGAGCGTTCCCTGGCCTTGCGAGTCAGGGGGATCTGCCAATATCCCCGGCTCAGGTCCATGATGGTCAGGTACTGAGCCCCGGCCAACTGATCGAGCAGGTCATCGATGCGTGGCATTGGGTACGCATCGGCGACCGTGACCGCATTGAGCCCCCTGTAGTCCACGCAGAACCGAGTGGTTCGGTCCTTCTTAGGGACGAGGACTACAGGCGAGGCCCAAGCGCTGTTGGATGCCTGGATCACCCCCAGCTTCAGCATCTCGTCAATCTCCTGGCGCATGTGTTGCTGCACCTCCAGGGAGACCCGATATGCTGAACGCCGGATCGGGGGATGATCCCCAGTGTCCACGTGATGGACAGCCAAGTCAGTCCTTCCGGGCTGGTTGGTAAACAACCCCCGGAAGGGGTGTAGGGTGGCCCACAGCTGGGACCGTTGGTCCTCCAAGAGCTGGTGGCCAACCTCCACATCCTCAATGGATCCGCCTGCCCTAACCTGGGCTAGCATATCCAAGAGGGTTTCCGCTTCTCCCTCCTCGGGCAGGTTGCACACGGGGAGCGCACATGCCTCCCGCTCATGATGTGCCTTCATCATGTTCACATGGAAGGGCTTCCGCCTTCCACGGGCAGGGTCCAGGGTGACCAGGTACGTCACAGGGTTGAGCTGCTGGTACACGAGGTATGGGCCTTCCCAGGCTGCCTGAAGCTTGTCCTGTGGTACGGGGACCAGTACCCACACCTCTTGACCCACTTGGTAGGTCCTCTCACAAGCGTTCTGGTCGTACCAACGCTTCTGATCGGCCTGGGCTTGAGCCATATTGTCGTGTACCAGTTGCGTCAAGGCCTGCATTTTGTCCCGGAAGCGCATGACATACTCGATAACCGACACTCCAGGGGTGGCCAAATCCCCTTCCCAAGCCTCTTTCACCAGAGCCAGGGGGCCCCGCACACGTCGCCCGTACAGGAGCTCAAACGGTGAGAATCCTGTTGAGGCCTGTGGAACCTCCCGGTAAGCAAATAACAGGTGTGGGAGATACCGCTCCCAGTCACGCCCATGGGAGTCGACCAACATCTTAAGCATCTGCTTTAAGGTGCCATTGAACCGCTCGCACAGGCCATTAGTCTGTGGATGGTACGGGCTGGCCACCAGATGTCGCACCTGGACTTGCTTACAGAGGGCCTCCATCAGCTGGGACATGAATTGGGTCCCCCGGTCAGTGAGCATTTCCTGGGGAAAACCCACTCGGGAGAAAATCTCCAGCAATGCGGTGGCCACCTTGTCAGCCCGAATGGACGACAAGGCCACTGCTTCTGGGTACCGGGTGGCATAGTCCACTACCGTCAGTATGAAGCGTTTCCCGGAGCTGCTGGGGATGGCCAGCGGGCCGACCAGATCCACAGCCACCCTCCTGAAAGGCTCATCGATGATTGGCAGAGATACCAGTGGGGCTTTGGGGCGTGGCCCCGCCTTCCCCACTCTCTGACAGGTTTCACACGAACGGCAGTAGGCAGCCACATCGGCCCCCATTTTTGGCCAGTAGAAATGCTGGTTTAACCTGGCCTTGGTCTTAGCGATCCCTAGGTGTCCGGCCATCGGAATCTCATGTGCGATCCGCAACAACTCCGTCCGGAACGGATAGGGTACCACCAACTGTCGGTCCCTGGGCCACGCCTCCGGTGAACCCTGCTGGACCGTGGCCCGGTACAGCCGTCCTTGGTCCCAGACCACTCGCTCCGGGTCCGAGTCCGAGGGAGGCTGTGCCGCCTGCTCCTTAAGAGCTTTCAGGCTGTCGTCAGCTTCTAACGCTGCCTGAAACCCCTGACTAGATGTGGCCAGAATCGACGAGACTGTCACATCTTCAGTCAGTACCCCGGGACCTGTGTCCTGGCCTCCACCTGACTCGGCTGCCACTTGGTCAGAAGGGGAAGAGCTATCGGACCTCCGGGAGCCCCCTTGGCTTCCAGCACTCCCACTGCGGGTGACAGCGGCCACAGCCGCTGCGACCGTGGGTCGTGCCTGCTCCTCCTCCGTTCCTGACCAAGTCGCCGGTTCAGGCAGACCTACCTGGCTTCCTGACACCCCGGTTGTGGGGGAACCATGCACCGAGATCTTACCTGGGAGCACTTCCGCTCCTGGACCGGCCCCAATCTCACCTGCCTGTTCCCCTCCTGCAGCAACAGAACCCCGCTGTGAAATCTCTGGGGACCCCACATTTGCTGTGGTAGCCCCCACCCCACACACTGGTCCTCCCCCTGCAGCACCCTGCTCTCTGCTTATCCCTGCAGAGGGCAACAGATCCCAGCTCACAGGCTGGTTACTTGTAGAGGCATTGTCACACCTTTCTCTGACCCCCCCCCCTGTCACAGCTGCAGCTGCGTGTGTGTCTATGGTGTCTGTGCAAGCAGAAATATCAGAGTTCACTCCCTCCTCCCTTACATCATTCATAGATAACACATTAACATTGTCAGGAGTCATGTCAGTACTGGCTGAAGGTTCAGCCCTTGGTTGGGGCCCGAACTGGGAGGTTATCTGCCCCAAATCTGTCCCAAGTAGCACGTTTGCAGGGATCCGATCAGTTACCCCCACCTCCCTCACCCCCCGCCCTGCGCCCCAGTCCACATAAATGTCAGCAACAGGCAGCGCCGGGTCAGTGCCTCCAATCCCGGAGACAGCGAGGGTTTTTCCAGGGATCAAGTCTTGGGGGGACACCATCTCAGGCCGCACCAGAGTCACCTCCGAGGCGCTGTCTCGCAGTCCTATGGTCACAGACCGGCCGACGGTGACAGGTTGGAAGCTGTCCAGGGACCTACCACCACCCCCACCCACACAATACACCTTGGGCGGCCCTTGGGACGGGGACGGAGCCGGGGCCTTGGGACGCTGAGGGCACATGGCCTTGAAGTGTCCAGGTAGGTTGCACTGGTGGCACCGTCTTGGCTCTGCCACGGGCCTGGAGAGGGGAGTTGAGGGGGACACCCCCTGCAGTCTAGGGGCAGGTGGGGCAGTCGCAGAATTCATCTTACCCCCTCTCCAGGTGCTGCTGGTGGCCGCTCTCCTGGCCTCAGGGGCCCGGTTGTTGGTGTAGTCATCGGCAAGGGCAGCTGTAGCCGTGGACCCCTTTGGCTTCTGGTCTCGGATGAACTGGCGGAGATCCTCAGGGCAGTTCCACAAGAGTTGCTCCGTGATGAACAAGTCCAGGATCTCCGGTCCGGTGGAAAGCTGCAGGCCTTGGGTCCAGTGGTCGGCAGCTCGGGCAAGTGCCCGCCGGTGGTCAGCCCAGGAGTCCTTTGGTCCCTTCTGTAGGCTCCGGAACTTCTTGCGGTAGGACTCTGGAGTGAGGTTGTACTGTTGGATCAGGGCCCGCTTGATGGTGTCGTAGCCCTGATCTGCCTCAGCAGGCAAGTCCCCAAGGATATCCAGGGCCTTACCCCTTAAACGGGGGGTCAGGTATTTGGCCCACTGGTCCTTGTCCAGATGGTGCTGCAAGCAAGTCCGTTCAAAAGCAGTCAAGAAAGAGTCCAAGTCTCCATCCTTCTCCAGCACTGGGAAGTCCTCAACACGGACCTTTGGAAGTTTGGTGTCTCGAAGGTCACGTGTGGCTGATGAGGGCCGGAGCTGAGCTAGCTGCAGCTGGTAGTCACGGTCTGCCTGTCGCTCTCGCTCTCCACGCGCTGCCTGCCGCTCTCGCTCCGCAGCCTCACGCTCTGCGTGCCGCTCCGCAGCCTCAGCGTCACGCGCTGCCTGCCGCTCTGCCCTGCGCTCTGCCAGGAGTTCCTTGTAGCCCTTCTGGTCTCCAGCCTGGAGAAGGGCCATAGCCATTTGAAGAAGGCTATCCGAGCCTCCCAGGCTCGGTGGAATGGCACGTGGTGATCTGCGGCACGCTGCAGAGCTAGGCGATTCACTGTCCCTTTCAGAGCGGAGGGCTGGCATCTGGCTCGTTGAGGAACCTTGGGTGAGCTCCTCCTCATCTTGTCCAGCAGTGCCAGGTTGCGCAATGTCCTCGGCAGAACGGTTTTCTGGCGTCGAGCTCCTGGAGGACTCGTGGGCAACCTCCTCATTGCTGTCCACAGCACCGTCCTCCCTCTCTTCGGCTCCTGCCTTAGCATTGGCCAGTTGCATAGCTCTGCTCCTGGTGCCATCAGCCATTCTTGCAGACTTTTGGTCACTGACACAGAACTGACACCTGATGCCTCCACACACCTTACAGTATCTGCACTCTGACACTCTAGTGTTGAGCTAGTCTGAAGACCCCAGCAGCCACAGCTGCTGCAGGCAGTCTTTAGTGTCTGGGAGTATGGGTCTCACACTCACACACACTATTATCTCGATCCCACCGCTATGCCACCAATATGTCACAAACCACCGGGGGGGTCACTCAGAAATCCCCCGCGCTGGCTACCAGTACGTCACAATCGGGGGGTAACAAGTGGGGGGTCACCCCTCCTTTATACCTCCCGACCGACAGACAGAGCACGTGACGCGCTCTCTAGCGCCCCTCTTATAGTCAGGCCAATTATGGAATTGCCCGACGATAAGCAAGGAGGCCGCTATACTACTTATGCCGATTATTGAAGGGTCCCCGGTGAGAGTAAGGTATATATTCCCCCGACCTCCGCGGGCGGAATATATAATATCTTCCCGAGTCTCACTGGCCTCCCCACAATAATCCTTGGCACAACTCGCTGCCACCAACCGCTTTACGGTAACTATTAGCCGAACACACAGACGTGGGATTCAAGATCGAGATAACAGAACAGCCCAAGATTAATTATATAATTTAATCAGCCTAAAGCACACTAGAAACTACAATATATACAATAGGGAATCTACAGAATATACATATGTCAGAGTACAGTTACAATCAAAGCATGGGTTACAAACAGGCATACACAGTTCCAGCAGTTACCTTGTTGCGTCTGGCCACAGAGGGGCGCTGTACCCAGGTTTCTAGGATCCTTCCCACAGATGTTTCCTACACGTGCCCCCAGCGAAAAGAACCCTGGAAAATGGCCGAAGTAGGGTTATCAACCTGGACAAATCCAGGTCCCCTCCTACCTTAGTGACCTCACAGGGAGCACTGCTCCACCCCTGGCTTGAGTTATGGACAATCCACAACATGGAATATGGGCCATAACTTTGCCTGGGAGCGTCGTAGGCGGACGCCAATGCTCTCATTGTGACAGTTATGAATTTAGCCACAGAACGAGGGGACTCATGACCTGTCTGCCAGTTCCCCATTGGCTGATATCACGCCTGGGGCATTTCCCAATGTCCTGCTCCCATAAAAAGGGTGTGCCAGCATCGTCCGCATGCGGAGACACCATTTTTATGGTTGCCATATTTATCGGAAATATGGCTTGCGAGATATGAACCATTTTTTACTGGAGTCGTTCTGTCTGGATACTTCCAGAGCCTTGCTAACTAGCTAGCAGCTCCTACTACAGGGTGACGGCAGGGAGTCATCCTGTGTCCATTGTTCCCACACCACCTCATCTCCATATCACAGGACATGGCCATGGAGGTGTAAGTGGAACACTGAGAACAAGAAGGGAGGGGGCACTGCCAGGGAGTGATGAGGGATTATGACTGGAGTCATAATTCATCTTCATATCCCGGGATTTGCCTCACATATGTACACAGTGACTGTCCCAGCAGAATAGTGAGTGCAGCTCTGGAGGATAATACAGGATAAGTAATGTATGTACACAGTGACTGCACCAGCAGAATAGTGAATGCAGCTCTGGAGTATAATACAGGAGGTAACTCAGGATCAGTAATGTAATGTATGTACACAGTGACTGCACCAGCAGAATAGTGAATGCAGCTCTGGAGTATAATACAGGAGGTAACTCAGGATCAGTAATGTAATGTATGTACACAGTGCCTGCACCAGCAGAATAGTGAGCGCAGCTCTGGAGTATAATACAGGAGGTAACTCAGGATCAGTAATGTATGTACACAGTGACTGCACCAGCAGAATAGTGAGTGCAGCTCTGGAGTATAATACAGGAGGTAACTCAGGATCAGTAATGTATGTACACAGTGACTGCACCAGCAGAATAGCGAGTGCAGCTCTGGAGTATAATACAGGAGGTAACTCAGGATCAGTAATGTATGTACACAGTGACTGCACCAGCAGAATAGTGAGTGCAGCTCTGGAGTATAATACAGGAGGTAACTCAGGATCAGTAATGTATGTACACAGTGACTGCCCCAGCAGAATAGTGAGTGCAGCTCTGGAGGATAATACAGGATCAGTAATGTACGTACACAGTGACTGCACCAGCAGAATAGTGAATGCAGCTCTGGAGTATAATACAGGAGGTAACTCAGGATCAGTAATATAATGTATGTACACAGTGACTGCACCAGCAGAATAGTGAGTGCAGCTCTGGAGTATAATACAGGAGGTAACTCAGGATCAGTAATGTAATGTATGTACACAGTGCCTGCACCAGCAGAATAGTGAGCGCAGCTCTGGAGTATAATACAGGAGGTAACTCAGGATCAGTAATGTATGTACACAGTGACTGCACCAGCAGAATAGTGAGTGCAGCTCTGGAGTATAATACAGGAGGTAACTCAGGATCAGTAATGTATGTACACAGTGACTGCACCAGCAGAATAGTGAGTGCAGCTCTGGAGTATAATACAGGAGGTAACTCAGGATCGGTAATGTATGTACACAGTGACTGCACCAGCAGAATAGTGAGTGCAGCTCTGGAGTATAATACAGGAGGTAACTCAGGATCAGTAATGTATGTACACAGTGACTGCACCAGCAGAATAGTGAGTGCAGCTCTGGAGTATAATACAGGAGGTGACTCAGGATCAGTAATGTAATGTATGTACACAGTGACTGCACCAGCAGAATAGTGAGTGCAGCTCTGGAGTATAATACCGGAGGTAACTCAGGATCAGTAATGTAATGTATGTACACAGTGACTGCACCAGCAGAATAGTGAATGCAGCTCTGGAGTATAATACAGGAGGTAACTCAGGATCAGTAATGTATGTACACAGTGCCTGCACCAGCAGAATAGTGAGCGCAGCTCTGGAGTATAATACAGGAGGTAACTCAGGATCAGTAATGTATGTACACAGTGACTGCACCAGCAGAATAGTGAGTGCAGCTCTGGAGTATAATACAGGAGGTAACTCAGGATCAGTAATGTATGTACACAGTGACTGCACCAGCAGAATAGCGAGTGCAGCTCTGGAGTATAATACAGGAGGTAACTCAGGATCAGTAATGTATGTACGCAGTGACTGCACCAGCAGAATAGTGAGTGCAGCTCTGGAGTATAATACAGGAAGTAACTCAGGATCAGTAATGTATGTACACAGTGACTGCACCAGCAGAATAGCGAGTGCAGCTCTGGAGTATAATACAGGAGGTAACTCAGGATCAGTAATGTATGTACACAATGACTGCACCAGCAGAATAGTGAGTGCAGCTCTGGAGTATAATACAGGAGGTAACTCAGGATCAGTAATGTATGTACACAGTGACTGCAGCAGAATAGTGAGTGCAGCTCTGGAGTATAATACAGGAGGTAACTCAGGATCAGTAATGTAATGTATGTGCACAGTGACTGCACCAGCAGAATAGTGAGTGCAGCTCTGGAGTATAATACAGGAGGTAACTCAGGATCAGTAATGTATGTACACAGTGACTGCACCAGCAGAATAGTGAGTGCAGCTCTGGAGTATAATACAGGAGGTAACTCAGGATCGGTAATGTATGTACACAGTGACTGCACCAGCAGAATAGTGAGTGCAGCTCTGGAGTATAATACAGGAGGTAACTCAGGATCAGTAATGTATGTACACAGTGACTGCACCAGCAGAATAGTGAGTGCAGCTCTGGAGTATAATACAGGAGGTGACTCAGGATCAGTAATGTAATGTATGTACACAGTGACTGCACCAGCAGAATAGTGAGTGCAGCTCTGGAGTATAATACCGGAGGTAACTCAGGATCAGTAATGTAATGTATGTACACAGTGACTGCACCAGCAGAATAGTGAGTGCAGCTCTGGAGTATAATACAGGAGGTAACGCAGGATTAGTAATGTATGTACACAGTGACTGCACCAGCAGAATAGTGAGTGCAGCTCTGGAGTATAATACAGGAGGTAACTCAGGATCAGTAATGTATGTACACAGTGACTGCACCAGCAGAATAGTGAGTGCAGCTCTGGAGTATAATACAGGAGGTAACTCAGGATCAGTAATGTATGTACACAGTGACTGCACCAGCAGAATAGCGAGTGCAGCTCTGGAGTATAATACAGGAGGTAACTCAGGATCAGTAATGTATGTACACAGTGACTGCACCAGCAGAATAGTGAGTGCAGCTCTGGAGTATAATACAGGATGTAACTCAGGATTAGTAATATATGTACACAGTGACTGCACCAGCAGAATAGTGAGTGCAGCTCTGGAGTATAATACAGGAGGTAACTCAGGATCAGTAATGTATGTACACAGTGACTGCACCAGCAGAATAGTGAGTGCAGCTCTGGAGTATAATACAGGAGGTAACTCAGGATCGGTAATGTATGTACACAGTGACTGCACCAGCAGAATAGTGAGTGCAGCTCTGGAGTATAATACAGGAGGTAACTCAGGATCAGTAATGTATGTACACAGTGACTGCACCAGCAGAATAGTGAGTGCAGCTCTGGAGTATAATACAGGAGGTAACTCAGGATCAGTAATGTAATGTATGTACACAGTGACTGCACCAGCAGAATAGTGAATGCAGCTCTGGAGTATAATACAGGAGGTAACTCAGGATCAGTAATGTATGTACACAGTGCCTGCACCAGCAGAATAGTGAGCGCAGCTCTGGAGTATAATACAGGAGGTAACTCAGGATCAGTAATGTATGTACACAGTGACTGCACCAGCAGAATAGCGAGTGCAGCTCTGGAGTATAATACAGGAGGTAACTCAGGATCAGTAATGTATGTACGCAGTGACTGCACCAGCAGAATAGTGAGTGCAGCTCTGGAGTATAATACAGGAAGTAACTCAGGATCAGTAATGTATGTACACAGTGACTGCACCAGCAGAATAGCGAGTGCAGCTCTGGAGTATAATACAGGAGGTAACTCAGGATCAGTAATGTATGTACACAGTGACTGCACCAGCAGAATAGTGAGTGGAGCTCTGGAGTATAATACAGGAGGTAACTCAGGATCAGTAATGTATGTACACAGTGACTGCAGCAGAATAGTGAGTGCAGCTCTGGAGTATAATACAGGAGGTAACTCAGGATCAGTAATGTAATGTATGTGCACAGTGACTGCACCAGCAGAATAGTGAGTGCAGCTCTGGAGTATAATACAGGAGGTAACTCAGGATCAGTAATGTATGTACACAGAGACTGCACCAGCAGAATAGTGAGTGCAGCTCTGGAGTATAATACAGGAGGTAACTCAGGATCAGTAATGTATGTACACAGAGACTGCACCAGCAGAATAGTGAGTGCAGCTCTGGAGTATAATACAGGAGGTAACTCAGGATCAGTAATGTATGTACACAGTGACTGCACCAGCAGAATAGTGAGTGCAGCTCTGGAGTATAATACAGGAGGTAACTCAGGATCAGTAATGTATGTTCACAGTGACTGCACCAGCAGAATAGTGAGTGCAGCTCTGGAGGATAATACAGGAGGTAACTCAGGATCACTAATGTATGTACAGAGTGACTGCACCAGCAGAATAGTGAGTGCAGCTCCGGAGTATAATACAGGAGGTAACTCAGGATCAGTAATGTATGTACACAGTGACTGCACCAGCAGAATAGTGAGTGCAGCTCTGGGGTATAATACAGGAGGTGACTCAGGATCAGTAATGTATGTACACAGAGACTGCACCAGCAGAATAGTGAGTGCAGCTCTGGAGGATAATACAGGATGTAACTCAGGATTAGTAATATATGTACACAGTGACTGCACCAGCAGAATAGTGAGTGCAGCTCTGGAGTATAATACAGGAGGTAACTCAGGATCAGTAATGTATGTACACAGAGACTGCACCAGCAGAATAGTGAGTGCAGCTCTGGAGTATAATACAGGAGGTAACTCAGGATCAGTAATGTATGTACACAGAGACTGCACCAGCAGAATAGTGAGTGCAGCTCTGGAGTATAATACAGGAAGTAACTCAGGATCAGTAATGTATGTACACAGTGACTGCACCAGCAGAATAGCGAGTGCAGCTCTGGAGTATAATACAGGAGGTAACTCAGGATCAGTAATGTATGTACACAGTGACTGCACCAGCAGAATAGTGAGTGCAGCTCTGGAGTATAATACAGGAGGTAACTCAGGATCAGTAATGTATGTTCACAGTGACTGCACCAGCAGAATAGTGAGTGCAGCTCTGGAGGATAATACAGGAGGTAACTCAGGATCACTAATGTATGTACAGAGTGACTGCACCAGCAGAATAGTGAGTGCAGCTCTGGGGTATAATACAGGAGGTGACTCAGGATCAGTAATGTATGTACACAGAGACTGCACCAGCAGAATAGTGAGTGCAGCTCTGGAGGATAATACAGGATGTAACTCAGGATTAGTAATATATGTACACAGTGACTGCACCAGCAGAATAGTGAGTGCAGCTCTGGAGTATAATACAGGAGGTAACTCAGGATCAGTAATGTATGTACACAGAGACTGCACCAGCAGAATAGTGAGTGCAGCTCTGGAGTATAATACAGGAGGTAACTCAGGATCAGTAATGTATGTACACAGAGACTGCACCAGCAGAATAGTGAGTGCAGCTCTGGAGGATAATACAGGATGTAACTCAGGATTAGTAATATATGTACACAGTGACTGCACCAGCAGAATAGTGAGTGCAGCTCTGGAGTATAATACAGGAGGTAACTCAGGATCAGTAATGTATGTACACAGAGACTGCACCAGCAGAATAGTGAGTGCAGCTCTGGAGTATAATACAGGAGGTGACTCAGGATCAGTAATGTATGTACACAGAGACTGCACCAGCAGAATAGTGAGTGCAGCTCTGGAGGATAATACAGGATGTAACTCAGGATTAGTAATATATGTACACAGTGACTGCACCAGCAGAATAGTGAGTGCAGCTCTGGAGTATAATACAGGAGGTAACTCAGGATCAGTAATGTATGTACACAGAGACTGCACCAGCAGAATAGTGAGTGCAGCTCTGGAGGATAATACAGGATGTAACTCAGGATTAGTAATATATGTACACAGTGACTGCACCAGCAGAATAGTGAGTGCAGCTCTGGAGTATAATACAGGAGGTAACTCAGGATCAGTAATGTATGTACACAGTGACTGCACCAGCAGAATAGTGAGTGCAGCTCTGGAGTATAATACAGGAGGTAACTCAGGATCAGTAATGTATGTACACAGTGACTGCCCCAGCAGAATAGTGAGTGCAGCTCTGGAGGATAATACAGGATAAGTAATGTATGTACACAGTGACTGCACCAGCAGAATAGTGAGTGCAGCTCTGGAGTATAATACAGGAGGTAACTCAGGATCAGTAATGTATGTACACAGTGACTGCACCAGCAGAATAGTGAGTGCAGCTCTGGGGTATAATACAGGAGGTAACTCAGGATCAGTAATGTAATGTATGTACACAGTGACTGCACCAGCAGAATAGTGAATGCAGCTCTGGAGTATAATACAGGAGGTAACTCAGGATCAGTAATGTATGTACATAGTGACTGCACCAGCAGAATAGTGAATGCAGCTCTGGAGTATAATACAGGCGTTAAAGGAGAGTCTGTCAGCGAGCTTCTGTCTTTTTCTGATTGATTAGCTCATCAAAGCTCCGCTCAACAACTTTGATGTGGTCTGTGGTCATAAATCGAGTCTGAGGAGCTCGGAAAAAGAGCGATCAGAGTTTTTAGCTCACTGACTGATTCTCAGTTTTCTCATTTTGCAGCTGATAGGTGGCAAAAGTATTAATTACAATTATTTTGAGCGCAAAATACATATATTTAGGTTAAAAGATATAATTGTGCCATGTCTATATGTAGTAAAGGAATGGTCGGAGAGAAGCAGGAATCTTTTTTCTTCGGCGCTCCATTGGGAGACCCAGCCGATTGGGTGTATAGCTACTGCCTCCGGAGGCCACACAAAGCAATTACACTAAAAAGTGTAAGGCCCCTCCCCTTCTGGCTATACACCCCCAGTGGGATCACTGGCTCACCAGTTTTCTGCTTTGTGCGAAGGAGGTCAGACATCCACGCATAGCTCCACTGTTTAGTCAGCAGTAGCTGCTGACTATATCGGATGGAAGAAAAGAGAGCCCATATGGGGCCCCCAGCATGCTCCCTTCTCACCCCACTTGCGGTTTGTAAGGTTGAGGTACCCATTGCGGGTACGGAGGCTGGAGCCCACATGCTGTTTTCCTTCCCCATCCCCCTGAGGGGCTCTGAGGAAGTGGGATCTTACCGGCCCCCAAGCCCTGAGGCCGGGCTCCATCCACAGACCCAGTGAACCTGCTGGATACGGAGCTGGGTACCGTTCAGGGACAAGGCCCTGCAACTTTCAGGTACTCTGTGTCCCCGTACAGACATGCACGCACACGCCAGACTTGCTGGGTGTGTTAGTGCGCCGGGGACAGTAGCGCTGCGCGCTGGGGTTTGAGTCACAGCAGCTTAGCTGTGTGAATTCATGTGTTGGGAACTACCGCGCCGGCCACTCTCGGAGCGGCGGCGCGGCTGGGACTTGTAGTGCGCCGGGGACTTAGCGCCGACCGCGCTTTTACGGCGGCGGCGCTTATAAATTTAGTCCCCGGCTTTTGCGGCCTAGCTCCGCTTCGTTCCCGCCCCCACCCTGTCAATCAGGGATGGGGAGAGACGCTGTACGTTTACTCAGCGCCGAGGGCTGGAGCCTTATTTACATGCTCCAGCCCTCTCACTAGGCACAGTGGGACGCAGGTTTCCCGCTTTTGGTCTGGCACGCCCAGGGCCCGCCCCCCCCTCCACAGGACGCCGGCAGCCATTCCTGCATGCAGTTCTGGCTGGAGGACGGACACAGGCTCTGGGAGACCCAGACTAGGGATTTCTGGCGACCACACACCCGCGTTTAGCGGGCGGTAAGCAGCACATTAGTGCTGGCCCCTCTTGTGCCACAGTGTAGTATTGGTGTACTTTTTCCTGTACCAGATATATATATATATACTGCACTGTACGGTCGCTTCTTGGCTGTATACCCTATATTGCTCTGAGGAGACAGCAACATGTCATCCACAAAACGCAAGGGTGCCAAGGCACAGGCGGTATACACTGCTTGTACAGCATGTGGGGCTAATCTACCGGCAGGCTCCAACGACTCTCATTGTGTGCAATGTTCAGTCCCAGTGGCACTTCGTCAGCCAGAGTCTATGGTAGTAGTGGCCCAGGCAGAGACGCCTGTGAACCCTGCCCCGGTGACGGGAACAGAATTTGCAGTCTTTGCTGATAAAATGTCTGTGACTATGACAAAAATCCTGGAGACCTTGCAGTCCAGGCCAGTTGCTCAGACCATGGACACTGCTGTGTCTATGCTCTCCGGTCCCCCTCAGTTGGAACTAATCCGTACTTCACGGGGGTCCTAGGCATCACTGGCTGAGGGCTCTGACTCCGATGACAGTCCCAGGCCGCCTAAGCGAGCTCGCTGGGAGAGACCCTCCACGTCGTCACGCGGATCAGGGTCTCAGCGAGAAGGGTCTCTATATGATGAGACAGAGGTGGGTGATCAGGAGTCTGGTCCTGACACCGCACTCAATTTGGATACGCCAGATGGTGACGCCATGGTAAATGACCTTATAGCGGCCATCAATAGGCTGTTGGATATTTCTCCCCCAGCCCCTTCTGCAGAGGAGGCAGCTGCACAGCAGGAGAAGTTCCATTTCAGGTATCCCAAGCGTAAATTGAGCACCTTTCTGGACCACTCTGACTTCAGAGCATCAATCCAGAAACACCATGCTTGTCCAGATAAGCGTTTTTCCAAACGTCTTAAGGATACACGTTATCCCTTTCCCCCTGACGTGGTCAAACGCTGGACCCAGTGTCCAAAAGTGGACCCTCCAATATCCAGGCTTGCGGCTAGATCCATAGTTGCAGTGGAGGATGGGGCTTCACTTAAAGATGCCAATGACAGACAGATGGACCTTTGGTTGAAATCTGTCTATGAAGCTATTGGCGCGTCGTTTGCTCCAGCATTCGCGGCCGTGTGGGCGCTCCAAGCTATTTCAGCTGGTTTGGCACAGGTGGACTCTTTCATACGTCCAGCAGTGCCGCAAGTGGCGTCCTTAACTACGCAAATGACTGCGTTTGCGACCTACGCTATTAATGCGGTACTGGACTCTACGAGCCGTACCGCAATGGCTTCCGCCAACTCTGTAGTTTTGCGCAGAGCCTTGTGGTTAAAGGAATGGAAAGCGGATTCTGCTTCTAAAAACTGTTTAACCAGCTTGCCATTATCTGGAGATAGACTGTTTGGTGAGCAATTGGCGGAAATCATTAAACAGTCCAAAGGTAAGGACTCTTCCTTACCCCAGCCCAGATCAAGCAAACCTCAACAGAGGAAGTGGCAGTCAAAGTTTCGGTCCTTTCGAGGCTCGGGCAAGCCCCAGTTCGCCTCGTCCAAAGGGACTCAGAAAGAGCAAAGGAGCTCTGATTCCTGGCGGGCTCACTCACGCCCCAAGAAAGCAGCCGGAGGTACCGCTTCCAAGGCGGCTGCCTCATGACTTTCGGCCGCCTCCCTCCGCATCCTCGGTCGGTGGCAGGCTCTCCCGCTTTTGCGACATTTGGCTGCCACAGGTCAAAGACCGGTGGGTAACAGACATTTTGTCTCACGGGTACAGGATAGAGTTCAGTTCTCGTCCTCCGCCTCGGTTCTTCAGAACCTCCCCACATCCCGACCGAGCAGATGCCCTTCTGCAGGCGGTGAATTCTCTAAGAGCAGAAGGAGTGGTGGTCCCTGTTCCTCTTCAGGAACAAGGACAAGGTTTTTACTCCAATCTCTTTGTGGTGCCAAAAAAGGACGGCTCCTTCCGTCCTGTTCTGGACCTAAAACTGCTCAACAAGCATGTGAACGCCAGGCGGTTCCGGATGGAATCCCTCCGCTCAGTCATTGCCTCAATGTCTCAAGGAGATTTCCTAGCATCAATAGACATCAAAGATGCTCATCTCCACGTGCCGATTGCTACAGAGCACCAACGTTTTCTACGCTTCGTGATAGGAGACGACCATCTTCAGTTCGTAGCTCTGCCATTTGGTCTGGCGACAGCCCCACGGGTGTTCACCAAGGTCATGGCGGCAGTGGTAGCAGTCTTGCACTCTCACGGACACTCTGTGATCCCTTACTTGGACGATCTACTTGTCAAGGCACCCTCTCAAGAGGCATGCCAACACAGCCTGAATGTTGCACTGGAGACTCTCCAGACGTTCGGGTGGATCATCAACTTCTCAAAGTCAAATCTGTCACCGACCCAATCACTAACGTATCTTGGCATGGAGTTTCATACTCTCTCAGCGATAGTGAAGCTTCCGCTGGACAAGCAGCGGTCTCTACAGACTGGGGTGCAGGCTCTCCTTCAAAGTCAGTCGCACTCCTTAAGACGCCTCATGCACTTCCTCGGGAAGATGGTGGCGGCAATGGAGGCGGTTCCGTTTGCGCAGTTTCATCTGCGCCCACTTCAATGGGACATTCTCCGCCAATGGGACGGGAAGTCAACATCCCTGGACAGGAAAGTCTCCCTTTCCCAGACGGCCAAAGACTCTCTGCAGTGGTGGCTTCTTCCCACCTCATTATCACAGGGAAGATCCTTCCTACCACCGTCCTGGGCGGTGGTCACGACGGACGCGAGTCTCTCAGGGTGGGGAGCAGTTTTTCTCCACCACAGGGCTCAGGGTACGTGGACTCAGCAGGAGTCCACCCTTCCGGTCAATGTTCTGGAGATCAGAGCAGTGTATCTTGCCCTACTAGCCTTCCAGCAGTGGCTGGAAGGAAAGCAGATCCGAATTCAGTCGGACAACTCCACAGCGGTGGCATACATCAACCACCAAGGGGGGACTCGCAGTCGGCAAGCCTTCCAGGAAGTCCGGCGGATCCTGATGTGGGTGGAAGCCACGGCCTCCACCATATCCGCAGTTCACATCCCCGGCGTAGAAAACTGGGAAGCAGACTTCCTCAGTCGCCAGGGCATGGACGCAGGGGAATGGTCCCTTCACCCGGAAGTGTTTCAGGAAATCTGTCGCCGCTGGGGAAGGCCGGACGTCGATCTAATGGCGTCCCGGCACAACAACAAGGTCCCGACCTTCATGGCACGGTCTCGCGATCACAGAGCTCTGGCGGCAGACGCCTTAGTGCAAGATTGGTCGCAGTTCCGGCTCCCTTATGTGTTTCCACCTCTGGCACTCTTGCCCAGGGTGCTACGCAAGATCAGATCCGACTGCAGCCGCGTCATACTCGTCGCCCCAGACTGGCCACGGAGGGCGTGGTATCCGGATCTGTGGCATCTTACGGTCGGCCAACCGTGGGCACTACCAGACCGACCAGACTTACTGTCCCAAGGGCCGTTTTTCCATCGGAATTCCGCGGCCCTGAACCTGACTGTGTGGCCATTGAGTCCTGGATCCTAGCGTCTTCAGGCTTATCCCAAGGGGTCGTTGCCACCATGAGACAGGCTAGGAAGCCCACGTCCGCTAAGATCTACCACAGAACGTGGAGGATATTCTTATCCTGGTGCTCTGCTCAGGGAGTGTCTCCCTGGCCTTTTGCATTGCCTACCTTTCTTTCTTTCCTACAATCTGGGTTAGAAAAAGGTTTGTCGCTCGGCTCCCTTAAGGGGCAAGTCTCGGCGCTATCCGTCTTTTTTCAGAAGCGTCTAGCACGACTCTCTAAGGTGCGCACGTTCCTGCAGGGGGTTTGTCATATCGTACCCCCGTACAAGCGACCATTAGATCCATGGGACCTGAACAGGGTACTAGTTGCCCTCCAGAAGCCGCCCTTCGAGCCTCTGAGGGAGGTTTCACTTTCTAGACTGTCACAGAAAGTGGCTTTTCTGGTAGCGATCACATCTCTTCGGAGAGTGTCTGAGCTGGCAGCACTATCATCCAAGGCTCCCTTCCTGGTCTTCCACCAGGACAAGGTAGTGCTGCGTCCCATTCAGGAGTTGCTCCCGAAGGTGGTATCCTCTTTTCATCTTAATCAGGATATCTCTTTGCCTTCTTTTTGTCCTCATGCAGTTCATCGGTATGAGAAGGATTTACATTTGTTAGATCTGGTGAGAGCACTCAGAATCTACATTTCCCGCACGGCGCCCCTGCGCCGCTCGGATGCACTCTTTGTCCTTGTCGCTGGTAAGCGCAAAGGGTCGCAGGCTTCTAAGGCCACCCTGGCTCGATGGATCAAAGAACCAATTCTTGAGGCCTACCGTTCTGCTGGGCTTCCGGTTCCATCAGGGCTGAAGGCCCATTCTACCAGAGCCGTGGGTGCGTCCTGGGCACTGCGACACCAGGCTACGGCTCAACAGGTGTGCCAGGCAGCTACCTGGTCGAGTCTGCACACTTTCACCAAACATTATCAGGTGCATACCTATGCTTCGGCGGACGCCAGCCTAGGTAGAAGAGTCCTGCAGGCGGCAGTTGCCTCCCCGTAGGGGAAGGCTGTCTTTGCAGCTCTAACATGAGGTATTTCTTTACCCACCCAGGGACAGCTTTTGGACGTCCCAATTGTCTGGGTCTCCCAATAGAGCGCTGAAGAAGAAGGGAATTTTGTTACTTACCGTAAATTCCTTTTCTTCTAGCTCTTATTGGGAGACCCAGCACCCGCCCTGTTGTCCTTCGGGATTTTTGGTTGTTTTTCGGGTACACATGTTGTTCATGTTGAATGGTTTTCAGTTCTCCGAGGTTATTTCGGAGGGAATTTGCTTAAACCAGTTATTGGCTTTCCTCCTTCTTGCTTTTGCACTAAAACTGGTGAGCCAGTGATCCCACTGGGGGTGTATAGCCAGAAGGGGAGGGGCCTTACACTTTTTAGTGTAATGCTTTGTGTGGCCTCCGGAGGCAGTGCTATACACCCAATCGTCTGGGTCTCCCAATAGGAGCTAGAAGAAAAGGAATTTACGGTAAGTAACAAAATTCCCTTCATCTCCTCTATCCCGGAATAATACAAGAATTTGGATCTAGTTCCCGCTATTTCCTCTTTAATCGGTTCCAGAAAAAAAAAAAGTGACATTAAACGCCCCCATAGATAGAGGCCAAAGCGAGGATTAGCAGAAATCAGAATAACTCCCGCCTTGCAGTACCTGGTGTGCGCAGCAGGTGGCGTGCGCGCTCCTCGCTCCGCTCGCTGCTGGGAGCGCTGCTCCGTGCCATTGTGTCTGTGCAGCAGAATTCTCCGGGATTATCTTTTTTTTGATGAGTAATAAAGCGATTGTTTTGGCTCAATATGTCTGTATTTTCCCGGTCTCCAGATGCCGCTCCTCGCTCCCGGCAGCTCCGGCGTCGCACTCAGTCCCTTCTGCTCTGCTAATAATAACATTCAGAGATGGATTTGTGAATCGCTCCCAGATTATCAGCGCTAAAGACCTCTCCTGTGTGGCTGTCATTACAGGGAAGCCCCCCGCTGAGCGGAGACCACCGAATGTGCTGCCGAGTGATCTGGGGTGGCTGATAACAGAAAGCAAGCGCCAGTAACATGGCAAGGTATGGATTATTATGTCCCTAAATGCCCGGCGACATCAGTCTCATCTGCAGAACCGTGGATCTCTACCCTGAGCCCTTCCATGATCGCTACTCTGAATCCCTACTCTTATCTCTACCCTGATCTCTACCCTGATCTCTACTCTGATCCCTGCCCTGAGCCCTTCCATGATCCCTACACTGATCCCTACTCTGATCCCCACCCTGATCTCTACTCTGATCCCTACCCTGAGCCCGACCCTGAGCCCTTCCATGATCCCTACTCTGATCTCTACCCTGATCTCTACTCTGATCCCTACCCTGATCTCTACTCTGATCCCTGCCATGAGCCCTTCCATGATCCCTACACTGATCCCTACTCTGATCCCCACCCTGATCTCTACTCTGATCCCTACCCTGAGCCCGACCCTGAGCCCTTCCATGATCCCTACTCTGATCTCTACCCTGATCTCTACTCTGATCCCTACCCTGATCTCTACTCTGATCCCTACCCTGATCTCTACTCTGATCCCTACCCTGATCCCTACCCTGATCCCTACCCTGATCCCTACCCTGATCTCTACTCTGATCTCTACCCTGATCTCTACTCTGATCCCTACCCTGATCTCTACCCTGATCCCTACTCTGATCTCTACTTTGATCTCTACTCTGATCCCTACTCTGATCCCTACCCTGATCTCTACTCTGATCCCTACCCTGAGCTCTACTCTGATCCCTACCCTGATCTCTACTCTGATCCCTACCCTGATCTCTACTCTGATCCCTACCCTGATCTCTACTCTGATCCCTACCCTGATCTCTACCCTGATCTCTACCCTGATCCCTACTCTGATCCCTAACCTGATCTCTACCCTGATCCCTACTCTGATCCCTACTCTGATCTCTACCCTAATTTCTACCCTAATTTCTACCCTGATCCCTACTCAGATCAATACCCTGATCGCTATCCTGAGCTGTACCCTAAGCCCTACCCTGATCCCTATCTCTACTTTGAGCCCTTCTCTGATCCTTACCCTGAGCCCTACGCTCATTTCTACTCTCATCTCTACCCTTATCCCTACCCAAATCCGTACCCAGATCCCTACCCTGATTTTTATCCTGATCCCTTCCCTGAGCCCCACAATGAGCCCTACCCTGGTCCCTACCTTTATCTGTACCCTCATCTCTACCTTTATCCCCACCCAGATCCCTTCTCTAAGCCCTACCCTCATTCCTACCCTTATCTTTACCTTGAACACTTCCCTGAGCCCCACCCTTAGCCCCACCCTCATCCCTACCTTTATCCCCACCCTTAGCCCTACCTTTATCCCTACCTTTATCTTTACCCTCATCCCTACCTTTATCCCCACCCTTAGCCCTACCTTTATCCCTACCTTTATCTTTACCCTCATCCCTACCTTTATCACCATCCAGATCCCTACCCTCATCCCTACCTTATTCCATACTCATAGCCCTACCCTCCTTCCTAGATGTCTAAGAGTGCCACCATCCTAGCAAATTCATCCATGTTCTCTATGAAGGGTAAATTGGGCACAGACGTTTTTAAAGGGACATTTTGGGCCCCCGTAGGCTCCGTGCCCCTGGTGGGACCCTCTACTATAGTTACGCCTCTGTAGAGCTCAAAGCAGATTGTTATGGACTGAACACTGCTGAGGGTTTGTTACAGTGTATGCTTAGGATTAATGCATCTTCGCACTGTGAGGACTGAGGAGGGTCCTCACGCCTTGGAGTGGGTGTTTCGGGACGGATGACAAAGACCCTTAAAATCCTTTATTTCCGGGACGAGGAGTCAATTATTGAGGTCACTGCCTGGAGCTGAACCTGCGTCCCCTGAGAGCCCCTTCCCCCCCATCTTTCAGGTCAGCACCCTTCACCAGTGACCTACATCTCATCCTCGGCTTTCAGAAGGACCCCCCTCCCCATCTCATGCCATAACTCACCAGGGACCAGGGTGGGCCGACCTCTCCATTCAATCATGGGGCCCCCATTATATATTACCCGGCCCTCCAGAGACCACACAGGGGCCTCCTACATTCATTATTGTATTTATTATGGCACCAACATGTTCTGTGACGTTGTACAAAGAAGAAAGAACACCTACATGTGGATCTATCAACTACATATGATTCATATATTTATCTATAGGTGATGTCGGCTTTACAAAACCTCCATATGAGCCCAAAGACCCACAAAGACGGACTCCGGAGGACCCGGCACATTCATGCAGGAGGATTTCCATGGGAGATGAGTGTAATGCTTCACTTCTCCTGCGGGGGCACTGTGGTGGAATTCATCACTTCCCGTGCAGATCGGCGCCGATCACTAGGGATCGACTTATTATCAGAGGGTGCTTTGTTCAAAGTCAACCCCTTGTTCCCCTTTTTGGGCACCTTAAGATAATTTTTGGGCACATTAAGGTCATTTTTAAGCACCTTTAAGGTAGTTTTTGACAATTTTTAAGGTAATTTTTAGGCACATTAAGGTAAGGTAGTTTTTGACCATTTTTAAGGTAACTTTTGGGCACCTTTAAGGAAATTTTTGGGCACTTTTTTTAAGGTCATTTTTGGGCACATTAAGGTCATTTTTGGACACCTTTTTAAGGTACTTTTTTAACATTTTTAAGGTAATTTATTGACACCTTTAAGGTAATTTTTTGGACAACTTAAGGTAATTTTTCGGCACATTAAGGTACTTTTTAGGCAGCTGTAAAGTAATCTTCGGGCAACTTTAAGGTAATTTTTGGGCAACTTTAAGGTAATTTTTCACCATTTTAAGGTAATTTTTGGACACCTTTAAAATAATTTTTGGAAAAATTAAGGTAATTTTTGAGCAGCTTTAAGGTGCAGCCTTAAGGTAATTTTTTGGAAACTTTAGGGTAATTTTTGGGCCCCTTAAGGTAATTTTTTTAGGCACCTTATAGTCATTTTTTTGGGCACCTTAAGGTAATTTTTTGGGTACCTTAAGGTAATTCTTAGGCAACTTTGCGGTAATTTTTGGGCACCTTTTTAGGTAATTTTTGGGCACCTTAATGTATTTTTTGGGCAACTTTATGTAATTTTTTTTGCACATTAACGTAATTTTTGGGCACCTTAATGTAATTTTTTTGGCCAACTTTAATGTAATTTTTGAGCACCTTAAGGTAATTTTTGGGCAACTTTAATGTAATTTTTGGGCACATTAATGTAATTTTTGGGCACATTACGGTAATTTTTGGGCACTCCACCGAGATTTATTTGGAACAGAGCTACAGCAATAAACAATTTGCTGCTTATTGATTTTTGGCATCATTAAATACCTGGACAGTCCGGAGGCCAATCAGCTATCTGGTGGGGGATGGACAAGGAGTTACTTTCTTAAAGGGATGTTCCAGCTATGGAATGTGGTTATTGGTCCGGCTTCTGTGTCCTCCACCGGTGCGGCCTCAGACCTCCATAGTGGCGCCACACAGATGCTGGGTCGTCCTGTATGATGGCGGCAGATGTGTATAACAGGCCTGTGTATAGGGGGGATGAGCACATCGCAGTCATTGTGCCGGACCCTCCAGCTCCGCGCGGCTTCGTCAGCCTGGGCGGCCGAGCACATGACCCTGCACAATGCAGCAGGGAGGGGTCCGGGCTATATGTTTGAGCCCTCCATTGTCCAGAGCGTCTCTGTATGCCCGGGGCAGAATATGTGACCCTCTCCGGAGCTATAGGGGGGCCGCTCCGCACACAGAGGCTCCATTCTCCTGCAGCTCTGAACGCAAAAATTCCCCCATTTAATCAGGGGTCGCCGCTACCTACACACGTCTCTGCTGACGCACCGCATGTGCCACAGCGGGGGACCCTAATACAAGGGACACTGCTCTGCAACCTGCCGCGGCCAGCTGGCGGCAGACTACAACTCCCAGCATGCCCGAGAAGCCATTATACAGAAATATACAAGTATACCATACAAACCTGCCGGAAATAAGCGGCTGTTACACCCTTGGTGGCGCTTATCTATGGGGATATGCAACAGAATGCTATGGTCAGAGGTATATTGGGCCCCGGTGCAAAGGCTTCACCTGGCCACATAGGGGGCTCCTAATATATAGATCCTGTATTTGGGCTGTGACTATAAGGGTGTTGTGTTTCTACATATAGTAGGTCCCATTGCCTCTGGACAAGCAGGGTTTCCCCATGGGGTTAGGGCTATGCTGGATGTCCTATAGGGTTAGGGCTATGCTGGATGTCCTATAGGGTTAGGGCTATGCTGGATGTCCTATAGGGTTAGGGCTATGATGGATGTCCTATAGGGTTAGGGCTATGCTGGATGCCCATATGGGGTCAGGTGATTTTAGGATTTAGGAGTTAGGGTGATATAGGATACCCCCATGGAATTAGGGTTCAGCACTTTGACCTAAAGGGTTATGCAGGATGCCCCTATGGGGTTAGGGCTATATAGTATTCCCTCCTGGTGCTAGGGTTGAGTATGTTATCCTGTAGGGGTTAGCATGACATAAAATGCCCCCATGGGGTTAGGGTGATACAAGATGCCCCGATTGAGTTAGGGTTATTCAGGATGCCTGTATGGGTTAGGGTGATACAGGGTGCCCCTATGGGGTCAGGTTTATGTAGGATCTCCTATGGGGTAGGGTGATACAGGATGCCCCCTGGGGTTAGGGTTCAGCACTTGCCCTATAGGGTTATAGTGATACAGGATGCCCCCTGGGATTAGAGTTCAGCACTTGCCCTATAGGGTTAGGGTTATAATGCCCCCCTGGGGTTCGAGTTCAGCACTTGCCCTATAGGGTTATAGTGATACAGGATTCCCCCTGGGGTTAGGGTTCAGCACCTGCCCTACAGGGTTAGGGTTATACAGGATGCCCCCTGGGGTTAGGGTTTAGCACTTGCCCTATAGGGTTATAGTGATACAGGATTCCCCCTGGGGTTAGGGTTCAGCACCTGCCCTATAGGGTTAGGGTTATAATGCCCCCCTGGGGTTAGAGTTCAGCACCTGCCCTATAGGGTTAGGGTTATAGAGGATGCCCCCTGGGGTTAGGGTTCAGCACCTGCCCTATAGGGTTAGGGTTATAATGCCCCCCTGGGGTTAGAGTTCAGCACCTGCCCTATAGGGTTAGGGTTATAGAGGATGCCCCCTGGGGTTAGGGTTCAGCACCTGCCCTATAGGGTTAGGGTTATACAGGATGCCCCCTGGGGTTAGGGTTCAGCACCTGCCCTATAGGGTTAGGGTTATACAGGATGCCCCCTGGGGTTAGGGTTCAGCACCTGCCCTATAGGGTTAGGGTTATACAGGATGCCCCCTGGGGTTAGGGTTCAGCACCTGCCCTATAGGGTTAGGGTTATACAGGATGCCCCCTGGGGTTAGGGTTCAGCACCTGCCCTATAGGGTTAGGGTTATAGAGGATGCCCCCTGGGGTTAGGGTTCAGCACCTGCCCTATAGGGTTAGGGTTATACAGGATGCCCCCTGGGGTTAGGGTTCAGCACCTGCCCTATAGGGTTAGGGTTATACAGGATGCCCCCTGGGGTTAGGGTTCAGCACCTGCCCTATAGGGTTAGGGTTATACAGGATGCCCCCTGGGGTTAGGGTTCAGCACCTGCCCTATAGGGTTAGGGTTATACAGGATGCCCCCTGGGGTTAGGGTTCAGCACCTGCCCTATAGGGTTAGGGTTATGACGCCCCCGTGGCTTTTCCTTCCCCCACCTGTAGAGCTGCTCTTCCCTTTTTCATTATCGGGGACCCTTTAGGAGCAGGACCTGCCCCCCGATAGTCCCGCAGTGTGTGGTACGTGTCCGGCCCGACAGCCGTAAACACTTGTGTAATTTATATACTCGCTCAGTCCCCAGTAACAATGCCGGGGGAAGTGACAAAGTAAATAGAGATCCATTGATATGAAGGAGCCATTGATTCCCGGCTTCTGGCTAATGGTGATCTCGCATTGTTTCATTCACTCCGCACTGGGAAAGGATATCAAGATTACGTTGGGTTTTATTCCTCGCTGTATTTTTAGCTTTTGCCATTTCCTCTCAGTGTGTTTGAGTATGAGACGAGAAGTCGAGGTTTCGGGCGGCAGAAGACCGCCATGTAGTCACAATTCATTCCTCTGCTGGTGACAGAGGCCCTGTAAATCCAGTGATGTAACTAGCCCTCGTCCTCCTCCTCCCCCGGCTCTTATGTCACCTTCCCCGGCTCGGATCCACCCGGACGTGGCTCACAACACACGGAAAAGAGCGTCTCCCAGATCCTTCACAGCCAATCCTTACATCCACGCTGGACACGCTCATATTTGGGGTCAATTATTTTGAATTTGGGATGGCGGGACATTTGGGCCCAGGGCAAGGCCTCAGTACAATGGCCCTTAAAGATGGTGGATCTTAGACAGGCCCCCACTTGGTTAGGAGGATCGGGGTAAGATTTCAGGGTTGGTCGGGTATCTCAACGATTGGCACGTGATTGCGTCGGCTGTGATTGACCTGGTGCCCGATAGTCATCGTTCTCCGCAGGATCCATTGGGCACTGCGACATCCGAAGGTGTGGTGATCTGTCTCCTACTCAGCATCATCCGTGGTCCCTTGTAGCTCGCTCTAATGTACAGTAATGGGATCAATCACAAGCCCGTGACACGGATCATAATCAGATTTTCCTTGTCCAGGATCAGGGAAGACAAATGTGGAGTAATTGATGCTCTTTTTATAGGATTACGGCTTTGTAGGGATGGCAGTCGCTTTCTGATGGCTCCTGACTATTGATTGACCAGCAGCGCTCCCCATCACAAGCGAGTATTTATGCATCAGCAAAGTTTGGGATATTCAGTCTCTTAGATTAAAGAATTTAGCATTAAAAAAAGGAGCCGACCAACGCAGCTGTTCCTGAACTCTATGGTCTGGTTCCAGTGCCTGTCCTGTTCCTGGGCTTTATGGTCTGGTTCCAGTGCCTGTCCTGTTCCTGAAGTCTATGGTCTGGTTCCAGTGCCGGTTCTGTTCCTGGGCTCTATGGTCTGGTTCCAGTGCCGGTTCTGTTCTTGAACTCTATGGTCTGGTTCCAGTGCCTGTCCTGTTCCTGGGCTCTATGGTCTGGTTCCAGTGCCGGTTCTGTTCTTGAACTCTATGGTCTGGTTCCAGTGTTGGTTCTGTTCCTGGGCTCTATGGTCTGGTTCCAGTGCCGGTTCTGTTCCTGGGTTCTATGGTCTGGTTCCAGTGCCGGTTCTGTTCCTGGACTCTATGGTATGGTTCCAGTGCTGTTTCTGTTCCTGAGCTCTATGGTCTGGTTCCAGCGACGGTTTTGTTCCTGGGCTATATGGTCTGATTCCAGTGCCAGTCCTGTTTCTGGACTCTATGCTACCAGTGCCTGTCCTGTTCCTGGACTCTATGCTACCAGTTCCAGTGCCTGTCCTGTTCCTGGACTCTACACTCCCGACTCCAGCTCCTGTCCTGTTCCTGGGTTTCATGGTCCCGGATCGAGTGCCTGTCCTGTTTCTGAGCTCTATGGTCCCAATTCTAGTGCCCATCTTATTCCTGGACTCTATGCTCCCGGTTCCAGTGCCTGTCCTGTTCTGGACTCTATTCTCCCGGTTCCAGTGCCTGTCTTGTTCCTGGACTCTATGCTCCCGGTTCCAGTGCCTGTCCTGTTCCTGGACTCTATACTCCCGGTTCCTGTGCCTGTCCTGATCCTGGACTCTATGCTTCTGGTTTCAGTGCCTGTCCTGTTCCTGGACTCTATGCTTCCGGTTTCAGTGCCTGTCCTGTTCCTGGACTCTATGCTTCCGGTTTCAGTGTCTGTCCTGTTCCTGGACTCTATGCTCCCAGTTTCAGTGCCTGTCCTGTTCCTGGACTCTATGCTCCTGGTTCCAGTGCCTGTCCTGATCCTGGACTCTATGCTTCTGGTTTCAGTGCCTGTCCTGTTCCTGGACTCTATTCTCCGGTTCCAGTGCCTGTCCTGTTCCTGGACTCTATGCTTCCGGTTTCAGTGCCTGTCCTGTTCCTGGACTCTATGCTCCCGGTTTCAGTGCCTGTCCTGTTCCTGGACTCTATGCTCCGGTTCCAGTGCCTGTCCTGTTCCTGGACTCTATGCTCCCGGTTTCAGTGCCTGTCCTGTTCCTGGACTCTATGCTTCCGGTTTCAGTGTCTGTCCTGTTCCTGGACTCTATGCTCCCGGTTTCAGTGCCTGTCCTGTTCCTGGACACTATAAGCGCAGCTCCAGCGCCTGTCCTGTTCCTGGGTTTTATGGTCCCGGCTCCAGCTCCTGTCCTGTTCCTGGACTCTATGGTCCCGGTTCCAGTGCCTGTCCTGTTCCTGGGCTCTATGGTCCTGATTCTAGTGCCTATCCTCTTCCTGGACTCTATGATCCGGTTCTGACCTGTTCCTGGACTCTATGCTCCTGGTTCCAGTGCCGGTTCTGTTCCTGGACTCTATGCTCTGATTCCAGTGTCTGACCTGTTACTGGACTCTATGCTCCGGTTCCAGTGCCTGTCCTGTTCCTAGACTCTATGGTTCTGGTCCCAACTCCTGGTCGTGCTCTTGTACTATCAGATCCAGATTTTTGCCTGTTCCTGGTCACCCTGCACCAGGTTTCTTCTGTGTATTCTCCGGTGTGGTCTTCTTGGTTGCCAACTTGTGACTGTATTGGGGACCACAATCTGGTGATCACCTTGAAGCAAGGACCATACCAATTGCTGGAAAGTCCAGGGGATTTTTTAGACTTCTCGCCCCAATCTACCATGGCCCAAACCATTTGGCGTTCTGTAAAGATGCTGCTCCTATCGGCAGCTCAGCGCCCCCCTCTGGTCAGTGCGAGTGATTATATTACATAAAATGGCGACATGCGGTCACCGGTGACGAGGAGCTTCCTTCTGCTTAGAGCTTGTCCTCGCATTATATCCGCGCGAACCTCCGAATAACAGATCTGTAGGTCATAAAATCAGTTTTTGTTAAAAATATAAAGATGCAGCCATGATCCGATTATGAGGCAATAAACAGGTTTTATGATAGGATTGTGCATAAACATGTCACCGCCTCATATATCTGCAAACAAACGAGGTTTTGTAGTAATTATATAGAATTCAGTAAGTCCATAAAACAGCCCAGTATTAATAGAGCCACACTTCTCATTATGTGCAGCGGCACCGGTGATGGGGGAGCGGGTCACAGGCGGGTCCAGAAATACTAATAAAGGGTAGTTATGAGCAAGGGTTATTGTCATTTTCTCCACAACCCTTTAAGGGGCAATGACTATCACATTCGAGCCTCCACTCCAGTCCTGATCTCCTGGATCTGATCTGTCTTCATCTCACCACCCTCCAATCCTGACCTCTTTATTCTCACCAGTCTCCATCTGACCATCCTCCAGTCTTCACCTCTTGGTTCTGACCTGTCTCCATCTGACCATCCTCCAGTCCTGACCTCTTTATTCTCACCAGTCTCCATCTGACCATTCTCCAGTCTTCACCTCTTGGTTCTGACCTTTCTTTATCTCACCACCCTCCAGTCCTGACCTCTTTGTTCTGACCAGTCTCCATCTGACCATCCTCCAGTCTTGACCTCTTGGTTCTGACCTTTCTTTATCTCACCACCCTCCAGTCCTGACCTCTTGGTTCTGACCCATCTCCATCTGACCATCCTCCAGTCTTGCCCTCTTGATTCTAACCTTTCTCCATCTGACCACCCTCCAGTTCTGACCTCCTGATTCTGACCTGTCTCCATCTGACCACCTTTCAGTCCCGACCTCTTGGTTCTGACCCATCTCCATCTGACCACCTTTCAGTCCTGACCTCCTGGTTCTGACCCAAGAGGTCAGGCCTGGAGGGTGATCAGATGGAGACATGTTTTATATGTTCGCCTGTCAAAAACAATTACAAGGGGTCTCGGAAGCCTCCAAACCAAAGAAGGCTTTCTGAGATACTGAGCTGCGTTCTCACTGAATGTGCTCCTGGAGGGACATCCATCTCCAGTGTTTGTGGCGTGTCCAGGCGGCAGGATAAATCACTGGTGTACACTACACAGCTCCTGTGTGTACTGGACACAGCGTCTCCCTGTGTACTCTGACCTCACCGATCGCTCCCTGTGTACACTCTGACCTCACCGATCGCTCCCTGTGTACTCTGACCTCACCGATCGCTCCCTGTGTACTCTGACCTCACCGATCGCTCCCTGTGTACACTCTGACCTCACCGATCGCTCCTTGTGTACTCTGACCTCACCGATCGCTCCCTGTGTACTCTGACCTCACCGATCGCTCCTTGTGTACTCTGACCTCACCGATCGCTTCCTGTGTACACTCTGACCTCACCGATCGCTCCTTGTGTACTCTGACCTCACCGATCGCTCCCTGTGTACACTCTGACCTCACCGATCGCTCCCTGTGTACACTCTGACCTCACCGATCGCTTCCTGTGTACACTCTGACCTCACCGATCGCTCCCTGTGTACTCTGACCTCACCGATCGCTCCCTGTGTACACTCTGACCTCACCGATCGCTCCCTGTGTACTCTGACCTCACCGATCGCTCCCTGTGTACTCTGACCTCACCGATCGCTCCTTGTGTACTCTGACCTCACCGATCGCTTCCTGTGTACACTCTGACCTCACCGATCGCTCCTTGTGTACTCTGACCTCACCGATCGCTCCCTGTGTACACTCTGACCTCACCGATCGCTCCCTGTGTACACTCTGACCTCACCGATCGCTTCCTGTGTACACTCTGACCTCACCGATCGCTCCCTGTGTACTCTGACCTCACCGATCGCTCCCTGTGTACACTCTGACCTCACCGATCGCTCCCTGTGTACTCTGACCTCACCGATCGCTCCCTGTGTACTCTGACCTCACCGATCGCTCCTTGTGTACTCTGACCTCACCGATCGCTCCCTGTGTACACTCTGACCTCACCGATCGCTCCCTGTGTACACTCTGACCTCACCGATCGCTCCCTGTGTACTCTGACCTCACCGATCGCTCCTTGTGTACACTCTGACCTCACCGATCGCTCCCTGTGTACACTCTGACCTCACCGATCGCTCCCTGTGTACACTCTGACCTCACCGATCGCTCCCTGTGTACACTCTGACCTCACCGATCGCTCCCTGTGTACTCTGACCTCACCGATCGCTCCTTGTGTACACTCTGACCTCACCGATCGCTCCCTGTGTACACTCTGACCTCACCGATCGCTCCCTGTGTACACTCTGACCTCACCGATCGCTTCCTGTGTACACTCTGACCTCACCGATCGCTCCCTGTGTACTCTGACCTCACCGATCGCTCCCTGTGTACACTCTGACCTCACCGATCGCTCCCTGTGTACTCTGACCTCACCGATCGCTCCCTGTGTACACTCTGACCTCACCGATCGCTCCCTGTGTACACTCTGACCTCACCGATCGCTCCCTGTGTACTCTGACCTCACCGATCGCTCCCTGTGTACTCTGACCTCACCGATCGCTCCTTGTGTACTCTGACCTCACCGATCGCTCCTTGTGTACTCTGACCTGACCGATCGCTCCCTGTGTACTCTGACCTCACCGATCGCTCCCTGTGTTCAGGGAAAGAGTCTGGAATGTACAAGAGAAAAATATCCCTCCTCCATTAATCACTGTCTGATCCTACATATCCCAGACCTTCTGTGCATCCGCCACAGTATTAACAACTGCAGAGCAGAAAGCCACGAGTCCTGCAGCCGATCACAGCGCCGTCTCCTGAACCGCTGCGATCCATCATCTATCTCATCGCTAGCACACATCTACATATCCCATATCCATGTATATAGGGGAAAAGGAACAAAACCTCACCGCAATGGACTAATAAATAAATCCATTTTTGTACATCTTTTCCTTTTTTCTTTTCTTTTTCTTTCTTTCTTTACCTATTTTTTCTTTCCCACTTTTTCTTCTCTCTCTCTTTCCTTTTCTTTCTTTTCCCTCTTTCTTTCTTTCTCTCTCTTTCATTCTTTCTTTCCTTCTTTCCCACTTTTTTCTTTTCTATCTTTTTTTTCTTTCCCACTTTCTTTCCGTCTTTCTTTTTTTCTTTCCCTCTTTCTTCTTTCCCACTTTTTTCTTCTTTCTCACTATCTTTCCTTTTCTTTCTTTCCCTCTTTCTTTCCTTCTTTCTCTTTACCTCTTTCCCACTTTTTTTTCTTCTTTCTCCCTATCTTTTCTTTTCTTTCCCTATTTCTTTCCTTCTTTCTTTACCTCTTTCTTCTTTCCCACTTTTTTCGTCTTTCTCCCTATCTTTTCTTTCTTTTCCTCTGTCTTTCTTTCCCTCTCTTTTTCTTTCTTCTTTCTTTCTTTTTCTTTCTTTCGTTCTCTCTTTCATTCTCTTTCTTTCTCTCTTTCTTTCTTTCCTTCCTTTTTTCTTTCTTTCTTACCCTCTTTCTTTCTTTCCCTCTTTTTTCTTTCCCTCTTTCTTTCCTTCTTACTTTACCTCTTTCTTCTTGCCTTCTTTCTCCCTATCTTTTCTTTCTTTTCCTCTGTCTTTCTTTCCCTCTCTTTTTCTTTCTTTTTTTCTCTTTCTTTCTCTCTTTCTTTCCTTCTTTCTCTCTTTTTTATTTCTTACCCTCTTTCTTTCTCTCTTTCTTTCCCTCCTTTTTCTTTCCCTCTTTCTTTCCTCATTTTTTTTCTTTCTTTCCTTTTTTCATTTTCTTTCTTTCCCTCTTTCTTTTTTCTGTCCTCCTTCTATCCATCCATCGTGCTGTATGAGACACATTGCAGTGTCAGATTTTCCCATTTTCTGGATTATCGGACGTCTAGTATTCCCCTGCATCCCGCCTTTCTCCTACACAAACCCCATTACCCGTGTGCAGAATATGACCCTAAACATCTGCCCTACAGGAAATCTCCTAACCCTTGGCCATCTTTAGGATCAGACCTTGGGACCATCTTCAGCTTCTCGCCCTCCTCACGATGGGTCCCGCAGACGATGTGAGGTCGGGTTGTGATCTGCTCCATCCTTTGTTACCTGTAGAGATAAGCGGCACCTGAGTCGTCTGGCAGCCGCTGATCTCCCACGATATCGGTATTCGGATGGGTTTACACCAGTAGAATAGACATTAGGCCGGGGATAGAGGTGGCGTGGGATGGGACCCCACTCTCTATGTTCTGGCGTGGGATGGGACCGCACTCTCTATGTTCTGGCGTGGGATGGGATCCCACTCTCTATGTTCTGGCGTGGGATGGGACCCCACTCTCTTTGTTGTGGCGTGGGATGGGACCCCACTCTCTATGTTCTGGCCTGTGATGGGACCCCACTCTCTATGTTCTGGCGTGGGATGGGATCCCACTCTCTATGTTCTGGCGTGGGATGGGACCCCACTCTCTTTGTTGTGGCGTGGGATGGGACCCCACTCTCTATGTTCTGGCGTGTGATGGGACCCCACTCTCTATGTTCTGGCGTGTGATGGGACCCCACTCTCTATGTTCTGGCCTGTGATGGGACCCCACTCTCTTTGTTGTGGCGTGGGATGGGACCCCACTCTCTATGTTCTGGCATGGGATGGGACCCCACTCTCTATGTTCTGGCATGGGATGGGACCCCACTCTCTTTGTTTTGGCGTGGGATGGGACCCCACTCTCTTTGTTCTGGCGTGGGATAGGACCCCACTCTCTATGTTCTGGCATGGGATGGGACCCCACTCTCTATGTTCTGGCGTGGGAGAGGACCCCACTCTCTATGTTCTGGCATGGGATGGGACCCCACTCTCTATGTTCTGGCGTGGGATGGGACCCCACTCTCTATGTTCTAGCGTGGGATGGGACCCCACTCTCTTTGTTCTGGCGTGGGATGGGACCCCATTCTCTTTGTTCTGGAGTGGGATGGGACACCATTCTCTTTGTTCTGGCGTGGGATGGGACCCCACTCTCTTTGTTCTGGCGTGGGAGGGGACCCCACTCTCTATGTTCTGGCGTCGGATGGGACCCCACTCTCTATGTTCTGGCGTGGGATGGGACCCCACTCTCTATGTTCTAGCGTGGGATGGGACCCCACTCTCTTTGTTCTGGCGTGGGAGGGGACCCCACTCTCTATGTTCTGGCGTGGGATGGGACCCCACTCTCTATGTTCTGGCATGGGATGGGACCCCACTCTCTATGTTCTAGCGTGGGATGGGACCCCACTCTCTTTGTTCTGGCGTGGGATGGGACCCCACTCTCTATGTTCTGGCGTGGGAGGGGACCCCACTCTCTATGTTCTGGCGTTGGATGGGACCCCACTCTCTATGTTCTGGCGTGGGATGGGACCCCACTCTCTATGTTCTAGCGTGGGATGGGACCCCACTCTCTTTGTTCTGGCGTGGGATGGGACCCCACTCTCTTTGTTCGGGGTTTTGCATTCATCTCGCCCTGCGTAGCCGTCTCTCCAGCCGCCTCCGGCATTGGGTTACGGTGAGGTAACCTAAACCTGGAGCGATAGTCCGGGGGAGATCACTCCATATTGTTCCCAGAGGGGAGGAGGAGGGGGGTTGTAGTCTGCTTCTCCTCTACAACTTTCTTCCAAAATTAGCCCGCAAAATGTAGGTCTCTTTCCCAAAATCTTCCAGGCCAAGGAACGGGCCGCGAGCCAAGACAAATATCAGCTGGTTTAAGATTTTCACCCAATATGGTCATAGCAGGTTATTCCTGAGCAATTACAACGGGGGCTGTGACTGTGCCGGGAGCAAAAAAGGGGGAATCTGGCCAAATCTGCAGAGAAGAACAAAGCTTCCCGATGTCAGACCTCCAGACCGGCGCGGCCTGTACCCCCCCGAGCCGCAGAAATATAAACTGCCCGGGTCTGAGATAATCCCAGGGTGTAAATTATAGGACCTGCAGAATGATTCTTGGAGGAGGACGGAGGGAGCCGGACGGATTCCTGGAGGAAAGTGGAACCGCAAGGAATTGTTTTTCCTTCGTTTTACATTCCTACAGAGTGATACCACGCAAAAAAATAGAATGGCGGCACGAGGACCAGCGGGTCAGAGGCGGCTCTCCCGCTACCGCCCGAATTAGCTACTGTGGATTTTCCGCATCAATATCTGCGCTGTCAAAATAAGTTACGTGCAAATTTGCTCATTTTCTGTTGCAAATTTTTTTAATTTGTATTTTTTTATGTGCAAATTTGTCGCTTTTCTTCATGCACAGTTGCTCAATTTCCGGTGCAAATTTTTTGCAAATTTTTTAATTTATAATATTTTTTTTACATGTGAATTTGTTGCTTTTTTTAACGCAGATTTCCTCAATTTCTGTTGTAAACTTTTGGCATATTTTTATTTTTTTTACTTCTGAATTTGTTACTTTTTTGTACACATTTGCTCAATTTACCTTGCAATATTTTTTAGTTTGTAAGTTACCGTATTTATTTTTTTTGTGCAAATTTGATGCCTTTTTCATGCATAGTTGCTCAATTTCCGTTGCAAATTTTTTAGAAATTTTTCAATTTGTAATTTATTTTTTCTTACGTGCGAACTTCTTACTTTTTTTTAATGCAGATTTGCTCAATTTTTGTTGCAAATTTTTTGATATTTTAATTTGTAATTTTTTTTATGTGCAAATTTGTTGGGTTTTTTTGCTAATTTTTGCTAATTTTTTTAATTTGTAAATTTTTACACGCAAATTTGATGCATTTTGTGAATTTCTTTATTTTTTTTACCTTTTATGTGCGAAATTGTCGCTATTTTTCGTACAGATTTGCTCAATTTTTGTTGCAAAATTTTTGCAAATTTTTTCATTTGTAATTTTTTTTATGTGCGAATTTGTTGTTTCCCTGCTAATTTGCTAAATTTTTGTTGCAAATTTTTTGATATTTTAATTTGTATTTTTTTATGTGCTAATGTTGTGGTTTTTTTTATGCAGATTTTCTCAATTTCCCTTCATTTTTAACTGTGTAATTTTATTTTTTTTTTAGTTACAAATTTGTTGCTTTTTTGTTGATATCTGCTCAATTTCCTTTGCAAATTTGTTGCTTTTTCATATAGATTTGCTCAATTTCTGTTGCAAATTTTTTCCTCATTTTTTATTTTGTAATTTTATTTTTTTTTTTACTTATGAATTTGTTGCTTTTTTGTACATATTTGCTCATTTTTTTTTGAAAATTTTTAATTTGTAATTTTTTATTTTTTTTTCCATGCAAATTTGTTGCTTTTTTCATGCACAGTTGCTCAATTTCTGTTTGAATGTTTTTAACAAATATTTTTCAATTTGTAAAAATTTTTATGTGTGATTTGTGGCTTTTTGGGGGCAGATTTACTCAAATTCTGTTTCAAATTTTTTTTTTTTCATTTTTTCCCAATTTATTATTTATTTATTAATAATAGAAACATGAGAAGAAAAAAATAAAAATTGGATTTTCCAGAATCCAGAAAATATTGATGGTGGGGCGGAAGAGAAGACTGCCAAGACAGGGTACGGGGTGGTCTATAATGGCAGGTACTGTTTTGCCTTTGACTATAGAGGGCATCATAACCTGAAGGTTATAGGGCCGAGGGACCCTTGTCCTGCCTTTGACTGTAGGGAGCGTCACAATCGAGGACCCTTGTTCTGCCTTTGACTGTAGGGGGCGTCATAACCTGAAGGCTATAGGGTCAGGGACCCTTGTCCTGCCTTTGACTGTAGGGGGCATCATAACCTGAAGGCTATAGGGTCGGGGACCCTTGTCCTGCCGTTGTCTGTAGGGGGCGTCATAACCTGAAGGCTACAGGGCCGGGGACCCTTGTCCTATTTACTCTGATGGCGCGAGGTTAGCGAGTAGGGCAAATATATCCCGTAGGATTGTGCACCCCCCAGCCTCTCCTCTGAAGACCCTGGGCTGTAAATCCTCCACGGCTCAGGATTTTCCCCCCATTGTGTCGTCCATTGTCCACTCAGCAAACGAAAAGGTAATAAAAAGCTTCTATGGAAAATTGGAGCAACATTTACAAGCCCATAAAGGCTCCATTGTGCCGCACTGAAGCTGATTTCCCCGGAGAGGTGGAGGAAAGTGTCTCATATGGATGATCGCAGCGGTGACATCATCAGTGATGTCATACACCGGGTGCCGCCATCATCAGTGATGTCATACACCGGGCGCCGTCATCATCAGTGATGTCATACGCCGGGCGCCGTCATCATCAGTGATGTCATACGCCGGGCGCCGTCATCATCAGTGATGTCATACACCAGGCGCCGTCATCATCAGTGATGTCATACACCGGGCGCCGTCATCATCAGTGATGTCATACACCGGGCGCCGTCATCATCAGTGATGTCATACGCCGGGCGCCGTCATCATCAGTGATGTCATACGCCGGGCACCGCCATCATCAGTGATGTCATACACCGGGCACCGTCATCATCAGTGATGTCATACGCCGGGTGCCACCATCATCAGTGATGTCATACGCCGGGTGCCACCATCATCAGTGATGTCATACACCGGGCGCCGTCATCATCAGTGATGTCATACGCCGGGTGCCACCATCATCAGTGATGTCATACGCCGGGTGCCACCATCATCAGTGATGTCATACACCGGGCGCCGTCATCATCAGTGATGTCATACACCGGGCGCCGTCATCATCAGTGATGTCATACGCCGGGTGCCGTCATCATCAGTGATGTCATACGCCGGGCGCCGCCATCATCAGTGATGTCATACACCGGGAGCCGTCATCATCAGTGATGTCATACACCGGGCGCCGTCATCATCAGTGATGTCATACGCCGGGCACCGCCATCATCAGTGATGTCATACACCGGGCGCCGTCATCATCAGTGATGTCATACCCCGGGCGCCGTCATCATCAGTGATGTCATACGCCGGGCGCCGCCATCATCAGTGATGTCATACGCCGGGCGCCGCCATCATCAGTGATGTCATACGACGGGCGCCGTCATCATCAGTGATGTCATACGCCGGGGGCCGTCATCATCAGTGATGTCATACGCCGGGCGCCGCCATCATCAGTGATGCCATACGCCGGGCGCCGCCATCATCAGTGATGTCATACGCCGGGTGCCGCCATCATCAGTGATGTCATATGCCGGGCGCCGCCATCATCAGTGATGTCATACGCCGGGCGCCGCCATCATTAGTGATGTCATACGCCGGGCGCCGTCATCATCAGTGATGTCATACGCCGGGTGCCGCCATCATCAGTGATGTCATATGCCGGGCGCCGCCATCATCAGTGATGTCATACGCCGGGCGCCGCCATCATTAGTGATGTCATACGCCGGGCGCCGTCATCATTAGTGATGTCATACGCCGGGCGCCGCCATCATCAGTGATGTCATACGCCGGGCGCCGCCATCATCAGTGATGTCATACACCGGGCGCCGCCATCATCAGTGATGTCATACACCGGGCGCCGTCATCATCAGTGATGTCATACGCCGGGCGCCGCCATCATCAGTGATGTCATACGCCGGGCGCCGCCATCATCAGTGATGTCATACACCGGGTGCCGTCATCATCAGTGATGTCATACGACGGGCGCCGTCATCATCAGTGATGTCATACGCCGGGGGCCGTCATCATCAGTGATGTCATACGCCGGGCGCCGCCATCATCAGTGATGCCATACGCCGGGCGCCGCCATCATCAGTGATGTCATACGCCGGGTGCCGCCATCATCAGTGATGTCATATGCCGGGCGCCGCCATCATCAGTGATGTCATACGCCGGGCGCCGCCATCATTAGTGATGTCATACGCCGGGCGCCGTCATCATCAGTGATGTCATACGCCGGGTGCCGCCATCATCAGTGATGTCATATGCCGGGCGCCGCCATCATCAGTGATGTCATACGCCGGGCGCCGCCATCATTAGTGATGTCATACGCCGGGCGCCGTCATCATTAGTGATGTCATACGCCGGGCGCCGCCATCATCAGTGATGTCATACGCCGGGCGCCGCCATCATCAGTGATGTCATACACCGGGCGCCGCCATCATCAGTGATGTCATACGCCGGGCGCCGTCATCATCAGTGATGTCATACGCCGGGCGCCGCCATCATCAGTGATGTCATACGCCGGGCGCCGCCATCATCAGTGATGTCATACGCCGGGCGCCGCTGATCATTTTCCTGGTGTTGAATTTCTTCATCCAGGCACCGGGGTCGAGAGTCGGGAATTAACAGTTGGTGGTAACTGATACGGGCGCAGCGCCTCCTCCCAAAATCAATTTGCTTTACATCTGTTGCTGTGAGGGCCGGCGCGGTGCCTGGGGTGATGCTTATTGAGGGTCAGGGGTTGGGAGAGGGGGGGCTGCTATCTCTATTCTGACCTCTGACCCCACAAACTCGACCGAGGAACTTGCAATCTGTCTCATGGCCAGCATGTCAGAGGCGGCACAGGTGCCATGACTGATGCCTCCTCGGGCCTCTATTTATAGGGGTCAGTATAAAAGCCCCCTTTCCTATAGGAACTAGCCAGAATGCGCCTGTCACTTTAAGAGTAAAAGTGCAGGAGAGTAAATACTACCGTAATTATATACTTTTGGTGTATCAGCACCATCAGACCATATAGCATCATTTTGTTATATGGGCAGTGTATTGCGGTATTATTTAGGTATGGCAGAACTCTGTTACTTGAGCTCTCTATGGTCTTATCACTTGAGGACTATAAGGCACTGATTCGCGGTGTTATTATGGCACTGCAGTGCGGTTTTATTTGCACACTTAGTATGCTGTTATATTGGAACTATTTTGTTTGCGTTCTCAATAGTGTCTGTATATAATGTTATTTGTGGATTGCCAGGGAGTAATATTTGGGTACTGTGTAGTAGTATTACCTGTGCACTACGTGGCTGGTTTAATTGGCAACCTTTTAGCACTTTATATGATACCATATGGGCACTGTATGAGTATATTAACTGTACGCTGTATAGAGAACCATGCTATTTGTTTTATATAGCCTATTATTTGGGTACTATGTGGTAGTATTACTTGTGCACTATGTGGCTGGTTTATTAGGATTTTATTTGGGTAGTGGGTGACTTTTTCTTTTGCACTATGTGACGGTTTTACTATGACTCTTTAGCTGTAGTACTTGGGCATATCATATGGACACTGTTAGGTGCATTAATTGTACACTGTATATAGGGGTATGTTGTTTAGGTTCTGTATAACCATATCGTTTGGGCAGTGTGTTATCAAATCATTTGTGCACTGTATGGAAGTTTTTCTTTAGACCACTGTATAGGGGCATTATTTGAGCAATATATGATGGTATTATCTGTATGGTATGGCGGTGTTACATGGGTACCTTAATTATTTTTTTTGTTTAGGTTCTGTAATGTCATATTGTTTGGGAAGTGTGTTATAGTATTATTTGTGCACTGTATGGCTGTATTTCTTTAGAACACTATAGCGGTATTATTTGGGCAATGTATGGTGGTATTATCTGTATATATATGGCGGTTATACATGGGTACATTAGTTATTTTTTTACATTAATTGTACACTGTATAGTGGTATTATTTGGGCAATGTATGGTGGTATCTGTATATTGTATGGCGGTGTTACATGGGTACATTAATCATTTGTTTTACATTAATTGTATACTGTATATAAGGGTAATTTGTTTAGGTTCTGTAAAGCTATATTATTTGGTAAGTGTGTAAAAGTATTATTTGTGCACTATATGGCTGTATTTCTTTAGAACACTATAGCGGTATTATTTAGGCAATGTATGGTGGTATTATCTGTACATTGTATGGCGGTGTAACATTAATTGTATACTGTATAAAGGGATATGTTTAGATCCTGCATAGCCATATTGTTTGGGTAGTGTGTTACGGTGTTATTTGTGCACTATATGGCTGTTTTTCTTTAGAATACTGTATAGCAGTATTATTTGGGCAATGTATGGTGGTATTATCTGTATATTATATGGCGATATTACATGGGTACATTATTGTATACAGTATATAGGGGTATGTTGTTTAGGTTCTGTAAAGCGATATTGTTTGGGTAGTGTGTTACGGTGTTATTTGTGCAGTATATGGCTGTTTATCTTAACACTATAGCGGTATTATTTTAGCAATGTATGGTGATATTATCTGTATATTATATGGCGATATTACATGGTTACATTATTATATACTGTATATAGGGTTATGTTGCTTAGTTTCTGTAAAGCCATATTGTTTGGGTAATGTGTTACAGTGTTATTTGTGCACTATATGGCTGTTTTTCTTTAGAACACTGTTTAACAGTATTATTGGTGCATTGAATGGAGGTATTATCTGTATATTGTATACAAGTGTTACATACCTTTAACATTACAAATGGCGCCATTTATGACAGTAGTATTGCGGTAGTTTTTTAAGGGCCCATTGTGCACTATATGGCTGTTTTTCTTTAGAACACTGTTTAGCAGTATTATTGGTGCATTGAATGGTGGTATTATTTGTATATTGCATGCTAGTGTTACACACTTATAACATTACAAATGGCGCCATTTATGACAGTAGTATTGCTGTAGTTTTTTAAGGGCCCATTGTGCACTATATGGCTGTTTTTCTTTAGAACACTGTTTAGCAGTATTATTGGTGCATTGAATGGTGGTATTATTTGTATATTGCATGCTAGTGTTACATACTTAGAACATTACAAATGGCGCCATTTATGACAGTAGTATTGCGGTAGTTTTTTAAGGGCCCATTGTGCACTATATGGATTTTTTTTTAGAATACTGTTTAGCAGTATTATTGGTGCATTGAATGGTGGTATTATTTGTATACCGTATGCAAGTGTTACACACTTATAACATTACAAATGGTGCCATTTATGACAGTAGTATTGTGGTAATTGTTTAAGGGCCCATTGTGCACTATATGGATTTTTTTCTTTAAAACACTCTTTAGCAGTATTATTGGTGCATTGAATGGTGGTATTATTTGTATATTGCATGCTAGTGTTACATACTTAGAACATTACAAATGGTGCCATTTATGATGGAAGTATTGCGGTAATTTTTAAAGGGACCATTGTGCACTATATGGATGTTTGCCGCAAGCAACGTGGCCAGAAATGAACATTCCCTTTAATGAAGCGCTGCTTAGCCCCGGTCTGTGCCCAGTAAATTTTAGTCAGGGTTTCGTAAAAAAAAAGTTTATTTATTTCCACTTTTTTTCTTCGGATCTTGCAAATTTCTATGAAAGCCGCTCGCCTCCATTTTTGGAAAATCAATCACATTTTCTGAGAAATTGGCTCGCTGATTGTTTCTGAAGCCTCTTCTATTATTTTTTTTTCTTACCCGCTCACTGTTTCATCACTTTGTTCCTCCAGATCAGCGATTTTCATGGTCTTTTATGGAAGGAAGAGTTCATTAAGGGGGCACTCCGGACCCTGCATATGGAAAAGGTAGTCGGGAGGTAGAGCTGTTGGCCGTAATGTACACAGGATTACAAAAACATGGCTGCTTTCTTACAGAAACAGCGCCACCCCTGACCACAGGTTGGGTGCGGTACTGCAGTGTACGTCCATTCACTGCAATATCAATAGACAGGGAGAAAGCAGCCATGTCTGTCTGAGCAGAACGTGTGGAAATATGGACATCCCCTTTAAATACTGCAGCATGTATTAGTGAGTCTCAGCCCGTCTCGCTCCTGTGAAGTGGCAGGTTCACCAGGATAGTACATAGATCAGTCAGCGCCCGCCATAAATCCTCCCATTGATTAACTGAAATACTCACACATCTATTAATCAGGCCAGTGATTTTGTGTCCGGGCTGAATATATGTGTAGAGGCCGAAATGACCAGCTCAGTGAAAATGTAGTGTGGCCGTACCCCCGACCCCCGCACACTGCCTGCCGCTCCTCTAATGCCACCGCTACACTGTCTGCCCATCACTGCCAATATCCAAAGCCAGTATCTTCACTTTTCCCTAACACCTCTATATACAGTAGATAACACAGGATCCACCATTCACAAGAGATGATGTCACAGCTCACCTCCTTCCCCTCCTGTATAATGACTGATGACACCTCTATAGACAGTAGATAACACAAGATCCACCATTCACAACAGGAGATATCACAGCTCACCTCCTCCCTCTCCTCTACAATGACTGATGACACCTCTATAGACAGTAGATAACACAGGATCCTCCATTAACAATAGGTGATGTCACAGCTCACCTCCTCCCCCTTCTGCACAATGACTGATAACAACTCTATATATAATAGATAACACAAGATCCACCATTCACAACAGGAGATATCACAGCTCACCTACTCCCTCTCCTCTACAATGACTGATAACACCTCTACATACAGTAGATAACACAGGATCCACCATTAACAATAGGTGATGTCACAGCTCACCTCCTCCTCCTGTACAATGACTGATGAAATCTCTATATACAGTAGATAAGACAGGATCCATCATTCACAAGAGATTGTCACAGCTCACCTCCTCCCCCTTCTGCACAATAACTAAAAACACCTCTATATATAATAGATAATACAAGATCCACCATTCACAACAGGAGATATCACAGCTCGACTCCTCCCTCTCCTCTACAATGACTGATAACACAGGATACACGATTCACAATAGATGATATCACAGCTCACCTCCTCTTCCTGTACAATGACTGATGACACCTCTATATACAGTAGATAACACAGGATCCACCATTCACAATGGATGATATCACAGCTCACCTCCTCCTCCTGTACAATGACTGATGACACCTCTATATACAGTAGATATCACAGAATCCACTATGTACAATAGGTGATGTCACTGCTCACCTCCTCCCCCTCCTGCACAATGACTGATAACACCTCTACATAAAGTAGATAACAGGATCCACCATTCACAATAGGTGATGTCACAGATCACCTCCTCCTGTATAATGACTGATAACACCTCTATATACAATAGATAACACAAGATCCACATTCACAATAGTTGATATCACAGCTCACCTCCTCCTGTATAATGACTAATAACAGAAGATCCACCATTCACAATAGCGGATGTCACAGCTCACCTCCTTATCCTGTACAATGACTGACAACACCTTCTATATATGGTAAATAACAGCATCCACTGTTCACAATAGGTGATGTCACAACTCACCTCTCCTCATCCAGTACAAAGACTGACAATACCTTTATATATAGTAGATAACACTGGGTCTACCATTCATAGTAGGTGATATCACAGCTCACCTCTTCCTGTACAATGACTGATAACACCTCTATATACAGGAGATAACACAGGATCCACCATTCACAATAGGTAATGTCACAGCTCACCTCCTCCTCCTGTACAATGACTGATAACACAGGATCCATCATTCACAATAGGTGATATCACAGCTCACCTCCTCCTCCTCCTGTACAATGACTGATAACACCTTTCTATACAGTAGATAACACAGGATCCATCATTCACAATAGGTGATATCACAGCTCACCTCCTCCTCCTCCTGTACAATGACTGATAACACCTCTATATACAGTAGATAACACAGGATCCACCATGCACAATAGGTGATGTCACAGCTCACCTCCTCCTCCTCCTATACAATAACTGATAACACCTTTCTATACAGTAGGTAACACAGGATCCACCATTCAGAGCTGTGTGATGGCTCATTTTTTCGCTGCATTATTTTGGGGTTACATACAACTATTTGATCATTTTTTCCTTTGTTTTCCTGAAGGTAATAAAGCATTCATTTTTCTTTTATTATTGCCGACATTCACTTTTTTTGTAATTTCTTTTTTTTACATTATTCTTGTGCATAATAAAGCATTTTGCAAAGTGAAAAAACAGTTTTTGTGTATTCTTTTTTTTTTTTTCTTTTATATATATTTACAATTTTATTTTTTTTTTTATCCCTGAATCCAGGTATACAGAAAATTGCACTAACTCCGAGGCCAGGGGCTTAGATCTAAAATACCCAGTTTGCTGTATTCTGGACACAGCGCCTCCCTTCCTCCAGGCTGAGTCTGGTATTACAGCACCGCCTCTGGAGGACCCTGAAGACCCACATATTACATGCACAGAACTTGATTTTGATGTGAATGATGTAATACTCCTTTTCGCCTCTGGGGGCACTGCAGGGAAATTAATTCCTTTTTTCCATGGTTGTAGCTGATCTCTGAGGGTCCCAATAGCCAAATGCATTGTTATTAGGTTACCATGACGGATCCCTCTAAGCTCAGAGATTGGGGAGGAAAATGACCAACGCCTGGATTGGGACTTTTTTTATTTTTACTTATCGCAGGAGGTCTGAATATGTTCGCGGGTTCTGATCCATATTAAAATAAGGGTATTATTAAAAGTCAGGGTCTGATTAGGAGGTCGAGTCTAAGGCTATGTGCACATGGTGCGTTTTTTACAAATCTGCACCAAAATCATCCTGAATCCAACAAAGTAAATGAGATTTCTGAAGTGCTGTGCCTTAGGCTCTGCAGCGTGTGCGCTTAGCATAAGGCTCTTCAGCGTGTGCGCTTAGCATAAGGCTCTTCAGCATGTGCGCTTAGCATAAGGCTCTTCAGCGTGTGCGCTTAGCATAAGGCTCTGCAGCGTGTGCGCTTAGCATAAGGCTCTGCAGCGTGTGCGCTTAGCATAAGGCTCTTCAGCGTGTGCGCTTAGCATAAGGCTCTGCAGCGTGTGCGCTTAGCATAAGGCTCTGCAGCGTGTGCGCTTAGCATAAGGCTCTGCAGCGTGTGCGCTTAGCATAAGGCTCTGCAGCGTGTGCGCTTAGCATAAGGCTCTGCAGCGTGTGCGCTTAGCATAAGGCTCTGCAGAGTGCGCGCTTAGCCTTGAACTCTGCAGCTTGGGCGCTCATCCTTGGGCTCGGCAGCGAGCTCGCTTAGCCTTGGGCTCTGCAGCGTGGCGCTCTCAGCCTTGGGCTCTGCAGCGTGCGCTCTCAGCCTTGGGCTCTGCAGCGTGCGCTCTCAGCCTTGGGGCTCTGCAGCGTGCGCACTCAGCCTTGGGGCTCTGCAGCGTGCGCACTCAGCCTTGGGGCTCTGCAGCGTGCGCACTCAGCCTTGGGCTCTGCAGCGTGCGCTCTCAGCCTTGGGCTCTGCAGCGTGCGCTCTCAGCCTTGGGCTCTGCAGCGTGCGCTCTCAGCCTTGGGCTCTGCAGCGTGCGCTCTCAGCCTTGGGCTCTGCAGCGTGCGCTCTCAGCCTTGGGCTCTGCAGCGTGCGCTCTCAGCCTTGGGCTCTGCAGCGTGCGCTCTCAGCCTTGGGCTCTGCAGCGTGCGCTCTCAGCCTTGGGCTCTGCAGCGTGCGCACTCAGCCTTGGGCTCTGCAGCGTGCGCACTCAGCCTTGGGGCTCTGCAGCGTGCGCACTCAGCCTTGGGCTCTGCAGCGTGCGCTCTCAGCCTTGGGCTCTGCAGCGTGCGCTCTCAGCCTTGGGCTCTGCAGCGTGCGCTCTCAGCCTTGGGCTCTGCAGCGTGCGCTCTCAGCCTTGGGCTCTGCAGCGTGCGCTCTCAGCCTTGGGCTCTGCAGCGTGCGCTCTCAGCCTTGGGCTCTGCAGCGTGCGCACTCAGCCTTGGGCTCTGCAGCGTGCGCTCTCAGCCTTGGGCTCTGCAGCGTGCGCTCTCAGGCTTGGGCTCTGCAGCGTGCGCTCTCAACCTTGGGCTCTGCAGCGTGCGCTCTCAGCCTTGGGCTCTGCAGCGTGCGCTCTCAGGCTTGGGCTCTGCAGCTTGCGCGCTCATCCTTGGGCTCGGCAGCGCACGCGCTCAGCCTTGGGCTCGGCAGCGAGCTCGCTTAGCCTTGGGCTCTGCAGCGTGCGCTCTCAGCCTTGGGCTCTGCAGCGTGCGCTCTCAGCCTTGGGCTCTGCAGCGTGTGCTCTCAGCCTTGGGCTCTGCAGCGTGCGCACTCAGCCTTGGGCTCTGCAGCGTGTGCTCTCAGCCTTGGGCTCTGCAGCGTGCGCTCTCAGCCTTGGGCTCTGCAGCGTGCGCACTCAGCCTTGGGCTCTGCAGCGTGCGCTCTCAGCCTTGGGCTCTGCAGCGTGCGCTCTCAGCCTTGGGCTCTGCAGCGTGCGCTCTCAGCCTTGGGCTCTGCAGCGTGCGCACTCAGCCTTGGGCTCTGCAGCGTGCGCTCTCAGCCTTGGGCTCTGCAGCATGCGCTCTCAGCCTTGGGCTCTGCAGCGTGCGCTCTCAGCCTTGGGCTCTGCAGCATGCGCTCTCAGCCTTGGGCTCTGCAGCGTGCGTTCTCAGCCTTGGGCTCTGCAGCGTGCGTTCTCAGCCTTGGGTTCTGCAGCGTGTGCACTCAGCCTTGGGCTCTGCAGCGTGCGCGCTCAGCCTTGGGCTCTGCAGCGTGCGCACTCAGCCTTGGGCTCTGCAGCGTGCGCTCTCAGCCTTGGGCTCTGCAGCATGCGCTCTCAGCCTTGGGCTCTGCAGCGTGCGCACTCAGCCTTGGGCTCTGCAGCGTGCGCACTCAGCCTTGGGCTCTGCAGCGTGCGCACTCAGCCTTGGGCTCTGCAGCGTGAGCTCTCAGCCTTGGGCTCTGCAGCTTGCACGCTCATCCTTGGGCTCGGCAGCGTGCGCTCTTAGCCTTGGGCTCTGCAGCGTGCGCACTCAGCCTTGGGCTCTGCAGCGTGCGCTCTTAGCCTTGGGCTCTGCAGCGTGCGCACTCAGCCTTGGGCTCTGCAGCGTGCGCACTCAGCCTTGGGCTCTGCAGCGTGCGCTCTCAGCCTTGGGCTCTGCAGCTTGCACGCTCATCCTTGGGCTCGGCAGCGTGCGCTCTTAGCCTTGGGCTCTGCAGCGTGCGCACTCAGCCTTGGGCTCTGCAGCGTGCGCTCTTAGCCTTGGGCTCTGCAGCGTGCGCACTCAGCCTTGGGCTCTGCAGCGTGCGCACTCAGCCTTTAATTATAAAACTTGGTTAAAAATGTATGAAATGGTCAATTCCATACATGCTGCCCCATACACAGTAACTTATAGGTAGTCACTCGCGCCTCTCATTTTTCGGATATCGCCCTCCCGTCTTTGGTTGGAGTAATCCTCGATTTTACGCCGTGTCCATTATTTTCCCATTTTCCGGATAACTCCCATTATACGAGCCTCGCCGGTCAGATCCACAGCAGGAGGGACGGAATTTGCCTCCTGGGCTGCCCTGATAAGAGGAATGTACAGCAGAAGTGGAGGCTTTTGTTTTAAGGCTCGGACCTCTTTGATTGGCCCCCCCTCCCGGACCAAAAGTGTTCATTGCCCCCCAGCAAATGGATAATGAATGGATGTTTTAACACGTTCTCTTATGTAGGGAGAGCGATTCTCGCACCAACATCTGTTTCATCCTGTTTACTTAAAAATGATCAAAAATATCAATCACACGTCCTTGCTAAGTATAGCCGTCCCCGTTATATCGGGCGCCGCATCCAACTGCCGCAGCTCTAAATATTATATATATATATATATATACACTGTGTATATCTATATATCCGTTATATGACAGTCTTAAAAAGAAAAAAATGCCATTTTAATTTTTGCACAGTAATTGCTGGCTGTAAATTGAGTTAACTGAGAATCCATCAGCGAGCTCATTTTTATTTTCTTCTGGAATGGTTTGCAGCTCTGCTGATTTATGACCCCAGATCACAGGAAAAACAAAGGGCAAAAGGTGCAAACTAGTTAATAATTTAAAAATAAGTATTTTTAGCTCCAAATATGTGAATTTAGGTAAAAAGAAATGTCCCCCGGGTGGGTGACTTCATGAAATCTAGTAGACTCCAAAGACATACAGATAGGGACTCTAGATTGTGAGCCCCAATGGGGACAGGGGCCAAAGTATGTAAAGCGCTGTGGAATTAATAACGCTATATAAATGAATAAAATTATTATTATTATTTGTGGCATTTTTAGACTTTAGTGGCCCCCGCACACCTACTATGAGGCTGGGATCAGAAGATCATATGTTTTGATCAGATTTTCTCGGATGTAGAGAAAATAGCAAAATAATTCTCTATGTTCTCCATTCTGTCGGCCCGGGAGTATTGGACCTCATTCACATGACATCAGAGTGTGGGCTGATTTTTATCCATGGACTTATTGACTTGTACGGTCAAATGCAATGTGATTTGCGGAGGGAAGACAAGCAATTTTTGTCCTGTGTCCTGTCTCGCCCCTCCACAGACTGCAGCCGGTGTCCTCTGAGGGTCTTGCCCCTCCGCAGACTGCAGCCGGTGTCCTCTGAGGGTCTCGCCCCTCCACAGACTGCAGCCGGTGTCCTCTGAGGGTCTTGCCCCTCCGCAGACTGCGGCCGGTGTTCTCTGCGGGTCTTGCCCCTCTGCAGACTGCGGTTGATGTCCTGTGAGGGTCTCGCCCCTCTGCAGACTGCGGTTGATGTCCTGTGAGGGTCTCGCCCCTCTGCAGACTGTGGTTGATGTCCTGTGAGGGTCTCACTCCTCCGCAGACTGTGGTTGATGTCCTGTGAGGGTCTCACTCCTCCGCAGACTGTGGTTGATGTCCTGTGAGGGTCTCACTCCTCCGCAGACTGCGGTTGGTGTCCTGTGAGGGTCTTGCCCCTCCACAGACTGCGGTCGGAGTTCTGTGAGGGTCTCGCCCTGCCACAGACTGTGGTCGGTGTCCTGTGAGGGTCTCGCCCCTCCACAGACTGCGGTTGGTGTCTTGTGAGGGTCTCGCCCCTCGACAGACTGGTTGGTGTCCTCTGTCTCGCCCCTCCGCAGACTGCGGTCTGTGTCCTATGTCCTGTGAAGGTCTCGCCCCTCCATAGACTGTGGTTGGTGTCCTGTGAGGGTCTCGCCCCTCTGCAGACTGTGGTTGGTGTCCTCTGTCTCGTCCCTCCACAGACTTCGGTTGGTGTCCTCTGAAGGTCTCGCCCCTCCATAGATTGTGGTTGGTGTCCTCTGAGGGTCTCGCCCCTCCATAGACTGTGGTCGGTGTCCTCTGAGGGTCTCGCCCCTCCATAGACTGTGGTCGGTGTCCTCTGAGGGTCTCGCCCCTCCATAGACTGTGGTTGGTGTCCTGTGAGGGTCTCGCCCCTCCGCAGACTGTGGTCGGTGTCCTCTGTCTCGTCCCTCCACAGACTTCGGTTGGTGTCCTCTGAGGGTCTCGCCCCTCCATAGACTGTGGTTGGTGTCCTCTGAGGGTCTCGCCCCTCCATAGACTGTGGTCGGTGTCCTCTGAGGGTCTCGCCCCTCCATAGACTGTGGTTGGTGTCCTGTGAGGGTCTCGCCCCTCCGCAGACTATGGTCGGTGTCCTCTGAGGGTCTCGCCCCTCCATAGACTGTAGTTGGTGTCCTCTGAGGGTCTCGCCCCTCCATAGACTGTGGTTGGTGTCCTCTGAGGGTCTCGCCCCTCCATAGACTGTGGTCGGTGTCCTCTGAGGGTCTCTCCCCTCCATAGACTGTGGTTGGTGTCCTGTGAGGGTCTCGCCCCTCCGCAGACTGTGGTCGGTGTCCTCTGAGGGTCTCGCCCCTCCATAGACTGTGGTCGGTGTCCTCTGAGGGTCTCGCCCCTCCATAGACTGTGGTTGGTGTCCTGTGAGGGTCTCGTCCCTCCGCAGACTCCGGTCGGTGTCCTTTGAGGGTCTCGCCCCTCCGCAGACTCCAGTCGGTGTTCTTTGAGGGTCTCGCCCCGCCGCAGACTGTGGAGGTCTTCATTTACTCATTTTATGAGCTTTGTGCATCCCATCTTTCCAAATCTAAATGTTCCCTTATTCTAAAAAAATGAAAAAAATATTTGGATCCTCGTCTTCCCGCCGAGACTGAAGCCATTGTGCATCCAGCAGGTCGCCTCATTAAGCAGCGATTACAGCGAAGGCCGTCGTCCTCGAGAGGGTCGGCGGATGGCACGCAGACGGCGGCGGGCGGTGAATGCCCTACACTTCTATAGATTGGCAGCCACCCAGCTTCGTATACCATCATGGGTTTTCTGGGGGCACAGACTTTTACCATTTTGTAGGCATCTAGACATGGCGCCATAAAATAGTGTTGCTCGTGGCACATGTCAGATTATCGAAAGTGGTGCCATGTGGGGTCTATATAGTTCCGTATTAGATTGTGGTATTTTTGTCCAGCACTATATGTACTGGACATGCCACTTTAATGTCTGCATATGGTAAAAACAACCACGTATAAACACAAGGCCAGCCCCTCCATATTATACCCCAATGGCGTCCCCTCTCGTACATATCGCCCTATTAATTCTCGCCGCTTAGACGTTGCATTTTGTCCTCAGACTCACACAGCGCTGGTTAATCTGCTCCCTCATCACGAGCAGCGTCCGCTCCCCCCCATCTCGCAGTCTCATCTTGTTACTATAGTAACAGATACTGGCAGCGGTTCGCTCTCTGTGGGAATGAATTTGTGTATGGCGAGCACGCACATCTACGTGGAGGTAGTCTCTGAAGCCGGCTGCCCTTACCTGCGAACTTACAGAGTCTGACCCCAAGACTCAATATGGGGGAGCGGGGGAGGGTTTAAGGTCACGTCAAAATCTCCAACGCTAGGTCATTGACGTAAAATAGGGATCACCGAGTAATAGGGAGCCGTCTGTAGAGCTGTACTGTGAAACTACAACTCCCAGCATGCCCGGAGTAAATAAAGCACTGCTGAGTCGACAAGATTATGGTCCTTGAGTCGACCTGTAAAATATTCCTAGAGAGTTGTATGAATTTTCATATTACAAAAATGGCTGCCATTATGGTTCCCATAGCAACAGCAGCGCTGAATGGCATTGCCAACTAGTTACGGTGGTTAATGGAAGTGGGCAAGGGGCTGCCTCTGCAATGACATTGGTGGCTGATATAGGACAGGCCGTTAGTGCCCAGACAAAGGGGGTCTCATTGCTAGAATAGTGTCAATCAATATGGCCGCCATTACGGTTACCATAGCGGCAGCACTAGGCTATTGTACGTCAATTCTACCACTATGAGAACTATATGGGAGTGGATAAATTGCCACTAATGTCCAGTCAGGGGGGAGTAAGTACTGTTATTTCCACCAATTGCGGCAATTGTGCCCATCAATATGGCCGCCATTATGGTCACCATAGCAGCAGGTCTCAGCTATTATCGAGCTCTGTATTCAACCAATATGGGAGTGAATAAATAGTATATGGGGCTGCCAGCAATGTTCAGTCAGATTGTCAAATTTCTGTGACCTAGAAACTACTTCGGTGAAGCCTCCATATTGGCGATCAATATGGCCACCATTATGGTCACCATAACAGCAGTTTTCCGTGATTGTCAAGCTCTGTATTCGTCCAATATAGGAGTGAATAATAAGATATAGGTCTGCCATTAATTTTCAGTCAGGTTGTCCTACTGCTGTGACCTACAAAATACTTCAGTGAAACCCCTATATTGTCAATCAATATGGCCGCCATTATGGTCAACATAGCAGCAGGTCTCAGCTATTGTAGAGCTCTGTATTCGTCCAACATGGCAGTGAATAATAAGATATGGGTCTGCCATTAATATTTAGTCAGGGTATCCTACTGCTATGACCTACAAAATACTTCAGTGAAGCCTCTATATTGTCAATCAATATGGCCGCCATTATGGTCACCATATCAGCAGTCCTCAGCTATTGTAGAGCTCTGTGTTCACCCAGTAAAGGAGTGAATAATAAGACATGGGTCTGCCATTAATGTTCAGTCAGGGTATCCTACTGCTATGACCTACAAAATACTTCAGTGAAGCCTCTATATTGTCAATCAATATGGCCGCCATTATGGTCAACATAGCAGCAGGTCTCAGCTATTGTAGAGGTCTGTATTCGTCCAATATGGGAGTGAATAATAAGATATGGGGCTGCCAACAATGTTCAGTCAGGTTGTCTAATTTCTGTGACCTACAAAATACCTCAGTGAAGCCTCTATATTGGCAATCAATATGGCCGCCATTATGGTCACCTCAGCAGTTTTAAGCAATTGTAGTGCTCTGTATTCACCCAATATAGGAGTGAATAATAAGATATGGGTCTGCCATTAATATTTAGTCAGGGTATCCTACTGCTATGACCTACAAAATACTTCAGTGAAGCCCCTATATTGTCAATCAATATGGCCGCCATTATGGTCACCATAGCAGCAGTCCTCAGCTATTATGGAGCTCTGTATTCATCCAATATGGGAGTGAATAATAAAATATGGGTCTGCCATTAATATTTAGTCAGGGTGTCCTACTGCTATGACCTGCAAAATACTTCAGTGAAGCCCCTATATTATCAATCAATATGGCCGCCATTATGGTCACCATATCAGCAGTCCTCAGCTATTGTAGAGCTCTGTGTTCACCCAGTAAAGGAGTGAATAATAAGACATGGGTCTGCCATTAATGTTCAGTCAGGGTGTCCTACGGCTGAGCCCTACAAAATACCTCAGTGAAGCCTCTATGTTGGCTATCAATATGGCCGCCATTAGGGTCACCATAGCAGCATTTCTCAGCTATTGTATAGTTCTGTATTCGTTGAATATGGGAGTGGATAAATACTATATGGGGCTGATAACAATATTCATTTAGGGTGTCCTACTGTGGTGACCTACAAAATACTTTAGTAGAGCCCCATGTGTCCATCAATATGGCTGCCATTATGGTTCCATAGCGGCAGGTCTCATCTGTTATAAATCTCTGATTTCTCCCAATACAGGAGCTGAGCAATAGTTTACATGGTTGCTACAAATGTTCAATTAAGGGGGTCTTACAGCTGTGACCACCCTACAATTTTCAGATCGAGGTTTCGACAGTGCCACCTCTGGAGCGGACAATGGTCACCTGTGATGGTGCATTTCTCCTGTGGCGAAACGAGGGTGTACCAGTGATGGAAAGGAGTTGTCAGAGGTGGACACTATGGATATAAAATACATGGGGGAAGATAAGCTGCTGCGGCACATCTTTGCTGCTTATCTCAGGAGAAACAATATAATAGGTGTCAATACAGAAATGGCGAATCCTGCAAATCGGTAACAAATGGTGACATTTATAACCAGGATGCAGGTGGCACATTTAAAGGGCATTTCCACTTTGCTCCATTTCTGACCCGTTTTTGCACGTTTGTGCCGCACGTTCTGCATCCGACGCTTTAAAGTCCTTGACGCGGTGTGTGAAGAGCACAGACGCTGGCAGCGCCGGTTCCAGGGAAGGGTAATGCTCCCGTAAGTAATGTCTGTGTGTTACTAATTATTCTGACATCACTGGAAGATGGAATAATCTCCCCAGATTTATGTGACATATCACAGACTGCCGCGTCCCCTCTCGCTGCTGCCGCATTAACTCTCGCCGGCCCAGAACCGTGTCACATTACGGAGGGATCATCCCCAGCTGATCCCGTTCCTATCGTATATACCTTATATATCACTGATTCAGTTAATGAATAAAAAATTAATAAATCTACACCGAAATCTCCAATGAGTCCTCTATCTGATTGATTCTGGACATATTTAGGGGTCCCCCCACCCCATAAGGAGACATATGCGTTTTGAGGGCGTGCGGTGCTCAAAAGACAATCCCAACCCCTCCATTAGGCTCTCGGACCCCCATTGATGCCGTCTCAATGACAAATCTATTACCAGTAGGTGATCATATAGGAGGAAGCAGAATTGTACATGACAAGTATTAAAGGGCATATGGTCATCATAAAGGGGAGGGGGTGTTATTTAGGACCCCCTCTGAGGAATAAAGGAAATCCAGTAGGGATAGCCGGATCCAACCCCGGCAAACTCGGCACAACCATGTATTATATGGTCACCACTACAGGGAATATAAGTAGCTGCGCCCGCCAATAATTTCCGACCGCCAGGGGTTGCAAAAGCCCTTGATGTCTCCTCTTTTGGGAAATTATTTTTCACTTCGGTATTATTTTTTTTAACTTTTTGTCTTTTTGGGGGGTTACAAAGGTTGAAAAAAGACCTAGGTCCGTCAAGTTCAACCTTCCACCACCAAGTATATATTTTCATCCTTTATGACCTACAATGTGGCTTATTAAAGTAGTTTTAGAGGGGAGAGGGGGGTTCCTTATCCTTGGCCATAGTGAGGAGCAGGTACAGAGATCGTCTCTGACTCTGGGGGACCAGAACGCGCCGGCATAACACTGACAACCCATCAGGAACTCTGTAATACTCCATTTCTCCAGTGAAGGCGCTGTAGGAAAATTAAACACTTCGCAACGAGTTTCTTCACGGGTTACAGCTGGTTTTCCGATATCTTCTTATGATCTAATACGGTGGATTTGTCCACAGTGGAGAACCCTTTTAGAGATGACCACATGTATTTTTTTTTACCTGGTGTAAACGCCGCTCTTCTCCTGAATCCGGGGTTGTTTTTCTTTTGTTCCTATGCCTCTCCTTTCCTGAGATATAGCCTCTTCTTTCCTGCGTGTTAATCTAGTCTTGTTGGACAAATGGGCATGGTCTTCTTCTTTTGGATCACGCCCAGTTGGCTAAGAAGATAATAAAAATGCCATATCTCAGGAACGGAGAGGCGCAGCAACAAAGGAAAACCAACACCGGATTCAGGAGAACGGCGGCATTCACACAAGGTAAACAAAAATACATATTTATATCAAGTGACAGGTCATCATTGTTTGGATACCTCATTGACTATCTTATTGTTATACAGCACCTGACCCACTACATCCAGATGCTCAGTCCTAATGATGTATGTTTTGTTTGCCCCTGGAGAAATCTGTCTGGTATTTGGAGCTTTGTTTGGAAGCCATTAGGACCACATGTCCTTACTAGATATCAGTTAAATTACTCTGGTGACCTACGACCCTTGTAAAACCGTCTCCAAATCCTTCTATTAACCCTAAAGTGTAGTTACTGTATTCACATACCTGTAAGAAAGAAGCATTTTTTGACATATGTCTCTCAGTGGGTGGAGGAGGTCATTGCCGTCACATGATGGTACAGTCATTAAATCCCTATTTAGGTATAATGCACACAGTGATGTCACAGCGCAGGGATAATGCACGCAGTGATGTCACAGCACAGGGATAATGCACACAGTGATGTCACAGCACAGGGATAATGCACACAGTGATGTCACAGTACAGGGATAATACACACAGCGATGGCACAGTACAGGGATAATACACACAGTGATGTCACAGTACAGGGATAATACACACAGCGATGTCACAGTACAGGGATAATACACACAGTGATGTCACAGTACAGGGATAATACACACAGTGATGTCACAGTACAGGGGTAATACACACAGTGATGTCACAGTACAGGGATAATGCACGCAGTGATGTCACAGCACAGGGATAATGCACGCAGTGATGTCACAGCACAGGGATAATGCACACAGTGATGTCACAGTACAGGGGTAATACACACAGCGATGGCACAGTACAGGGATAATACACACAGTGATGTCACAGTACAGGGATAATACACACAGTGATGTCACAGTACAGGGGTAATACACACAGTGATGTCACAGTACAGGGGTAATACACACAGGGATGTCACAGTACAGGGGTAATACACACAGTGATGTCACAGTACAGGGATAATATACACAGTGATGGCACAGTACAGGGATAATATACACAGTGATGTCACAGTACAGGGGTAATACACACAGTGATGTCACAGTACAGGGATAATACACACAGTGATGTCACAGTACAGGGGTAATACACACAGTGATGTCACAGTACAGGGATAACACACACAGTGATGTCACAGTACAGGGATAATACACACAGTGATGTCACAGTACAGAGATAATACACACAGTGATGTCACAGTACAGGGATAATACACACAGTGATGTCACAGTACAGGGATAATACACACAGTGATGTCACAGTACAGGGATAATACACACAGGGATGTCACAGTACAGGGATAATACACACAGTGATGTCACAGTAAAGGGATAATACACACAGTGATGTCACAGTACAGGGATAATGCACACAGTGATGTCACAGTACAGGGATAATGCACACAGCGATGTCACAGTACAGGGATAATACACACAGCGATGTCACAGTACAGGGATAATACACACAGCGATGTCACAGTACAGGGATAATACACACAGTGATGTCACAGTACAGGGATAATGCACACAGTGATGTCACAGTACAGGGATAATACACACAGCGATGTCACAGTACAGGGATAATACACACAGTGATGTCACAGTACAGGGATAATACACACAGTGATGTTACAGTACAGGGATAATACACACAGTGATGTCAGAGTACAGGGATAATACACACAGTGATGTCACAGTACAGGGATAATACACACAGTGATGTCACAGTACAGGGATAATACACACAGTGATGTCACAGTACAGGGATAATGCACACAGTGATGTCACAGTACAGGGATAATACACACAGTAATGTCACATTACAGGGATAATACACACAGTGATGTCACAGTACAGGGGTAATACACACAGTGATGTCACAGTACAGGGATAATACACACAGGGATGTCACAGTACAGGGATAATACACACAGCGATGTCACAGTACAGGGATAATACACACAGTGATGTCACAGTACAGGGATAATACACACAGTAATGTCACAGTACAGGGATAATACACACAGTGATGTCACAGTACAGGGGTAATACACACAGTGATGTCACAGTACAGGGATAATACACACAGGGATGTCACAGTGCAGGGATAATACACACAGTGATGTCACAGTACAGGGGTAATACACACAGTAATGTCACAGTGCAGGGATAATACACACAGCGATGTCACAGTACAGGGATAATACACACAGCGATGTCACAGTACAGGGATAATACACACAGCGATGGCACAGTACAGGGATAATTCACACAGCGATGGCACAGTACAGGGATAATACACACAGCGATGTCACAGTACAGGGATAATACACACAGCGATGTCACAGTACACGGATAATACACACAGCGATGTCACAGTACAGGGATAATACACACAGTGATGTCACAGTACAGGGATAATACACACAGCGATGGCACAGTACAGGGATAATACACACAGCGATGTCACAGTACAGGGATAATACACACAGCGATGTCACAGTACAGGGATAATACACACAGCGATGTCACAGTACACGGATAATACACACAGCGATGTCACAGTACAGGGATAATACACACAGTGATGTCACAGTACAGGGATAATACACACAGCGATGTCACAGTACACGGATAATACACACAGCGATGTCACAGTACAGGGATAATACACACAGTGATGTCACAGTACAGGGATAATTCACACAGTGATGTCACAGTACAGGGATAATTCACACAGTGATGTCACAGTACAGGGATAATTCACACAGTGATGTCACAGTACAGGGATAATGCACACAGTGATGTCACAGTACAGGGATAATGCACACAGTGATGTCACAGTATAGGGATAATACACACAGGGATGTCACAGTACAGGGATAATTCACACAGTGATGTCACAGTACAGGGATAATTCACACAGTGATGTCACAGTACAGGGATAATGCACGCAGTGATGTCACAGTACAGGGATAATGCACACAGTGATGTCACAGTATAGGGATAATACACACAGGGATGTCACAGTACAGGGATAATACACACAGCGATGGCACAGTATAGGGATAATTCACACAGCGATGGCACAGTACAGGGATAATTCACACAGCGATGGCACAGTACAGGGATAATTCACACAGCGCCCCATCGAGGTGCACAGCATTGGACCACATAGGATCAGGACAGTGGCCGGGTACCAGGGTCTCCTCCTAGTCTCCGGCGCACACGGGGTTAAGTAATGTACCACTGATATTACAGATCGTCCGTACACAGAATAACATTTCCTCTGTGACCTTAATGCGGTTATGAATATTCCCCCTGTCACCGGGAATCGAGTTAGTATCGCATCTCCTGAACATTTAGCCTTCAATAAAATGTCACCACAAATGCAGATCGCTTTTTAATCCAATTTACTTGCCAAGTGCACAAACCCCGTAGCCCTCAGCTGTCCGGCTAGAGTTTCCTCTATGTATAGCGTCCATATCCCACGATATACAGATCAATAACGTAATCACTTAAAGGGGAATCCCCATAACAGATCAATGGCGTGTGGAATTAATTCAGATCAGCGGCAAACGGGTCCGCCCCGTACACACACGCTATTCATTAATGGCAGACGTGCGCGGCCCGTAATCGGCATTGATCACCCCCCAAACACTCCCCTATATATCGATCACCATAACCGGCCCATTATAGGCAGTGGTCAATAATAAGCGCCCCATCTGCTATAATAGATCAGCCCTGCTGTCCGAATACATTTCATATCAGTCAATGTCATAGCAGCCAATCACAGCTCAGCTTTCATTTCTTAAAGGGACTGTCCACTTCCAAAAAGTTTACCTTGAAATGTATCTTTAATGGAAATAAATTGAATTGACTAATATACTTTACCTGTCAAGGAGTTCTCAAGTGACAGAAGCTCCGATATCCACAGTCCATTGTGAAGAGGACTGACTTCTCATTACAATAGCTAAGCCAGCACCCTTCTCAGTCACAGGTCACACATAGAGAAGCTGTCTGGCTTAGCTATTGAAATTGCAGTCTGCCAGCTCCTTTGTATGTTAGAGCCACTGAGAAGGGGTCTGGTATAGCTATTGAAATGAGTTTTCAGCCAGCCCCCTTCTGAGTCACAACCATAGACAGAGAAGGGGGTCTGGCTTAGCATTTGAGATTGCAGTCAACCAGACCCTATATTATGGCTACTGTTTAGATACAGAAAGGGAGTGCCTTTGCTATTGAGAGTGTAGTCAGCCAGAGCCTATGTTATGGCTACTGCTTAGAAATAGAAGGGATCTGGCTTAGCTATGGAGGTTGTAGTCAGCCAGACCCTATGTTATGGCTACTGCTTAAACAGAGACGGGGTCTGGCTTAGCTATTGAGAGTGAAGTCAGCCAGACCCTATGTTATGGCTACTGCCTAATAGCTAAGCCAGACCCCTTCTCTGTTTAAGCAGTAGCCATAACATAGGGTCTGGATGACTATACTTTCAATAGCTAAGCCAGACAACTTCTATTTCTAAGCACTAGCCATAACATAGGGTCTGGCTGACTTCACTCTCAATAGCTAAGCCAGACCACTTCTCTGTTTGAGATTGAAGTCAGCCAGAACCTATGTTATGGCTAGTGCTTAGAAATAGAAGTAGTCTGGCTTAGCTATTGAAAGTATAGTCATCCAGACCCTATGTTATGGCTACTGCTTAGGAATAGAAGGGGACTGACCTAGCTATTGTGTTTATAGTCATCCAGACCCCATAGTATGGCTACTGCTTAAGAATGTGGTAGAAGAGGACTGGCTTAACTATTTAGATTGTTTGCAGCCAGACCCTATGTTATGGCTACTGCTTAGGAGTAGAAGGGGACTGACTTAGCTATTGAAATTGTAGTCAGCCAGACCCTATATTATGGCTACTGCTTAGATAGAAAAGGGGTCTGGCTTAGTTATTGGGATTGCAGTCAACCAGACCCTATATTATGGCTACTGCTTAGGAATAGAAGGGGACTGACTTAGCTATTGAAATTTTAGTCAGCCAGACCCTATATTATGGCTACTGCTTAGATAGAAAAGGGGTCTGGCTTAGCTATTGGGATTGCAGTCAGCCAGACCCTATATTATGGCTACTGCTTAGGAATAGAAGGGGACTGACTTAGCTATTGAAATTGTAGTCAGCCAGACCCTATATTATGGCTACTGCTTAGATAGAAAAGGGGTCTGGCTTAGCTATTGGGTTTGCAGTCAGCCAGACCCTATATTATGGCTACTGCTTAGGAATAGAAGGGGACTGACTTAGCTATTGAAATTGTAGTCAGCCAGACCCTATATTATGGCTACTGCTTAGATAGAAAAGGGGTCTGGCTTAGCTACTGGGGTTGCAGTCAGCCAGACCCTATATTATGGCTACTGCTTAGAGAAGGGTACTGGCTTAGCTATTAAAAGTCTAGTCAGCCAGACCCCATGTTATGGCAATTGCTTAGTAATAGAAGGGGACTGACTTAGCTACTGAAATTGTAGTCAGCCAGACCCAATGTTATGGCTACTGCTTAAACAGAAATGGAACTGGCTTAGATAATAAAATTGCAGTCACTGCCAATGCATAGACTGAGAATCTATTAATTGGAAAGTCCAGGACAGATCAATGTCACGCAGAACTATCTCAGATAAGCGGCCAATAATGAGCAGATAAGTGGGAACGCCCCACACAGATACTGTTCATTATTGGCCTGTGAGTTGCCTGTAATAAGCATTGATCACCCCCTATATCAGACAGCCCCCTTCTGCGTCATGGCCAATGCATAGACAGAGAAGGGATCTGGCTTTGCTATTGAAATCAGCAGCCAGCCCCCTTCTGTGTCATGGTAAGCGCATAAACAGAAAAGGAGTCTTAGATATTGAAAGAAGCAAGAATTCAATAGAAAAGGCGACTCCTGTATCAAATATAAGCAAAGTATTCGTTAATGAGTGAGAAGAAAATATAAAGTGGTATTAATAATTAAAATACAAATTAGCAAATGAATGAGATTTGATGCTTGGAAGAATGAAGACCTGAGGATCAGCGATACAGACAGCAGCAATAACAGTGCCCAAAACCTGCACGATCACACTTTGTTTGTGTTGGCTTTGGGAGTCGCTTTCTCTATTGGATTGTTGTTTGTATAAGACTTCCTTATATTTCTAAGCCCTTCCTTGGCTTTATATTGAAATAAGCAGCCAGCCCCTTTCTGTGTAATGGCCAAAACTGAGAAGGGAACTGGCTGAACCATTACAATTGCAGTCAGCCAGCCCCCTTCTGTATACTGACAAATGCATAACTAAAGGAGTCTACAAATAAGCAGTCAGCCAGCCCCCTTCCTTATTACACCTATTGAGATTGCAGTCAGCCAGCCCCCTTCCTTATTACACCTATTGAGATTGCAGTCAGCGAGCCCCCTTCCTTATTACACCTATTGAGATTGCAGTCAGCCAGCCCCCTTCCTTATTACACCTATTGGGATTGCAGTCAGCCAGTCCCCTTCCTTATTACACCTATTGAGATTGCAGTCAGCCAGCCCCCTTTCTTATTACACCTATTGAGATTGCAGTCAGCCAGTCCCCTTCCTTATTACACCTATTGGGATTGCAGTCAGCCAGCCCTCTTTCTTATTACACCTATTGAGATTGCAGTCAGCCAGCCCCCTTCCTTATTACACCTATTGAGATTGCATTCAGCCAGCCCCCTTCCTTATTACACCTATTGAGATTGCAGTCAGCCAGCCCTCTTCCTTATTACACCTATTGAGATTGCAGTCAGCCAGCCCCCTTCCTTATTACACCTATTGGGATTGCAGTCAGCCAGCCCTCTTTCTTATTACACCTATTGAGATTGCAGTCAGCCAGCCCCCTTCCTTATTACACCTATTGAGATTGCAGTCAGCCAGCCCCCTTCCTTATTACACCTATTCAGATTGCAGTCAGCCAGCCCCCTTCCTTATTACACCTATTCAGATTGCAGTCAGCCAGCCCTCTTCCTTATTACACCTATTGAGATTGCAGTCAGCCAGTCCCCTTCCTTATTACACCTATTGGGATTGCAGTCAGCCAGCCCTCTTTCTTATTACACCTATTGAGATTGCAGTCAGCCAGTCCCCTTTCTTATTACACCTATTGAGATTGCAGTCAGCCAGCCCCCTTCCTTATTACACCTATTGGGATTGCAGTCAGCCAGCCCTCTTTCTTATTACACCTATTGAGATTGCAGTCAGCCAGACCCCTTCCTTATTACACCTATTGAGATTGCATTCAGCCAGCCCCCTTCCTTATTACACCTACTGAGATTGCAGTCAGCCAGCCCCCTTCCTTTTTACATCTATTGAGATTGCATTCAGCGAGCCCCCTTCCTTATTACACCTACTGAGATTGCAGTCAGCCAGCCCCCTTCCTTATTACACCTACTGAGATTGCATTCAGCCAGCCCCCTTCCTTATTACACCTACTGAGATTGCAGTCAGCCAGCCCCCTTCCTTTTTACATCTATTGAGATTGCATTCAGCGAGCCCCCTTCCTTATTACACCTACTGAGATTGCAGTCAGCCAGCCCCCTTCCTTATTACACCTATTGAGATTGCATTCAGCCAGCCCCCTTTCTTATTACACCTATTGAGATTGCAGTCAGCCAGCCCCCTTCCTTATTACACCTATTGAGATTGCATTCAGCCAGCCCCCTTCCTTATTACACCTATTGAGATTGCATTCAGCCAGCCCCCTTCCTTATTACACCTATTGAGATTGCATTCAACCAGTCCCCTTTCTTATTACACCTATTGAGATTGCAGTCAGCCAGCCCCCTTTCTTATTACACCTATTGAGATTGCAGTCAGCCAGCCCCCTTCCTTATTACACCTATTGAGATTGCATTCAACCAGCCCCCTTCCTTATTACACCTATTGAGATTGCATTCAGCCAGCCCCCTTCCTTATTACACCTATTGAGATTGCAGTCAGCCAGCCCCCTTCCTTATTACACCTATTGAGATTGCATTCAGCCAGTCCCCTTTCTTATTACACCTATTGAGATTGCAGTCAGCCAGCCCCCTTTCTTATTACACCTATTGAGATTGCAGTCAGCCAGCCCCCTTTCTTATTACACCTATTGAGATTGCAGTCAGCCAGCCCCCCTCCTTATTACACCTATTGAGATTGCATTCAGCCAGCCCCCTTCCTTATTACACCTATTGAGATTGCATTCAGCCAGCCCCCTTCCTTATTACACCTATTGAGATTGCATTCAGCCAGCCCCCTTCCTTATTACACCTATTGGGATTGCATTCAGCCAGCCCCTTCCTTATTACACCTATTGAGATTGCATTCAGCCAGCCCCCTTCCTTATTACATCTATTGAGATTGCAGTCAGCCAGCCCCCTTCCTTATTACACCTATTGAGATTGCAGTCAGCCAGCCCCCTTCCTTATTACACCTATTGAGATTGCAGTCAGCCAGCCCCCTTCCTTATTACACCTATTGAGATTGCAGTCAGCCAGCCCCCTTCCTTATTACACCTATTGAGATTGCAGTCAGCCAGCCCCTTCCTTATTACACCTATTGGAATTGCATTCAGCCAGCCCCCTTCCTTATTACACCTATTGAGATTGCAGTCAGCCAGCCCCCTTCCTTATTACACCTATTGAGATTGCAGTCAGCCAGCCCCCTTCCTTATTACACCTATTGAGATTGCAGTCAGCCAGCCCCCTGCCTTATTACACCTATTGGGATTGCAGTCAGCCAGCCCCCTTCCTTATTACACCTATTGAGATTGCATTCAGCCAGCCCCTTCCTTATTACACCTATTGGGATTGCAGTCAGCCAGCCCCTTCCTTATTACACCTATTGAGATTGCAGTCAGCCAGCCCCCTCGCACAGCCCTAATTGCACGCCAACGCAGGAAATTGTCTGCTGTGTGCAGGAAACTGGAAACGGAGCCAATATTTCCATGCACATTGTAGGTGTTTTCTTTTCAGGGAGATTCATCAGGAATATTTCCTATTTATGGGGTTGGAGTAGCCCTTTGTAATACGCACTTTTCTTTTATGGCCACAGCTCCTATGCAGGCTGATGTGTCACCATGGTAACAGACTACAAGCTCCTTGGTGTCGTCTGATCCCGCACTGCTCGGTTTTTAGGGTTAGATGTGGGCAGCGCTGAGGAGCAGATACACCCAGGGTGCCCTCCGAGGGCTGCGTCCTGGGCACCTCACCCCGCCACCCTGTGCCCTGCTCTATACTGGCGAGGAGCAAGAACCCAGCTGTAGGGGGCTCCAGATGGACAGTTTCATTGCCTGTAAGACCCCTACTGCTGGGAACTGCAGCCGCCGCAGGTTTAGGGCACAGTGTCTTTTTCAGGGGGCACTTACACATGGGGCTCACTTTATATGTTAGCCACTCTAGAGGGCAGAGCATATAATGGAGGGCAGAGTGCCAGCGACGAGGACCTGTGCCAATACTGAGTGTACTATGTGCCGGCACCCCAGGAATAACGGCGATTACCCACATACTGCCCATCCATATTGGTGGATATAGTGGCCTCGGCACAGGGTGCCCACCTAAATCCGACAGTAGCCATCCCATCGCACTGTGCCCACATGTAATAGGGCATTCCGACATATGAGTATACAAAGAGTGGCATCACAGTGCCCACCTAGATCATTAATACAAGGTGCCCACCTATAAAAGGATTATCAGCACAATGTGCCCATCTATAATAGCGGCATCTGCACATGGTGCCCCTTTTTAGCAATGCCAGCAGAACACAGTGCCCACCTACAAGAGAGGGCGTCAGCAAATGGCGCAACTATAGTAATGCCATCGTTACACTGTGCCCACCTAAGGCTAGGTTCACATTTCCGTTAAAATGTATCAGTCACAATCCGCCGCTCTGGTAAACAACGCTATCCATTTAGCGGATTCCGTTGGGTCCCATAGACTTGCATTAGTGGCGGATTGCGACTAATGACCTTGGGTTGCATCCGCTGCGTCGCGGTCCGTCGTTTTTGACTGACCGCCGGGCGGGAGCAACGCAGAATGTAACGTTTTTCTGGCCGTCAAAATTGACGCACCGCGCAGGAATCCGCCGCAGTCCGTCACGCTTGCAATGTATGTCTATGGTGCTGCATTCCGTCGTAATCCGTCTTACAACGGAATCCAGCGCTGGATTCCGTCATGCTCTACTGAGCATGCCCAGCAGGTTTGGCTGATCCGTCAAAAACGGACGCACAGCGGATGCAACGGATCAGTTTTTTCACAGGATTCCTGTGAACGGAATCCTGTGAATCAGGCTAAGGGCGGCTTTGCACGTTGCGACATTGCACGTGCGATGTCGATGGGGTCAAATCGAAAGTGACGCACATCCGGTGTCGCAGTCGATATCGCAACGTGCAAATCCTTTTTGATACGATGAACGAGCGCAAAAGCGTCGTTATCGTATCATCGCTGCAGCCTCCGACATTTCCATAATGCCGGTGCAGCGACAGGTGCGATGATGTTCCTCGCTCCTGCGGCAGCATACATCGCTGTGTGTGAAGCTGCAGGAGCGAGGAACATCACCTTACCTGCCGCCGCCGGCTGCAATGAGAAGGACGGAAGTGGGCGGGATGTTTACATCCTGCTCATCTCCGCCCCTCCACTTCAATTGGCCGCCTGCCGTGTGACGTCGCTGTGATGCCGCACGACCCGCCCCCTTAGGAAGGAAGCGGGTCGCCGGCCAGAGGGACGTCGCAGGACAGGTGAGTACATGTGAAGCTGCCGTAGCAATAATAATCGCTACGGCAGCTTTCACTAGATATCGCACGTGCGACGGGGCGGGACTATTGCTGCAGCATCGGTAACACATTGTTACTGATGTCGCAGCGTGCAAAGCCCGCCTTAGTTCACACTTCCGTTGTTTTGCATCAGTCACAATCCGTAGCCTTGAGGAATTACGGAATCCTGCAAAATATTTTGCAGGAATCCAGTATTTCCCCATAGACTTCCATTAGTGACGGATTGCGACTGATGACCCTGCGTTGCATCCGCTGCGTCGCGGTCCGTCGTTTTTGACTGACCGCCGAAAGGGGAGCAACGCAGAATGTAACGTTTTTCGGGCCGTCAAAATTAACGCGCCGCGCAGGAATCCGTCGCCATCCGCCACACTTGCAATGTATGTCTATGGTGCTGGATTCCGTCGTAATCCGTCTTACGACGGAATCCAGCGCTGGATTCCGCCATGCTCTACTGAGCATGCCCAGCATGTTTGGCACGCACACTGCGCTGTCCCAAACACAAATGGATCATGACTGATCCGTCAAAAAACGGATGCACAGCGGATGTAACGGACGCAACCGATCAGTTTTTTCACAGGATTCCTGTGAAAGGAATCCTGTGAAAAACACATCAGTTGCATCAGTTGACATCTAAAAAACAACTGATCCGTTGCTGACGGACCTGACGGATTGAAAACAACGGAAATGTGAACTTAGACACAGTGACATCTGCACATAGTGTCCCCTAGAGATGCCCCCAATTTCCTCACGCCTCCCCCAATCAGTGGACCCAGCACATGGTGCCCCCACTCATTAGCAAACTCAGCACACGGTGCCCCCACTATTGGACCCAGCACACGGTGCCCCCACTATTGGACCCAGCTCAAGGTGCCCTCACTATTGGACCCAGCTCAAGGTGCCCCCACTATTGGACCCAGCTCAAGGTGCCCCCCATTAGTGGACCCAGCAACAGTGCCCCATTCCCATTAGTAGATCTGGTCGCCACAGGGTTACTGCACCTCAGTTAGGGTGTGGTATCCATCTCTGGTAAGGTGGGGGTTAATCATTGGTGTTTTCACCTCACATACAGTCAGGTGCTTCCCACTGGGGAGTTGATTGGGGCAGACAGGGGGGTGGCCATGCAGAAACATGGGACTTTCCAGTTGCTAGGGCAGCCGGCAGCCGGCAGGGGGTGGGCACCACAGGGGGTAGAGGCAGGAGCAACTCACTCACCACCTCAGACAAGTCGGGACCATAGTTCTGACAACACACCTCTGGGACCCTCATCTACACAGGGCCCGGGGCTTGGAGCAGGAGCGCAGCCGGGGGTCCTAACTGCTAAAGGGGACATCCTACAGAAAGGACATCCTCTCTCCTCTTCTAAAACACCGGTGGTGGCCCCTCACCTGCTTGGGATTGACCGGAGACCACCACCGGCAGAGACCAGCACCCGGGTGCAGCGATTGAACTTGTGAGTAAGGACCCTCAACGAATACGTTAACCACCTGCCCCGTGGGGCGCAACATTTGGCATCATGAACAGGATTTTGTGCCCATTCACCCGGGTACTGTGCGCCTAATAGACTTTATTTATGGACTGTGTGGTGTATTAGCAAAAACAACAGGCGCCATTGTTCACAAAGAGCGGGAAAAGAGGAGGCGTGCCTTTGTGGGCGGAGCCCGGACAAGCGCGCGAAAAGAGAGCCCCGCTGCCGCCAACTGCCTGGAAATTCTGAGGCTTCCCAGTAAGGGCGGAGCCAGCTGCCATGTCCGCTGAGGAGGAAAATGCTGCAGCCGCGGGTGCTCCCCTACTACTGCCCACTGCCATGCCACGTCTCCCGGGCGTGACCTGGCTACCTCAGTGCTCATGTACCATGGCCGACTGGAAGAAGAGACTTTATAGACAATTCCGGGCATATCTCATGCCCGAGGAAACCTGGCCAATGCTGATCCGGAAACATGAGAGCCGAGATCCTGCCATCATCGAGCTCGCCTCCAGTGCTGATGACCACCCCTGGCGTCGCCGAGCAAGAAGCCCACCGCCTCAAGTCCCGGCCCGGTACGATGCTGATGGGCAACTAATCTGTCAGCGCAAAGAGCAAAGGTTGTCAGTGGAGACCCGGACCCTGGCAGCTAAACAGCGGGTCCGCCAAGCCCATCCATCGGAGCGGGGTCCGCTGCAAAGAGGTACAGTGGTCCGGTTTAATCTTGTGCGGGGGTGGGGGTTTATTGCGGAGCCGGGGCTAAGCAAGGAGGTGTTCGTGACCCGGAGCGATGTTGAATCCCACCTCCAATGGGGTCATCCGGGCCGAGATCTCTATCCCGGGGACTATGTCGTCTATACCCGACACTGGGGAGAGCGGGGCTGGTATGCCTTGGACGTGGGACTTTGTCAGCAGGAGGATGAAACTGGGGCAGTGCCCGCTCCAATCAGGCGTCCAGAGCCAGTCCCCGCTTCCCACCCAACACCTCGTGTAATTCGAGTAAGAGACCAGTCTACCCAAATGGATGGGGAGGACTCCACGAGACCGGCCGGTCAGAAGCCAACAAGTCCCCAATAGATTGGGTTTTTTTCCATAGAGTTTGACATGCCGGTAATGTGATTGTTTCAATGAACATTTGTGCCACAGGACTGCGGGTGACCAGGACACTTCACTGTAAATAGTTGCACCAGTTGTGACCAGTATTGTTGAAATTGTTTGAAATGTTTGAAGTTATTGCTGCCTCCCATAAAGGAAAAGATGTGTTATTTTGTTCACTTGTTACAAACATATACAAAAACATTGCGGTGTTAACAATATTTTGTTGCAGCCCGGGAGTGCTGCCATTTATCGTGGGGGAATGTGGCGCCCCTGGGGCTCTGGTTGCCACAGGGTACTGCCCCTCAGTTAGGGTCAGGAGCCAACCAGTCCCCAATATTGTTTTTTTTTTTTTTTTTCTTGTACTGTTTGACATCCCATTAATGTGATTATTTTTTCATGAACATTTGTGCCACAGGACTGCGGGTGGCCAGGACACGTCACTGTAAATAGTTGTACCAGTTGTGCTACCAGAATTAGGGCGACAAAGAACATTGCTCGGTACCAAGATGCTTAATGATCGGGAGCGGTACACCGACGAGTGTACATTAGGACATTTTTGGTCTGTTTTACCATGCAAAGTGAAAATGTTTTACTATGTGCACAGTTTTCTTTTATATGCAAAGAAATAGCTATTGATAATGTTTTGATGACCAGTGACCGGTATTGTTGAAATTGTTTGACGTTATTGCTGCCTCCCATAAAGGGAAAGATGTTATTTTGTTCACTTGTTACAAGCATATATATAAATATATATATAAAAAAAAATGCAATGTTAAAAATGTTTTGTTGCAGCCCGCGAGTGCTGCCATTTGTCGTGGGGGAATGTAGCGCCCCTGGGGTTCTGGTCGCCACAGGGTACTGCGCCTCAGTTAGGGTGTGGTTTCCATCTCAGGTAAGGTGGGGGTTAATCATCAAGTGTTTCCACTTTTCACTTCACATACAGTCAGCTGATTCCCACTGGAGAGTTCTTTGGGGCAGACACGGGGGATGGCCATGCGGAAACATGGGACTTTCCAGTCGCTAGGGCAACTGGCAGGGGGTGGTCACACACTGGGGGTAGAGGCAGGAGCAACACACTCACCAACTCAGACAAGTCGGGACCATAGTTCTGAGAACACACCTCTGGAACTCTCTTCTACACAGGGCCCAGGGTTTGGAGCAGGAGCTCAGCCGGGGTCCTAACTGCTAAAGGGGACATCCTACACAAAGGACATCCTCTCTCCTCTTCTAAAACACCGGTGGTGACCCCTCACCTTCTTGGGATTGACCGGAGACCATCACCGGCAGAGACCAGCACCCGGGTGCAGCGATTTAATGTGTGAGTAAAGACACCTTGAACCCGCAGAGACTGTCGGCTTGCCCTTACCAGCATCGCCGCCTGGCGCTTTGGCGCCAACCGCCATCACCCGGAGCCCGCTCCGCCTGTGGGGAGTGACACTATCCCTGCTGCCATAACACCTGCCCCGGCGAGGAACCCTGCAGTGGCGGCTAATCCCTGGCCGCATACCACAGGTGGTGTCATAACAAACTCTTCCAAATCACCCCTCCATTTACTGTACACCTCGGGGCAACGGAATCGGGCGAGGCCACCCATGACATCGCCTGACCCGATCTTTAACGGCCCGGCAACGAGTAGGTTAACCACCTGCCCCGTGGGGCGCTGCACTAGCACACAGTGCCAGATCTTCCCCCCCCCCACACACGGTGCCCCCTCCTATCAATGGACCCTGCACACGGTGCCCCCCTCCTATCAGTGGACCCTGCACACGGTGCCCCCCTCCTATCAGTGGACCCTGCACACGGTGCCCCCCTCCTATCAGTGGACCCAGCACACGGTGCCCCCCTCCTATCAGTGGACCCAGCACACGGTGCCCCCCTCCTATCAGTGGACCCAGCACACGGTGCCCCCCTCCTATCAGTGGACCCAGCACACGGTGCCCCCCTCCTATCAGTGGACCCTGCACACGGTGCCCCCCTCCTATCAGTGGACCCAGCACACGGTGCCCCCCTCCTATCACTGGACCCAGCACACGGTGCCCCCCTCCTATCACTGGACCCAGCACACGGTGCCCCCCTCCTATCACTGGACCCAGCACACAGTGTCCCCCTCCTATCACTGGACCCGGCACACGGTGCCCCCCTCCTATCACTGGACCCAGCACACGGTGCCCCCCTCCTATCCTGGACCCAGCACACGGTGTCCCCCTCCTATCAGTGGACCCTGCACACGGTGCCCCCTCCTATCACTGGACCCGGCACACGGTGCCCCCCTCCTATCACTGGACCCGGCACACGGTGCCCCCCTCCTATCACTGGACCCGGCACACGGTGCCCCCCTCCTATCACTGGACCCGGCACACGGTGCCCCCTTCCTATCACTGGACCCGGCACACGGTGCCCCCCTCCTATCACTGGACCCGGCACACGGTGCCCCCCTCCTATCACTGGACCCGGCACACTGTGCCCCCCTCCTATCAGTGGACCCAGCACACGGTGCCCCCCTCCTATCACTGGACCCGGCACACGGGCCCCCCTCCTATCCTGGACCCAGCACACAGTGCCCCCCTCCTATCCTGGACCCAGCACACAGTGCCCCCCTCCTATCACTGGACCCAGCACACAGTGTCCCCCCCTCCTATCACTGGACCCTGTACACGGTGCCCCCCTCCTATCACTGGACCCTGCACACAGTGCCCCCCTCCTATCACTGGACCCAGCACACAGTGCCCCCCTCCTATCACTGGACCCAGCACACAGTGCCCCCCTCCTATCAGTGGACCCAGCACACGGTGCCCCCCTCCTATCAGTGGACCCAGCACACGGTGCCCCCCTCCTATCACTGGACCCTGTACACGGTGCCCCCCTCCTATCAGTGGACCCAGCACACGGTGCCCCCCTCCTATCACTGGACCCGGCACACAGTGTCCCCCTCCTATCACTGGACCCTGCACACGGTGCCCCCCTCCTATCACTGGACCCAGCACACAGTGTCCCCCCCTCCTATCACTGGACCCTGTACACGGTGCCCCCCTCCTATCACTGGACCCTGCACACAGTGCCCCCCTCCTATCACTGGACCCAGCACACAGTGCCCCCCTCCTATCAGTGGACCCAGCACACGGTGCCCCCCTCCTATCACTGGACCCTGCACACAGTGCCCCCCTCCTATCACTGGACCCTGCACACGGTGCCCCCCTCCTATCACTGGACCCTGCACACGGTGCCCCCCTCCTATCCTGGACCCAGCACACGGTGCCCCCCTCCTATCACTGGACCCAGCACACAGTGTCCCCCTCCTATCAGTGGACCCTGTACACGGTGCCCCCTCCTATCAGTGGACCCGGCACACGGTGCCCCCCTCCTATCACTGGACCCAGCACACGGTGCCCCCCTCCTATCACTGGACCCAGCACACGGTGCCCCCCTCCTATCACTGGACCCTGCACACAGTGCCCCCCTCCTATCACTGGACCCTGCACACGGTGCCCCCCTCCTATCACTGGACCCTGCACACGGTGCCCCCCTCCTATCCTGGACCCAGCACACGGTGCCCCCCTCCTATCACTGGACCCAGCACACAGTGTCCCCCTCCTATCAGTGGACCCTGTACACGGTGCCCCCTCCTATCAGTGGACCCGGCACACGGTGCCCCCTCCTATCAGTGGACCCAGCACACGGTGCCCCCCTCCTATCACTGGACCCTGCACACAGTGCCCCCCTCCTATCACTGGACCCTGCACACGGTGCCCCCCTCCTATCCTGGACCCAGCACACGGTGCCCCCCTCCTATCACTGGACCCAGCACACAGTGTCCCCCTCCTATCAGTGGACCCAGCACACGGTGCCCCCCTCCTATCACTGGACCCTGCACACAGTGTCCCCCTCCTATCAGTGGACCCAGCACACGGTGCCCCCCTCCTATCAGTGGACCCGGTACACGGTGCCCCCTCCTATCAGTGGACCCGGCACACGGTGCCCCCCTCCTATCCTGGACCCAGCACACGGTGCCCCCCTCCTATCAGTGGACCCTGTACACGGTGCCCCCCTCCTATCACTGGACCCAGCACACGGTGCCCCCCTCCTATCCTGGACCCAGCACACGGTGCCCCCCTCCTATCACTGGACCCAGCACACAGTGTCCCCCTCCTATCAGTGGACCCAGCACACAGTGCCCCCCTCCTATCACTGGACCCAGCACACGGTGCCCCCCTCCTATCCTGGACCCAGCAGTGGTCGCACGGACCCTCCTCACACTGAGCAGTAGCATCTCACCACAGCGATGTGATAAAGTGATGGACTGAACCATCCGGCACAGGGGTGTTAGCGCTTGTTAGGTGTTATTACCAGCAGCACAAGTGACGTGTGATGCAATGAGTGTGAGTCCATTTCATTGTATAATTAATAGCTTCACATTCGGGTTCATTTACACTCACAATGGCTTATTTCAGCTCTGTCCTCGCAGTTTAGCAGTGATCGTCGTCCCCCATTTTGCAGTGGTAGCGTCCATGTAGAAAAGGGTCTCTGGGGCTCGGAGCGGCTCAGTGTGAGCAGGCGGCGGTGCGGGAGGGAGCGGCTGGCCGTCTGTTTGTGTGTTCGGGGGTCTCTGCTGCTCTGGTCTATCCTGGACCCCCCTGTCCCCCAATCCGGAGCCGGACCCTGCAATGCCCGGTGAGTAGGAGCGGCGGGGGCTGCATTCAGCCCGGTGTTATGGGGGGCACACCGGGGCCCCTGGAAGGGAGGGGCACTCCCACGGGCAGTGGTTGTGGGGGGCTCCTGGTGGTGGCCTGCACCTTCTATGGTTTTAGGGTCTGACCCCCTTTATTTTGGGGGGTCTTCAGCATCTTTTGGGGGTGTTGCACTGTTAACCCCTTCCTCTTGTCCCCCACCCAGGTCTGACCCCTCTCTCCAGTGCTGTCACCTGCACCCCACCTTATGCCCCCTACCCCGTATGTGGCGGGTGGCCCGCAGAGCTTGCACTCTACATACAGGGGGGCTGCATTGAGTAATTCGGTTGTTTTTAAGGACCATTCGCCTTTACGTGAGATGTTGAGGCCAAATATTATCCCCCCCTATGGGCTATGTTTGTGGACCTAGGAGCTTACAATCTAGTGCACCTCTGCGTCCTGTTTATTTCGCCCCTGGTGTTGTAGGGTCGCGTGCTTGCGTTACCCGCACCCTGGGAACCCCAAGAGCTTGCAATCTGTTCCCAAGCACTGGACCTCGCTGCCCCCTAGGGAGCGATATTCCCATCCCCCCCCCTCCATTCGTCGCTTCGTAGCGCCAATGGCGGATTCCAGCTTGCGGATACAAGTTTCATAGCAAGCTGCCACATCTGATGAGCGCGCGGTGCGCACCGAGACGAGCGAGCGGGAGGATGCAGCAGATTGGAGCGCCTGTCACAATGGAGAGAACAGATGTGGTCTTCACGACGAGGACGGGGGAATCATGGCTGGACGCGAGTCCTCAGGACGGGCGGCGCGGCTCCTGGGCACAAGAGCTTGCACTCTAGGAATGTCATCGTGGGCTGATGATTGACAGCCGGCGATTCCCATCACCGCTTCCGTTTTTTTTCCTCCTTGATTCCGGGCCACGGCTCGAAGGGTCAATTCACACGCGGAAGATTTGTCACATTTTTCGGCACAGGTGTCTTTGTCTCCATAGACCTGTGTGTAAGATGGGTGCAGCCTGGGTTTTTGGGGGCTTTATTCGGCACAATCTGTTTGGGGCCACAATGGTGAAGGGTCCCAGATTTGCGGCTCCAGAATTTGGGCACAAGCGGTCGCACAACCAATCATTCTATATTGAAGTCAATGGTCACGATGAACAAGTCAGTCCGACTTTTTGAGGCGGGTTGCCACACGACCCCATTCACCTGGGACTGGCGAAATAGCGGCGGCATCTTTGGGCGCGTGACCCGTGTTGTCTTGTAGACCCAGCAATTAGCAAAAACAATGTGCACCTCGAAGCAAAAAAAAAAAAGCCAAATCCTTCCCCATTGAAGTCTACAGTGAGTTGCTTGCGGCTGGAGACCAAAAACCCAACACGTTGCGATAGTTGACAACGTGACACCATGGAAGATTGACACCGCAAGCTCCGTCTCATGGGACATGTAGCCGGCAAGTTATGACTTCTCCGCTAAGTATGTCAGAACTGCCGGTCCAACTGCCGGGACCCCCACCCATCCTAAAATGCTCCATTTGTTGTCTACGGGACCACCGGACATAAAGTGCCCAACTATCCCCGGAAGTCCCAATGACCCGGAATGGAAAAATGGCATAAGAGCACAGCACCACTGAAGCATTTCAGATCCCCGTTCTTGGTGGTCCGACACATAGTTGTGTTGAGTGGCATCACCCCCATTAGTTGTTTTGATTGAGCGGTGTCTTATTGGGCGGACCCAGTCTGATCACTAGAACAGGGGTCTTGATCCACGGTCGCAGGGAGTAGGGTTTTGACTCAACCGCGAATGAGCATGTCACTGTTGGCCTGTAGTAAGCATGCTCGACCACCGCTCTGCTCCATTGGGGTTGAATATGTTGTACGCCAATTATTTAGCAGTTTTTTAGTGCTCCTGTGGGTCTATAGTGAGCATGCTCGACCACCGCTAGTGAGCATGCTCGACCTCCGCTCCATTGGGGTAGAATATGTTGTACGCGAATTTAGCATTTTTTTTTAGTGCCCCCTGTGGGTCCAAAGTGAGCATGGTCGAATACCGCTAGTGAGCATGCTCGACCACCGCTCTGCTCCATTGGGGTTGAATATGTTGTACGCCAATTATTTAGCAGTTTTGTAGTGCCCCTGTGGGTCTATAGTGAGCATGCTCGGCCACCGCTCTGCTCCATTAAGGTAGAATATGTTGTACGCCAATTAGGGGCACTAAAAAACTGCTAAATAATTGGCGAACAACATATTCTACCCCAATAGAGCAGAGCGGTGGTCGAGCATGCTCATTAGTGGTGGTCGAGCATGCTCACTATAGACCCACAGGGGCACTAAAAAACTGCTAAATGTGGGTCTATAGTGAGCATGCTCGACCACCGCTCTGCTCCATTGGGGTAGCATATGTTGTACGCCAATTATTTAGTACCCCCGTGGGTCTATAGTGAGCATGCTCAACCACCGCTCTGCTCCATTGGGGTAGAATATGTTGTACGCCAATTATTTAGTACCCCCGTGGGTCTATAGTGAGCATGCTCAACCACCGCTCTGCTCCATTGGGGTAGACTATGTTGTACGCCAATTATTTAGTACCCCCGTGGGTCTATAGTGAGCATGCTCAGGCACCGCTCTGCTTCATTGGGGTAGAATATGTTGTACGCCAATTATTTAGCACTTTTTTTTAGTGCCCCTGTGGGTCTACAGTGAGCATGCTCGACCACCGCTAGTGAGCATGCTCAACCACCGCTCTGCTCCATTAAGGTAGATTATGTTGTACGCCAATTATTTAGTACCCCTGTGGGTCTATAGTGAGCATGCTCAACCACCGCTCTGCTCCATTGGGGTAGACTATGTTGTACGCCAATTATTTAGTACCCCCGTGGGTCTATAGTGAGCATGCTCGACCACCACTAATGAGCATGCTCGACCACCGCTCTGCTCCATTGGGGTAGAATATGTTGTACGCCAATTATTTAGCACTTTTTTAGTAAATAGATGATAAATATTGATGCCAAAGTCGCCTGTAGCATTGCCGTCGTTATGTGCTGCGCGGTAGCGGTGCCAGGGATGGGCAGAGCCTAGTTATGGCGGCCCCAGTCCTCGTTGGGACCATAAGACCCGGCTATGAATGATTGGGGGAAACTTGCCTAAATCCGGCCCACACAATGATCTTACCCCATAAATGCAATCATAGGGCGGTACAGGTGATTGCAGGACAGGACCCGTGCAGGGCTCTTGGAAAGCTGGGTGCCATCTTTCCATCTTGCACGTTTTGTCATTTTTCAGGCCGGATCGCTCTTCGTGAGCGGATTTGTACCAGGTGCCTCGAGCCTCATTGAGGTTAATGTCTCATGACAGGTCCCCATTTAAAGGAACACACACCCCATTTGTAAGCTGATGGTCCTCATTATCCGTCCTCGGGAGACGGCGGCTGGTGCAATGAATGGGGGGAATTATTGTAAATCATTAGTCTCTTTTTTGGCCGTGATAAGGGTTATTATGTGCAGAGATGATTCATTACATGTATTGATGTGGGACTCGTGGAGGGTCGGAGCAGCCGTGGAGCTCCCCCTGCTGGCTGACCCCGTCACTGCAGAATCAGGGCTGCTGCAGTGATGTGTGATACGCCGCCGCACTTACTCATCAGTCCGACCGGGTGATGAATATTTCAGGGGCTGGATAAGACACAGAAACAGCTCAATATGTTATGTAACCGGCTGGTATGGGTCTATAATGGAACGGGGGCTGTCATTTAAAGGGGGTCCACCATTCTGTTTGCTCTTCATTGACCCTTATTGACGGTTATCCAGCTTTTTTAGCTGCCTATTCACTCTGTTGACCATTATTTGTCCTCGGATACATATGCACACTCATTTCCACTGAGTGTGCATGTATAGAAAAGAAAGGATTAAAATGATTGGGCATATCAAAGCCAACATGCCTGATCGCTCTTTCCCTGACATAATCAGGGGGGGGTTGGGATATTAGATACTGACTATACTTGACCCCATTGATCGGTTCTTCCACTCGGGGGGTCTCTGTGGTGTAGACCCCCGCTCACCTTGCAGGTGACACCTCACTAGGGTGTGTTATTTGTAGCCGTCTCATTAGTGACTTCATTATCTATGGAAGGAGCCGTCCCCCCGTCTCTAAGACACTCACCCCCCACCCCCTGGAGACGTCGGGGGGTCTCCGAAGACATTCAGACATTTTGCAATTGTTATTTACTTGTTGGATATTTTAAGCTGTAAGCTCTTGGGACAAGATCAATTACTCCGTACTGTATCCTCCACTTTATACTAATATCACGACTATATCTATGCGGACCCCTTCCGACATGAAGAATTGGGGTACTCGGAACACGTATACAGAACCAGTCGCTTAAAAAATGGCTTTCCGAAATCAGGGAATTGCTTAAAGGGCAATTCCCTAACGCACGGAAACCTTCCTCCGGGTGTCCTATCCGAAAAACGGCGCCCGTAGCGGAAAGTCCTGGTTGGAATTAATAACGTCTGGCATCTAATAAGTGGTTTCTGCGAACTCCGCGTCCTCCAGAACGCGAGCGAGCGCCGGACGGAAGCGCCAGGAGCCGTAATCCCAGTAAATATTGTGTGTGTTTGTTTGGACGTGAGTAAATCGCCAGGTTTGTAGATTGGGGGTTGGGGGTCGGGGGGTTTGCATAAGACGCTCTGCTCCTTTTTAGCGGAAAGTGAGAAAAATATGTCCGGATTTTTTCCCTGCGCCTTCTGCTGCGTCCATCTGTCCGGCTCCAATCCTGCTAAATGTTTGCCAAAATTCCCTTTTGTTCTCCAGATTTAACCCCCCCCCCCCAAAAAAAAAAAACGATCTCCCCATCCCGGGGTGAAAGAAACCGCCTGGGAATACAAATCCCTTTAATTCTGTTTATTTTTTAACAGGACCCCTATGTGTCCTGTAGGATGGGGGTCGGTGCACGCGGCTGGCGTTTCCGGAGGGGTCGCTCATCTTTCCAAAAAGTGTTTCTGTTGTGTTTTGGGAGCGGCATCCATTGCTTTCCCTACACTTGTGGTGAGACGACGGCGGTGAGCTCAGCCCTCGCCGGTGCTGCCAGAGCCGCTGTCTGCAAAGCATTAGCCCAGAAGGGGTTACGGCATTTCCTCGTCTCTCGCCAGCGTTCTGCTCCCATATTTTTGTTAAGCGTTTTACCAGGAAACATCCTGAGAGATAAATATATCATGTCCAGGTATGTTCTGGAATGTGTAACGCTGACAGATGCCCGTTAACCCCTCCATGCTGTGCTGGAAAGTCTGCTCCCCCCCCCCCCCTCTGCTGTGCCGGACAGTCTTCTGACCCCCCCCCCCTCCGCTGCGCCCCTCGCCGCTGTGCCTCTGACAGTCTTGGCCCGGCGCTGCGCCCTGGAACGGTCTTGGGCCCCTCGCCGCTGCGCCCTGGAACGGTCTTGGGCCCCTCGCCGCTGCGCCCTGGAACGGTCTTGGGACCCCCCATTGCACCTCGGACCGTCTTGGGCCCCACGTTGCGCCCCTAACCATCTTGCGCCCTGAACCGTCTTGAGCCTCCGCCCCTTTGCGCCCCGAACCGTCTTGGGGCCCCTCCCCCTGCTGCTCTCCGGACTTTCTTGTGCTCCCCCGCTGCGCCTCGGACAGTCTGGGGGGCCCCCGTTGGGCCCCAAACCGTCTTGGGCCCCCCCCGTTGCGCCCCGCACAGTCTGAGGCCTTCCCCGTTGCGCTCTGAATTGTCTTGGGACCCCCCCCCCCCCCGTTGCGCCCCGAACTGTCTTGGCCTCCGCGCTGCGCCCCGGGCCGTCTTGGGCCTCCTCGCCCCGCTATGCCCCGGACAGCTTTGGGGGGGCCCCCTGCTGCTCCCCAAGGATAGTCTTGGCCCACCCTATGCCCCAGATAGTCTTGGGACCCCCGCCCCTCCTCACCGCTGCGCCCGGACAGTCTTGGGGGGGCACCCCGCTGCACTCCGGATAGTCTTGGCCCCACCTATGCCCCGGACCGTCTCGGCCCCCCCGCCTCATGTTGGCCATTGTACTTGGCGGCACCACACCAGATGCCACCCCTACTCTTGGCTGCCCATCGTAGACCAGACCCTCCTTTCTGGGCGCTCGTCCTTGGTCATCACGGACGACCAGGACCTGCGGAGCTTCAGACCTATTGTTCACGGTCGCGAGGCTCTCGACAGCGAAGCAGGAAATTGCGGCTGATCTCACACTCATCCTCGGCGTCTCCACACTTCCCTTCACCCCATCACTTTCATGTCATTGGAATGAGGGAAAGTGGAGATAAAAAAACAAAAAGGGGGTTGTCACATTTTCCATGGATTATTTACTCAGAACCAAGCCCCTTCCTTTGTTCGGTCAGTAAACTGCGCGACAACCCTTGTGGAGCAGAAATGGGCGCGAGAAGTTGTCACCGATTACCGGCAGATAGGCCCGGAATGATCGTGCACTGATGCCCTACAATTTTCCGTTTTTGGAGAAAAAGTGGTTGCGAGCCTCGTTACACTGGAGACGGTGCGAATTCATACATTTAACATTGTGACCCGCGATATTAATGGCTGTGGTCGACCTTTGTAATTATGGATTATTGATGGTTCAGCGGGAAAAGGTGAAGATGCATAAATCATTCAGAAAAAGAATCAAGGAGGCGCCAAAGATTTCACGGAGGAGCAGCGTATAATGTGCGGTCATACAGTATAGAGGGGGTCGGGGGGGTACCTGCACCGGTGTGCCCCAATTATAGACACTCACCGGTGTGCCCCAATTATAGACACTCACCGGTGTGCCCCAATTATAGACACTCACCGGTGTGCCCCAATTATAGACACTCACCGGTGTGCCCCAATTATAGACACTCACCGGTGTGCCCCAATTATAGACACTCACCGGTGTGCCCCAATTATAGACACTCACCGGTGTGCCCCAATTATAGACACTCACCGGTGTGCCCCAATTATAGACACTCACCGGTGTGCCCCAATTATAGACACTCACCGGTGTGCCCCAATTATAGACACTCATCGCCCGGACCTGTCTGGGTGCATGCACTAAAAATGGGTGGATGCATTCTAAAAAAACGGATGCAGCTACAGCTGTTGCCGCATCCGGTTTCTCCTCCATAAATTTGCATTAGCGCCGAATTGTGCCGCATGGCCTTGCGTTGCGTCCGTTTTTTGCCGTATGAGGCATACTTAGCCGGTGCGGCGGCCGGATAAAACGTTGCATTCTGCGTATTTTGCTGCGGTGAAAAACGCATTGTGCCGGATCCAGCGCAATGCGGCGCCATTTACAATGCAAGCCTATGGACGCTGGATGCGGCGTCCTCCGGCAAAAAAACGCATCCGGATGCGTTTTTTTTTTACTGCGCATGCTCAGTATAAAACCGGATCCGGCAAAAAAAGACGCGCCGCATGGAAAAACGTATGCAACGTATCCGTTTTTTTTCGCCGCATCCGTTGCATAGGTTTTTGAGCCGGATTCGGCCAGACAGAAAAAAACTGATGTGTGAACTTAGCCTAACTAGGTAGCAGACTGGAGACTAACTAGAGAAGTTGCTCAGGCACCTCCCTTAATAGGAGGGTGCCTTAAGTAGACTGTGGCTCTCAGCCAAAGACTGAGAGGCATTTCCTGGAAATTGCACACCGGACCTCAGAGGAGGGTTGGTGCGCGCGCGCACTTTAGGTGCACTCCCGGGAACCCTATCCGTCATGTACAGAGCTCGGGAGGGGAAAGACGCAGCAGCACACGTGGATGGCCGGGGGAGGACATGACCTGGCCAGGGCTTTCAGTAAGTCGGCGTCTCTACAGAGGCGCTGCTGCGCCTGCTACAGTCCTATCGGGCTCTGGGTTCACATCATTTTTAAATTTGAAGCCCCCCCAAAAAAAGAGGATTCGGGCGAAACCCTTGACGGAGCCGTTCTCTATAATGCGGCACAGTGACATCCGCCTACGTTCTGGCATTGCCAATTGTTGTAGATGGATTACAAAGTGGCTCATCATATTAGCAGGAGATCAATCCCAATCCAGTTATCTGGGGTCTCAGACAGAAGCCCCTGATTAAGCATTACTTGTGGGGTCAAAACGATGTGAACATGGTCTATGGTTGCTTTTGGCCTAAGCTGGGCGCTGTAGTTTTGCAGCAGTAGGGGATCACTTGCCTACCTGCTGCGACGTGGACGCCACATGACCATATATGGTGTGTTTGTCAACCTGCTTTACGACGTGCTGCAAAATAATCTTTGTTCTTATCCAATCCTTCCACTGACTTGTAGAATTGATTGGTCCTGACAGGACGATATAGGTGTAGTAATGGGGGAATGATGGGGATCGGAGTGTGGAGTCAGGGCTAGGACCCCGCGGCTCGGGCCCTGCGCTGCCTTCTGCTCCAATTACTGCATGAAATGTAAAATTAAGCTAATATATTACGGCTGGTGACAAGTACCTGGATCAGGTTTTCTGGGGGCCGAGCGTTTGTTTTGGCTCCGGAGTTGGAGATCGGTATAATGAAGCCAGACCTGGCAAACCGGGAGCGCGGCCAACTCCAGCGCAAACTCCCTGATGACTCCCATTATTACCCCGATGCCGTTACGTCTGTGCGGGGTCCGGAGAATCGCAGGGTCCTGGTCTGTGCCAGATGTAACTATAAGGTGAAGGTGGGGGCAGGGGCCGAGGTGCGAGGTCCCAAATGTACCGCGACTTGGGAGGGCAGATTACAGAGGAAAGACCCTCATACTGCAGGATCCAGGCTCTGTACATTGTGCAGAACTAGAATTACCATAATTAATGCCGCCATATAGTAACAGACTAACTACATGAGGGGGATGGGTGAGGGCAGAGCTGGTCGTGCGGTGGTATAGTGGGGTGAGGGGGATGGGTGAGGGTACAGTAGGTGAGGGCAGAGCTGGTCGTGCAGTGGTATAGTGGGGTGAGGGGGATGGGTGAGGATACAGTAGGTGAGGGCAGAGCTGGTCGTGCAGTGGTATAGTGGGGTGAGGGGGATGGGTGAGGATACAGTAGGTGAGGGTAGAGCTGGTCGTGCAGTGGTATAGTGGGGTGAGGGGGATGGGTGAGGATACAGTAGGTGAGGGCAGAGCTGGTCGTGCAGTGGTATAGTGGGGTGAGGGGGATGGGTGAGGATACAGTAGGTGAGGGTAGAGCTGGTCGTGCAGTGGTATAGTGGGGTGAGGGGATGGGTGAGGATACAGTAGGTGAGGGCAGAGCTGGTCGTGCAGTGGTATAGTGGGGTGAGGGGGATGGGTGAGGATACAGTAGGTGAGGGTAGAGCTGGTCGTGCAGTGGTATAGTGGGGTGAGGGGATGGGTGAGGATACAGTAGGTGAGGGCAGAGCTGGTCGTGCAGTGGTATAGTGGGGTGAGGGGGATGGGTGAGGATACAGTAGGTGAGGGTAGAGCTGGTCATGCAGTGGTATAGTGGGGTGAGGGGGATGGGTGAGGATACAGTAGGTGAGGGCAGAGCTGGTCGTGCAGTGGTATAGTGGGGTGAGGGGGATGGGTGAGGGTACAGTAGGTGAGGGTAGAGCTGGTCGTGCAGTGGTATAGTGGGGTGAGGGGGATGGGTGAGGATACAGTAGGTGAGGGTAGACCTGGTCGTGCAGTGGTATAGTGGGGTGAGGGGGATGGGTGAGGATACAGTAGGTGAGGGCAGAGCTGGTCGTGCAGCGGTATGGTGGGGTGAGGGGAATGGGTGAGGTTACAGTAGGTGAGGGCAGAGCTGGTCATGCAGTGGTATAGTGGGGTGAGGGGAATGGGTGAGGATACAGTAGATGAGGGCAGAGCTGGTCATGCAGTGGTATAGTGGGGTGAGGGGGATGGGTGAGGGTACAGTAGGTGAGGGCAGAGCTGGTCGTGCAGTGGTATAGTGGGGTGAGGGGGATGGGTGAGGATACAGTAGGTGAGGGCAGAGCTGGTCGTGCAGTGGTATAGTGGGGTGAGGGGGATGGGTGAGGGTACAGTAGGTAATGGTAAAGCTGGTCGTGCGGTGGTATAGTGGGGTGAGGGGGATGGGTGAGGGTACAGAAGGTGAGGGCAGAGCTGGTCGTGCGGTGGTATAGTGGGGTGAGGGGGATGGGTGAGGATACAGTAGATGAGGGCAGAGCTGGTCGTGCAGTGGTATAGTGGGGTGAGGGGGATGGGTGAGGGTACAGTAGGTGAGGGCAGAGCTGGTCGTGCAGTGGTATAGTGGGGTGAGGGGGATGGGTGAGGATACAGTATGTGAGGGCAGAGCTGGTCGTGCAGTGGTATAGTGGGGTGAGGGGGATGGGTGAGGGTACAGTAGGTGAGGGCAGAGCTGGTCGTGCAGTGGTATAGTGGGTTGAGGGGGATGGGTGAGGATACAGTAGGTGAGGGCAGAGCTGGTCGTGCAGTTGTATAGTGGGGTGAGGGGGATGGGTGAGGATACAGTAGGTGAGGGTAGAGCTGGTCGTGCGGTGGTATAGTGGGGTGAGGGGGATGGGTGAGGATACAGTAGGTGAGGGTAGAGCTGGTCGTGCAGTGGTATAGTGGGGTGAGGGGGATGGGTGAGGGTACAGTAGGTGAGGGCAGAGCTGGTCGTGCAGTGGTATAGTGGGGTGAGGGGGATGGGTGAGGTTACAGTAGGTGAGGGCAGAGCTGGTCGTGCAGTGGTATAGTGGGGTGAGGGGGATGGGTGAGGGTACAGTAGATGAGGGCAGAGCTGGTCGTGCAGTGGTATAGTGGGGTGAGGGGGATGGGTGAGGATACAGTAGGTGAGGGCAGAGCTGGTCGTGCAGTGGTATAGTGGGGTGAGGGGGATGGGTGAGGATACAGTAGGTGAGGGCAGAGCTGGTCGTGCAGTGGTATAGTGGGGTGAGGGGGATGGGTGAGGATACAGTAGGTGAGGGCAGAGCTGGTCGTGCAGTGGTATAGTGGGGTGAGGGGGATGGGTGAGGATACAGTAGGTGAGAGCAGAGCTGGTCGTGCAGTGATATAGTGGGGTGAGGGGGATGGGTGAGGGTACAGTAGGTGAGGGCAGAGCTGGTCGTGCAGTGGTATAGTGGGGTGAGGGGGATGGGTGAGGGTACAGTAGGAGAGGGCAGAGCTGGTCCTGCAGTGGTATAGTGGGGTGAGGGGGATGGGTGAGGGTACAGTAGGTGAGGGCAGAGCTGGTTGTGCAGTGGTATAGTGGGGTGAGGGGGATGGGTGAGGGTACAGTAGGTGAGGGCAGAGCTGGTCGTGCAGTGGTATAGTGGGGTGAGGGGGATGGGTGAGGATACAGTAGGTGAGGGCAGAGCTGGTAGTGCAGTGGTATAGTGGGGTGAGGGGAATGGGTGAGGGTACAGTAGGTGAGGGCAGAGCTGGTCGTGCAGTGGTATAGTGGGGTGAGAGCGATGGGTGAGGGTACAGTAGGAGAGGGCAGAGCTGGTCGTGCAGTGGTATAGTGGGGTGAGGGGGATGGGTGAGGGTACAGTAGGTGAGGGCAGAGCTGGTTGTGCAGTGGTATAGTGGGGTGAGGGGGATGGGTGAGGGTACAGTAGGTGAGGGCAGAGCTGGTTGTGCAGTGGTATAGTGGGGTGAGGGGGATGGGTGAGGATACAGTAGGTGAGGGCATAGCTGCTCGTGCAGTGGTATAGTGGGGTGAGGGGGATGGGTGAGGGGGATGGGTGAGGGCAGAGCTGGTCGTGCGGTGGTATAGTGGGGTGAGGGGGATGGGTGAGGGTACAGTAGGTGAGGGTAGAGCTGGTCGTGCAGTGGTATAGTGGGGTGAGGGGGATGGGTGAGGGTACAGTAGGTGAGGGCAGAGCTGGTCGTGCAGTGGTATAGTATGGTGAGGGGGATGGGTGAGGGTACAGTAGGTGAGGGCAGAGCTGGTCGTGCAGTGGTATAGTGGGGTGAGGGGGATGGGTGAGGATACAGTAGGTGAGGGCAGAGCTGGTCGTGCAGTGGTATAGTGGGGTGAGGGGGATGGGTGAGGGTACAGTAGGTGAGGGTAGAGCTGGTCGTGCAGTGGTATAGTGGGGTGAGGGGGATGGGTGAGGATACAGTAGGTGAGGGCAGAGCTGGTCGTGCAGTGGTATAGTGGGGTGAGGGGGATGGGTGAGGGTACAGTAGGTGAGGGCAGAGCTGGTCGTGCAGTGGTATAGTGGGGTGAGGGGGATGGGTGAGGATACAGTAGGTGAGGGCAGAGCTGGTCGTGCGGTGGTATAGTGGGGAGAGGGGGATGGGTGAGGGTACAGTAGGTGAGGGCAGAGCTGGTCGTGCAGTGGTATAGTGGGGTGAGGGGGATGGGTGAGGATACAGTAGGTGAGGGCAGAGCTGGTCGTGCAGTGGTATAGTGGGGTGAGGGGGATGGGTGAGGGTACAGTAGGTGAGGGCAGAGCTGGTCGTGCAGTGGTATAGTGGGGTGAGGGGATGGGTGAGGATACAGTAGGTGAGGGCAGAGCTGGTTGTGCAGTGGTATAGTGGGGTGAGGGGGATGGGTGAGGGTACAGTAGGTGAGGGCAGAGCTGGTCGTGCAGTGGTATAGTGGGGTGAGGGGGATGGGGGAGGATACAGTAGGTGAGGGCAGAGCTGGTCGTGCAGTGGTATAGTGGGGTGAGGGGGATGGGTGAGGATACAGTAGGTGAGGGCAGAGCTGGTCGTGCAGTGATATAGTGGGGTGAGGGGGATGGGTGAGGGTACAGTAGGTGAGGGCAGAGCTGGTCGTGCAGTGGTATAGTGGGGTGAGGGGGATGGGTGAGGATACAGTAGGTGAGGGCAGAGCTGGTCGTGCAGTGGTATAGTGGGGTGAGGGGGATGGGTGAGGATACAGTAGGTGAGGGCAGAGCTGGTCGTGCAGTGGTATAGTGGGGTGAGGGGGATGGGTGAGGATACAGTAGGTGAGGGCAGAGCTGGTCGTGCAGTGGTATAGTGGGGTGAGGGGGATGGGTGAGGGTACAGTAGGTGAGGGCAGAGCTGGTCGTGCAGTGGTATAGTGGGGTGAGGGGGATGGGTGAGGGTACAGTAGGTGAGGGCAGAGCTGGTCGTGCAGTGATATAGTGGGGTGAGGGGGATGGGTGAGGATACAGTAGGTGAGGGTAGAGCTGGTCGTGCAGTGGTATAGTGGGGTGAGGGGGATGGGTGAGGATACAGTAGGTGAGGGCAGAGCTGGTCGTGCAGCGGTATAGTGGGGTGAGGGGGATGGGTGAGGATACAGTAGGTGAGGGCAGAGCTGGTCATGCAGTGGTATAGTGGAGTGAGGGGGATGGGTGAGGGTACAGTAGGTGAGGGCAGAGCTGGTCATGCAGTGGTATAGTGGGGTGAGGGGGATGGGTGAGGGTACAGTAGGTGAGGGCAGAGCTAGTCGTGCAGTGGTATAGTGGGGTGAGGGGGATGGGTGAGGGTACAGTAGGTGAGGGTAGAGCTGGTCGTGCAGTGGTATAGTGGGGTGAGGGGGATGGGTGAGGGTACAGTAGGTGAGGGCAGAGCTGGTCGTGCAGTGGTATAGTGGGGTGAGGGGGATGGGTGAGGGTACAGTAGGTGAGGGCAGAGCTGGTCGTGCAGTGGTATAGTGGGATGAGGGGGATGGGTGAGGGTACAGTAGGTGAGGGCAGAGCTGGTCGTGCAGTGGTATAGTGGGGTGAGGGTACAGTAGGTGAGGGCAGAGCTGGTCGTGCAGTGGTATAGTGGGGTGAGGGGGATGGGTGAGGGTACAGTAGGTGAGGGTAGAGCTGGTCGTGCAGTGGTATAGTGGGGTGAGGGTACAGTAGGTGAGGGCAGAGCTGGTTGTGCAGTGGTATAGTGGAGTGAGGGGGATGGGTGAGGATACAGTAGGTGAGGGTAGAGCTGGTCGTGCAATGGTATAGTGGGGTGAGGGGGATGGGTGAGGATACTGTAGATGAGGGCAGAGCTGGTCGTGCAGTGGTATAGTGGGGTGAGGGGGATGGGTGAGGATACAGTAGGTGAGGGCAGAGCTGGTCGTGCAGTGGTATAGTGGGGTGAGGGGGATGGGTGAGGATACAGTAGGTGAGGGTAGAGCTGGTCGTGCAGTGGTATAGTGGGGTGAGGGGGATGGGTGAGGGTACAGTAGGTGAGGGCAGAGCTGGTCGTGCAGTGGTATAGTGGGGTGAGGGGGATGGGTGAGGGTACAGTAGGTGAGGGCAGAGCTGGTCGTGCAGTGATATAGTGGGGTGAGGGGGATGGGTGAGGGTACAGTAGGTGAGGGCAGAGCTGGTCGTGCAGTGGTATAGTGGGGTGAGGGGGATGGGTGAGGGTACAGTAGGTGAGGGCAGAGCTGGTCGTGCGGTGGTATAGTGGGGTGAGGGGGATGGGTGAGGGTACAGTAGGTGAGGGCAGAGCTGGTCGTGCGGTGGTATAGTGGGGTGAGGGGGATGGGTGAGGATACAGTAGGTGAAGGCAGAGCTGGTCGTGCAGTGGTATAGTGGGGTGAGGGGGATGGGTGAGGATACAGTAGGTGAGGGTAGAGCTGGTCGTGCAGTGGTATAGTGGGGTGAGGGGGATGGGTGAGGGTACAGTAGGTGAGGGCAGAGCTGGTCGTGCAGTGGTATAGTGGGGTGAGGGGGATGGGTGAGGGTACAGTAGGTGAGGGCAGAGCTGGTCGTGCAGTGGTATAGTGGGGTGAGGGGGATGGGTGAGGATACAGTAGGTGAGGGCAGAGCTGGTCGTGCAGTGGTATAGTGGGGTGAGGGGGATGGGTGAGGATACAGTAGGTGAGGGCAGAGCTGGTCGTGCAGTGGTATAGTGGGGTGAGGGGGATGGGTGAGGATACAGTAGGTGAGGGCAGAGCTGGTCGTGCTGCGGTATAGTGGGGTGAGGGGGATGGGTGAGGATACAGTAGGTGAGGACAGAGCTGGTCGTGCGGTGGTATAGTGGGGTGAGGGGGATGGGTGAGGATACAGTAGGTGAGGGCAGAGCTGGTGGTGCAGTGGTATAGTGGGGTGAGGGGGATGGGTGAGGATACAGTAGGTGAGGGCAGAGCTGGTGGTGCAGTGGTATAGTGGGGTGAGGGGGATGGGTGAGGGTACAGTAGGTGAGGGCAGAGCTGGTCGTGCAGTGGTATAGTGGGGTGAGGGGGATGGGTGAGGATACAGTAGGTGAGGGCAGAGCTGGTCGTGTAGTGGTATAGTGGGGTGAGGGTAGAGTAGGTGAGGGCAGAGCTGGTCGTGCAGTGGTATAGTGGGGTGAGGGTACAGTAGGTGAGGGCAGAGCTGGTCGTGCAGTGGTATAGTGGGTTGAGGGGGATGGGTGAGGATACAGTAGGTGAGGGTAGAGCTGGTCGTGCAGTGGTATAGTGGGGTGAGGGGGATGGGTGAGGATACAGTAGGTGAGGGCAGAGCTGGTCGTGCAGTGGTATAGTGGGGTGAGGGGGATGGGTGAGGATACAGTAGGTGAGGGCAGAGCTGGTCGTGCAGTGGTATAGTGGGGTGAGGGGGATGGGTGAGGGTACAGTAGGAGAGGGCAGAGCTGGTCGTGCAGTGGTATAGTGGGGTGAGGGGGATGGGTGAGGGTACAGTAGGTGAGGGTAGAGCTGGTCGTGCAGTGGTATAGTGGGGTGAGGGGGATGGGTGAGGATACAGTAGATGAGGGCAGAGCTGGTCGTGCAGTGGTATGGTGGGGTGAGGGGAATGGGTGAGGGTACAGTAGGTGAGGGCAGAGCTGGTCGTGCGGTGGTATAGTGGGGTGAGGGTACAGTTGGTCGTGCGGTGGTATAGTGGGGTGAGGGTACAGTAGGTGAGGGCAGAGCTGGTCGTGCGGTGGTATAGTCGGGTGAGGGTACAGTAGCTGAGGGCAGAGCTGGTCGTGCGGTGGTATAGTGGGGTGAGGGGAATGGGTGAGGATACAGTAGATGAGGGCAGAGCTGGTCGTGCAGTGGTATAGTGGGGTGAGGGGGATGGGTGAGGGTACAGTAGGTGAGGGTAGAGCTGGTCGTGCAGTGGTATATTGGGGTGAGGATACAGTAGGTGAGGGCAGAGCTGGTCGTGCGGTGGTATAGTCGGGTGAGGGTACAGTAGGTGAGGGCAGAGCTGGTCGTGCAGTGGTATAGTGGGGTGAGGGGGATGGGTGAGGATACAGTAGATGAGGGCAGAGCTGGTCGTGCAGTGGTATAGTGGGGTGAGGGGGATGGGTGAGGGTACAGTAGGTGAGGGTAGAGCTGGTCGTGCAGTGGTATAGTGGGGTGAGGGGGATGGGTGAGGATACAGTAGGTGAGGGCAGAGCTGGTAGTGCAGTGGTATGGTGGGGTGAGGGGGATGGGTGAGGGTACAGTAGGTGAGGGCAGAGCTGGTCGTGCAGTGGTATAGTGGGGTGAGGGGGATGGGTGAGGATACAGTAGGTGAGGGCAGAGCTGGTCGTGCAGTGGTATAGTGGGGTGAGGGGGATGGGTGAGGATACAGTAGGTGAGGGCAGAGCTGGTCGTGCAGTGGTATAGTGGGGTGAGGGGGATGGGTGAGGATACAGTAGGTGAGGACAGAGCTGGTCGTGCAGTGGTATAGTGGGGTGAGGGGGATGGGTGAGGATACAGTAGGTGAGGGCAGAGCTGGTGGTGCAGTCGTATAGTGGGGGGAGGGGGATGGGTGAGGATACAGTAGGTGAGGGTAGAGGTGGTCGTGCAGTGGTATAGTGGGGTGAGGGGGATGGGTGAGGGTACAGTAGGTGAGGGCAGAGCTGGTCGTGTAGTGGTATAGTGGGGTGAGGGGGATGGGTGAGGGTACAGTAGGTGAGGGCAGAGCTGGTCGTGCAGTGGTATAGTGGGGTGAGGGGGATGGTTGAGGGTACAGTAGGTGAGGGCAGAGCTGGTCGTGCAGTGGTATAGTGGGGTGAGGGGGATGGGTGAGGATACAGTAGGTGAGGGCAGAGCTGGTCGTGCAGTGGTATAGTGGGGTGAGGGAGATGGGTGAGGATACAGTAGGTGAGGGCAGAGCTGGTCGTGCAGTGGTATAGTGGGGTGAGGGGGATGGGTGAGGATACAGTAGGTGAGGGTAGAGCTGGTCGTGCAGTGGTATAGTGGGGTGAGGGGGATGGGTGAGGATACAGTAGGTGAGGGTAGAGCTGGTCGTGCAGTGGTATAGTGGGGTGAGGGGGATGGGTGAGGATACAGTAGGTGAGGGCAGAGCTGGTCGTGTAGTGGTATAGTGGGGTGAGGGGGATGGGTGAGGATACAGTAGGTGAGGGTAGAGCTGGTCGTGTAGTGGTATAGTGGGGTGAGGGGATGGGTGAGGATACAGTAGGTGAGGGCAGAGCTGGTCGTGCAGTGGTATGGTGGGGTGAGGGGGATGGGTGAGGATACAGTAGGTGAGGGCAGAGCTGGTCGTGCAGTGGTATAGTGGGGTGAGGGGGATGGGTGAGGATACAGTAGGTGAGGGTAGAGCTGGTCGTGCAGTGGTATAGTGGGGTGAGGGGGATGGGTGAGGATACAGTAGGTGAGGGCAGAGCTGGTCGTGTAGTGGTATAGTGGGGTGAGGGGGATGGGTGAGGATACAGTAGGTGAGGGTAGAGCTGGTCGTGTAGTGGTATAGTGGGGTGAGGGGATGGGTGAGGATACAGTAGGTGAGGGCAGAGCTGGTCGTGCAGTGGTATAGTGGGGTGAGGGGGATGGGTGAGGATACAGTAGGTGAGGGCAGAGCTGGTCGTGCAGTGGTATAGTGGGGTGAGGGGGATGGGTGAGGATACAGTAGGTGAGGGCAGAGCTGGTGGTGCAGTGGTATAGTGGGGTGAGGGGGATGGGTGAGGATACAGTAGGTGAGGGTAGAGCTGGTCGTGCAGTGGTATAGTGGGGTGAGGGTACAGTAGGTGAGGGCAGAGCTGGTCGTGCAGTGGTATAGTGGGGTGAGGGGGATGGGTGAGGATACAGTAGGTGAGGGCAGAGCTGGTCGTGCAGTGGTATAGTGGGGTGAGGGTACAGTAGGTGAGGGCAGAGCTGGTCGTGCAGTGGTATAGTGGGGTGAGGGGGATGGGTGAGGATACAGTAGGTGAGGGTAGAGCTGGTCGTGCAGTGGTATGGTGGGGTGAGGGAGATGGGTGAGGATACAGTAGGTGAGGGCAGAGCTGGTCGTGCAGTGGTATAGTGGGGTGAGGGTACAGTAGGTGAGGGCAGAGCTGGTCGTGCAGTGGTATAGTGGGGTGAGGGGGATGGGTGAGGATACAGTAGGTGAGGGTAGAGCTGGTCGTGCAGTGGTATAGTGGGGTGAGGGGGATGGGTGAGGATACAGTAGGTGAGGGTAGAGCTGGTCGTGCAGTGGTATAGTGGGGTGAGGGGGATGGGTGAGGATACAGTAGGTGAGGGCAGAGCTGGTCGTGTAGTGGTATAGTGGGGTGAGGGGGATGGGTGAGGATACAGTAGGTGAGGGTAGAGCTGGTCCTGCAGTGGTATAGTGGGGTGAGGGTACAGTAGGTGAGGGCAGAGCTGGTCGTGCGGTGGTATAGTGGGGTGAGGGTACAGTAGGTGAGGGCAGAGCTGGTCGTGCGGTGGTATAGTGGGGTGAGGGTACAGTAGGTGAGGGCAGAGCTGGTCGTGCGGTGGTATAGTGGGGTGAGGATACAGTAGGTGAGGGCAGAGCTGGTCGTGCGGTGGTATAGTCGGGTGAGGGTACAGTAGGTGAGGGCAGAGCTGGTCGTGCGGTGGTATAGTCGGGTGAGGGTACAGTAGGTGAGGGCAGAGCTGGTCGTGCGGTGGTATAGTCGGGTGAGGGTACAGTAGGTGAGGGCAGAGCTGGTCGTGCGGTGGTATAGTCGGGTGAGGGTACAGTAGGTGAGGGCAGAGCTGGTCGTGCGGTGGTATAGTCGGGTGAGGGTACAGTAGGTGAGGGCAGAGCTGGTCGTGCGGTGGTATAGTCGGGTGAGGGTACAGTAGGTGAGGGCAGAGCTGGTCGTGCGGTGGTATAGTGGGATGAGGGTACAGTAGGTGAGGGCAGAGCTGGTCGTGCCGTGGTATAGTCGGGTGAGGATACAGTAGGTGAGGGCAGAGCTGGTCGTGCGGTGGTATAGTGGGGTGAGGGTACAGTAGGTGAGGGCAGAGCTGGTCGTGCGGTGGTATAGTGGGATGAGGGTACAGTAGGTGAGGGCAGAGCTGGTCCTGCAGTGGTATAGTGGGGTGAGGGTACAGTTGGTGAGGGCAGAGCTGGTCGTGCGGTGGTATAGTGGGGTGAGGGTACAGTAGGTGAGGGCAGAGCTGGTCGTGCGTGGTATAGTGGAGTGAGGGTACAGTAGGTGAGGGCAGAGCTGGTCGTGCGGTGGTATAGTGGGGTGAGGGGGATGGGTGAGGATACAGTAGGTGAGGGCAGAGCTGGGCGTGTAGTGGTATAGTGGGGTGAGGGGGATGGGTGAGGGTACAGTAGATGAGGGCAGAGCTGGTCGTGCGGTGGTATAGTGGGGTGAGGGTACAGTAGGTGAGGGCAGAGCTGGTCGTGCGGTGGTATAGTGGAGTGAGGGTACAGTAGGTGAGGGCAGAGCTGGTCGTGCGGTGGTATAGTGGGGTGAGGGGGATGGGTGAGGGTACAGTAGGTGAGGGCAGAGCTGGTCGTGCGGTGGTATAGTGGGGTGAGGGTACAGTAGGTGAGGGCAGAGCTGGTCGTGCGGTGGTATAGTGGAGTGAGGGTACAGTAGGTGAGGGCAGAGCTGGTCGTGCGGTGGTATAGTGGGGTGAGGGGGATGGGTGAGGATACAGTAGGTGAGGGCAGAGCTGGTGGTGCAGTGGTATAGTGGGGTGAGGGGGATGGGTGAGGGTACAGTAGGTGAGGGCAGAGCTGGTCGTGCAGTGGTATAGTGGGGTGAGGGGGATGGGTGAGGATACAGTAGGTGAGGGCAGAGCTGGTCGTGTAGTGGTATAGTGGGGTGAGGGTAGAGTAGGTGAGGGCAGAGCTGGTCGTGCAGTGGTATAGTGGGGTGAGGGTACAGTAGGTGAGGGCAGAGCTGGTCGTGCAGTGGTATAGTGGGGTGAGGGGGATGGGTGAGGATACAGTAGGTGAGGGTAGAGCTGGTCGTGCAGTGGTATAGTGGGGTGAGGGGGATGGGTGAGGATACAGTAGGTGAGGGCAGAGCTGGTCGTGCAGTGGTATAGTGGGGTGAGGGGGATGGGTGAGGATACAGTAGGTGAGGGCAGAGCTGGTCGTGCAGTGGTATAGTGGGGTGAGGGGGATGGGTGAGGATACAGTAGGTGAGGGCAGAGCTGGTCGTGCAGTGGTATAGTGGGGTGAGGGGGATGGGTGAGGGTACAGTAGGAGAGGGCAGAGCTGGTCGTGCAGTGGTATAGTGGGGTGAGGGGGATGGGTGAGGGTACAGTAGGTGAGGGTAGAGCTGGTCGTGCAGTGGTATAGTGGGGTGAGGGGGATGGGTGAGGATACAGTAGATGAGGGCAGAGCTGGTCGTGCAGTGGTATGGTGGGGTGAGGGGAATGGGTGAGGGTACAGTAGGTGAGGGCAGAGCTGGTCGTGCGGTGGTATAGTGGGGTGAGGGTACAGTTGGTCGTGCGGTGGTATAGTGGGGTGAGGGTACAGTAGGTGAGGGCAGAGCTGGTCGTGCGGTGGTATAGTCGGGTGAGGGTACAGTAGCTGAGGGCAGAGCTGGTCGTGCGGTGGTATAGTGGGGTGAGGATACAGTAGGTGAGGGCAGAGCTGGTCGTGCGGTGGTATAGTCGGGTGAGGGTACAGTAGGTGAGGGCAGAGCTGGTCGTGCAGTGGTATAGTGGGGTGAGGGGGATGGGTGAGGATACAGTAGATGAGGGCAGAGCTGGTCGTGCAGTGGTATAGTGGGGTGAGGGGGATGGGTGAGGGTACAGTAGGTGAGGGTAGAGCTGGTCGTGCAGTGGTATAGTGGGGTGAGGGGGATGGGTGAGGATACAGTAGGTGAGGGCAGAGCTGGTAGTGCAGTGGTATGGTGGGGTGAGGGGGATGGGTGAGGGTACAGTAGGTGAGGGCAGAGCTGGTCGTGCAGTGGTATAGTGGGGTGAGGGGGATGGGTGAGGATACAGTAGGTGAGGGCAGAGCTGGTCGTGCAGTGGTATAGTGGGGTGAGGGGGATGGGTGAGGATACAGTAGGTGAGGGCAGAGCTGGTCGTGCAGTGGTATAGTGGGGTGAGGGGGATGGGTGAGGATACAGTAGGTGAGGACAGAGCTGGTCGTGCAGTGGTATAGTGGGGTGAGGGGGATGGGTGAGGATACAGTAGGTGAGGGCAGAGCTGGTGGTGCAGTCGTATAGTTGGGGGGAGGGGGATGGGTGAGGATACAGTAGGTGAGGGTAGAGGTGGTCGTGCAGTGGTATAGTGGGGTGAGGGGGATGGGTGAGGGTACAGTAGGTGAGGGCAGAGCTGGTCGTGTAGTGGTATAGTGGGGTGAGGGGGATGGGTGAGGGTACAGTAGGTGAGGGCAGAGCTGGTCGTGCAGTGGTATAGTGGGGTGAGGGGGATGGTTGAGGGTACAGTAGGTGAGGGCAGAGCTGGTCGTGCAGTGGTATAGTGGGGTGAGGGGGATGGGTGAGGATACAGTAGGTGAGGGCAGAGCTGGTCGTGCAGTGGTATAGTGGGGTGAGGGAGATGGGTGAGGATACAGTAGGTGAGGGTAGAGCTGGTCGTGTAGTGGTATAGTGGGGTGAGGGGATGGGTGAGGATACAGTAGGTGAGGGCAGAGCTGGTCGTGCAGTGGTATGGTGGGGTGAGGGGGATGGGTGAGGATACAGTAGGTGAGGGCAGAGCTGGTCGTGCAGTGGTATAGTGGGGTGAGGGGGATGGGTGAGGATACAGTAGGTGAGGGTAGAGCTGGTCGTGCAGTGGTATAGTGGGGTGAGGGGGATGGGTGAGGATACAGTAGGTGAGGGCAGAGCTGGTCGTGTAGTGGTATAGTGGGGTGAGGGGGATGGGTGAGGATACAGTAGGTGAGGGTAGAGCTGGTCGTGTAGTGGTATAGTGGGGTGAGGGGATGGGTGAGGATACAGTAGGTGAGGGCAGAGCTGGTCGTGCAGTGGTATGGTGGGGTGAGGGGGATGGGTGAGGATACAGTAGGTGAGGGCAGAGCTGGTCGTGCAGTGGTATAGTGGGGTGAGGGGGATGGGTGAGGATACAGTAGGTGAGGGCAGAGCTGGTCGTGCAGTGGTATAGTGGGGTGAGGGGGATGGGTGAGGATACAGTAGGTGAGGGCAGAGCTGGTGGTGCAGTGGTATAGTGGGGTGAGGGGGATGGGTGAGGATACAGTAGGTGAGGGTAGAGCTGGTCGTGCAGTGGTATAGTGGGGTGAGGGTCCAGTAGGTGAGGGCAGAGCTGGTCGTGCAGTGGTATAGTGGGGTGAGGGGGATGGGTGAGGATACAGTAGGTGAGGGCAGAGCTGGTCGTGCAGTGGTATAGTGGGGTGAGGGTACAGTAGGTGAGGGCAGAGCTGGTCGTGCAGTGGTATAGTGGGGTGAGGGGGATGGGTGAGGATACAGTAGGTGAGGGTAGAGCTGGTCGTGCAGTGGTATGGTGGGGTGAGGGAGATGGGTGAGGATACAGTAGGTGAGGGCAGAGCTGGTCGTGCAGTGGTATAGTGGGGTGAGGGTACAGTAGGTGAGGGCAGAGCTGGTCGTGCAGTGGTATAGTGGGGTGAGGGGGATGGGTGAGGATACAGTAGGTGAGGGTAGAGCTGGTCGTGCAGTGGTATAGTGGGGTGAGGGGGATGGGTGAGGATACAGTAGGTGAGGGTAGAGCTGGTCGTGCAGTGGTATAGTGGGGTGAGGGGGATGGGTGAGGATACAGTAGGTGAGGGCAGAGCTGGTCGTGTAGTGGTATAGTGGGGTGAGGGGGATGGGTGAGGATACAGTAGGTGAGGGTAGAGCTGGTCCTGCAGTGGTATAGTGGGGTGAGGGGGATGGGTGAGGATACAGTAGGTGAGGGCAGAGCTGGTCGTGCGGTGGTATAGTGGGGTGAGGGTACAGTAGGTGAGGGCAGAGCTGGTCGTGCGGTGGTATAGTGGGGTGAGGGTACAGTAGGTGAGGGCAGAGCTGGTCGTGCGGTGGTATAGTGGGGTGAGGGTACAGTAGGTGAGGGCAGAGCTGGTCGTGCGGTGGTATAGTGGGGTGAGGATACAGTAGGTGAGGGCAGAGCTGGTCGTGCGGTGGTATAGTCGGGTGAGGGTACAGTAGGTGAGGGCAGAGCTGGTCGTGCGGTGGTATAGTCGGGTGAGGGTACAGTAGGTGAGGGCAGAGCTGGTCGTGCGGTGGTATAGTCGGGTGAGGGTACAGTAGGTGAGGGCAGAGCTGGTCGTGCGGTGGTATAGTCGGGTGAGGGTACAGTAGGTGAGGGCAGAGCTGGTCGTGCGGTGGTATAGTCGGGTGAGGGTACAGTAGGTGAGGGCAGAGCTGGTCGTGCGGTGGTATAGTGGGATGAGGGTACAGTAGGTGAGGGCAGAGCTGGTCGTGCGGTGGTATAGTCGGGTGAGGATACAGTAGGTGAGGGCAGAGCTGGTCGTGCGGTGGTATAGTGGGGTGAGGGTACAGTAGGTGAGGGCAGAGCTGGTCGTGCGGTGGTATAGTGGGATGAGGGTACAGTAGGTGAGGGCAGAGCTGGTCCTGCAGTGGTATAGTGGGGTGAGGGTACAGTTGGTGAGGGCAGAGCTGGTCGTGCGGTGGTATAGTGGGGTGAGGGTACAGTAGGTGAGGGCAGAGCTGGTCGTGCGTGGTATAGTGGAGTGAGGGTACAGTAGGTGAGGGCAGAGCTGGTCGTGCGGTGGTATAGTGGGGTGAGGGGGATGGGTGAGGATACAGTAGGTGAGGGCAGAGCTGGGCGTGTAGTGGTATAGTGGGGTGAGGGGGATGGGTGAGGGTACAGTAGATGAGGGCAGAGCTGGTCGTGCAGTGGTATAGTGGGGTGAGGGGGATGGGTGAGGATACAGTAGGTGAGGGTAGAGCTGGTCGTGTAGTGGTATAGTGGGGTGAGGGGATGGGTGAGGGTACAGTAGGTGAGGGTAGAGCTGGTCGTGTAGTGGTATAGTGGGGTGAGGGGGATGGGTGAGGATACAGTAGGTGAGGGTAGAGCTGGTCGTGTAGTGGTATAGTGGGGTGAGGGGATGGGTGAGGGTACAGTAGGTGAGAGCAGAGCTGGTCGTGCGGTGGTATAGTGGGGTGAAGGTACAGTAGGTGAGGGCAGAGCTGGTCGTGCAGTGGTATAGTGGGGTGAGGGGGATGGGTGAGGATACAGTAGGTGAGGGTAGAGCTGGTCGTGCAGTGGTATAGTGGGGTGAGGGGGATGGGTGAGGATACAGTAGGTGAGAGCAGAGCTGGTCGTGCAGTGGTATAGTGGGGTGAGGGGAATGGGTGAGGGTACAGTAGGTGAGGGTAGAGCTGGTCGTGTAGTGGTATAGTGGGGTGAGGGGGATGGGTGAGGATACAGTAGGTGAGGGTAGAGCTGGTCGTGTAGTGGTATAGTGGGGTGAGGGGATGGGTGAGGATACAGTAGGTGAGGGTAGAGCTGGTCGTGCAGTGGTATAGTGGGGTGAGGGGGATGGGTGAGGATACAGTAGGTGAGGGTAGAGCTGGTCGTGTAGTGGTATAGTGGGGTGAGGGGGATGGGTGAGGATACAGTAGGTGAGGGTAGAGCTGGTCGTGTAGTGGTATAGTGGGGTGAGGGGATGGGTGAGGATACAGTAGGTGAGGGCAGAGCTGGTCGTGCGGTGGTATAGTCGGGTGAGGGTACAGTAGGTGAGGGCAGAGCTGGTCGTGCGGTGGTATAGTCGGTTGAGGGTACAGTAGGTGAGGGCAGAGCTGGTCGTGCGGTGGTATAGTGGGGTGAGGGTACAGTAGGTGAGGGCAGAGCTGGTCGTGCGGTGGTATAGTCGGGTGAGGGTACAGTAGGTGAGGGCAGAGCTGGTCGTGCGGTGGTATAGTGGGATGAGGGTACAGTAGGTGAGGGCAGAGCTGGTCGTGCGGTGGTATAGTGGGGTGAGGGTACAGTAGGTGAGGGCAGAGCTGGTCGTGCGGTGGTATAGTGGGATGAGGGTACAGTAGATGAGGGCAGAGCTGGTCCTGCAGTGGTATAGTGGGGTGAGGGTACAGTTGGTGAGGGCAGAGCTGGTCGTGCGGTGGTATAGTGGGGTGAGGGTACAGTAGGTGAGGGCAGAGCTGGTCGTGCGGTGGTATAGTGGAGTGAGGGTACAGTAGGTGAGGGCAGAGCTGGTCGTGCGGTGGTATAGTGGGGTGAGGGGGATGGGTGAGGGTACAGTAGGTGAGGGCAGAGCTGGTCGTGCGGTGGTATAGTGGGGTGAGGGTACAGTAGGTGAGGGCAGAGCTGGTCGTGCGGTGGTATAGTGGAGTGAGGGTACAGTAGGTGAGGGCAGAGCTGGTCGTGCGGTGGTATAGTGGGGTGAGGGGGATGGGTGAGGGTACAGTAGATGAGGGCAGAGCTGGTCGTGCAGTGGTATAGTGGGGTGAGGGGGATGGGTGAGGATACAGTAGGTGAGGGTAGAGCTGGTCGTGTAGTGGTATAGTGGGGTGAGGGGGATGGGTGAGGATACAGTAGGTGAGAGCAGAGCTGGTCGTGCAGTGGTATAGTGGGGTGAGGGGAATGGGTGAGGGTACAGTAGGTGAGGGTAGAGCTGGTCGTGTAGTGGTATAGTGGGGTGAGGGGGATGGGTGAGGATACAGTAGGTGAGGGTAGAGCTGGTCGTGTAGTGGTATAGTGGGGTGAGGGGATGGGTGAGGATACAGTAGGTGAGGGCAGAGCTGGTCGTGCGGTGGTATAGTGGGGTGAAGGTACAGTAGGTGAGGGCAGAGCTGGTCGTGCGGTGGTATAGTCGGGTGAGGGTACAGTAGGTGAGGGCAGAGCTGGTCGTGCGGTGGTATAGTCGGTTGAGGGTACAGTAGGTGAGGGCAGAGCTGGTCGTGCGGTGGTATAGTCGGGTGAGGGTACAGTAGGTGAGGGCAGAGCTGGTCGTGCGGTGGTATAGTGGGATGAGGGTACAGTAGGTGAGGGCAGAGCTGGTCGTGCGGTGGTATAGTGGGGTGAGGGTACAGTAGGTGAGGGCAGAGCTGGTCGTGCGGTGGTATAGTGGGATGAGGGTACAGTAGATGAGGGCAGAGCTGGTCCTGCAGTGGTATAGTGGGGTGAGGGTACAGTTGGTGAGGGCAGAGCTGGTCGTGCGGTGGTATAGTGGGGTGAGGGTACAGTAGGTGAGGGCAGAGCTGGTCGTGCGGTGGTATAGTGGAGTGAGGGTACAGTAGGTGAGGGCAGAGCTGGTCGTGCGGTGGTATAGTGGGGTGAGGGGGATGGGTGAGGGTACAGTAGGTGAGGGCAGAGCTGGTCGTGCGGTGGTATAGTGGGGTGAGGGTACAGTAGGTGAGGGCAGAGCTGGTCGTGCGGTGGTATAGTGGGGTGAGGGTACAGTTGGTGAGGGCAGAGCTGGTCGTGCGGTGGTATAGTGGGGTGAGGGTACAGTAGGTGAGGGCAGAGCTGGTCGTGCGGTGGTATAGTGGGGTGAGGGTACAGTAGGTGAGGGCAGAGCTGGTCGTGCGGTGGTATAGTGGGGTGAGGGTACAGTAGGTGAGGGCAGAGCTGGTCATGCGGTGGTATAGTGGGGTGAGGGTACAGTAGGTGAGGGCAGAGCTGGTCGTGCGGTGGTATAGTGGGGTGAGGGTACAGTTGGTGAGGGCAGAGCTGGTCGTGCGGTGGTATAGTGGGGTGAGGGTACAGTTGGTGAGGGCAGAGCTGGTCGTGCGGTGGTATAGTGGGGTGAGGGTACAGTTGGTGAGGGCAGAGCTGGTCGTGCGGTGGTATAGTGGGGTGAGGGTACAGTAGGTGAGGGCATAGCTGGTCGTGCGGTGGTATAGTGGGGTGAGGGTACAGTTGGTCATGCAGTGGTATAGTGGGGTGAGGGTACAGTAGGTGAGGGCAGAGCTGGTCGTGCGGTGGTATAGTGGGGTGAGGGTACAGTAGGTGAGGGCAGAGCTGGTCGTGCGGTGGTATAGTGGGGTGAGGGTACAGTAGGTGAGGGCAGAGCTGGTCGTGCGGTGGTATAGTGGGGTGAGGGTACAGTAGGTGAGGGCAGAGCTGGTCGTGCGGTGGTATAGTGGGGTGAGGGGGATGGGTGAGGGTACAGTAGGTGAGGGCAGAGCTGGTCGTGTAGTGGTATAGTGGGGTGAGGGTACAGTAGGTGAGGGCAGAGCTGGTCGTGCAGTGGTATAGTGGGGTGAGGGGGATGGTTGAGGGTACAGTAGGTGAGGGCAGAGCTGGTCGTGTAGTGGTATAGTGGGGTGAGGGGGATGGGTGAGGATACAGTAGGTGAGGGCAGAGCTGGTCGTGCAGTGGTATAGTGGGGTGAGGGAGATGGGTGAGGATACAGTAGGTGAGGGCAGAGCTGGTCGTGCAGTGGTATAGTGGGGTGAGGGTACAGTAGGTGAGGGCAGAGCTGGTCGTGCAGTGGTATAGTGGGGTGAGGGGGATGGGTGAGGATACAGTAGGTGAGGGTAGAGCTGGTCGTGCAGTGGTATAGTGGGGTGAGGGGGATGGGTGAGGATACAGTAGGTGAGGGTAGAGCTGGTCGTGCAGTGGTATAGTGGGGTGAGGGGGATGGGTGAGGATACAGTAGGTGAGGGCAGAGCTGGTCGTGTAGTGGTATAGTGGGGTGAGGGGGATGGGTGAGGATACAGTAGGTGAGGGCAGAGCTGGTCGTGTAGTGGTATAGTGGGGTGAGGGGGATGGGTGAGGATACAGTAGGTGAGGGCAGAGCTGGTCGTGCAGTGGTATAGTGGGGTGAGGGGGATGGGTGAGGGTACAGTAGATGAGGGCAGAGCTGGTCGTGCAGTGGTATGGTGGGGTGAGGGGGATGGGTGAGGATACAGTAGGTGAGGGCAGAGCTGGTCGTGTAGTGGTATAGTGGGGTGAGGGGGATGGGTGAGGATACAGTAGGTGAGGGTAGAGCTGGTCGTGTAGTGGTATAGTGGGGTGAGGGGATGGGTGAGGATACAGTAGGTGAGGGCAGAGCTGGTCGTGCGGTGGTATAGTGGGGTGAGGGTACAGTAGGTGAGGGCAGAGCTGGTCGTGCGGTGGTATTGTGGGGTGAGGGGGATGGGTGAGGATACAGTAGGTGAGGGTAGAGCTGGTTGTGCAGTGGTATAGTGGGGTGAGGGGGATGGGTGAGGATACAGTAGGTGAGGGCAGAGCTGGTCGTGCGGTGGTATAGTGGGGTGAGGGTACAGTAGGTGAGGGCAGAGCTGGTCGTGCTGTTGTATAGTCGGGTGAGGGTACAGTAGGTGAGGGCAGAGCTGGTCGTGCGGTGGTATAGTCGGGTGAGGGTACAGTAGGTGAGGGCAGAGCTGGTCGTGCGGTGGTATAGTCGGGTGAGGGTACAGTAGGTGAGGGCAGAGCTGGTCGTGCGGTGGTATAGTGGGGTGAGGGTACAGTAGGTGAGGGCAGAGCTGGTCGTGCGGTGGTATTGTGGGGTGAGGGGGATGGGTGAGGATACAGTAGGTGAGGGTAGAGCTGGTTGTGCAGTGGTATAGTGGGGTGAGGGGGATGGGTGAGGATACAGTAGGTGAGGGCAGAGCTGGTCGTGCGGTGGTATAGTGGGGTGAGGGTACAGTAGGTGAGGGCAGAGCTGGTCGTGCTGTTGTATAGTCGGGTGAGGGTACAGTAGGTGAGGGCAGAGCTGGTCGTGCGGTGGTATAGTCGGGTGAGGGTACAGTAGGTGAGGGCAGAGCTGGTCGTGCGGTGGTATAGTGGGATGAGGGTACAGTAGGTGAGGGCAGAGCTGGTCGTGCGGTGGTATAGTGGGATGAGGGTACAGTAGATGAGGGCAGAGCTGGTCCTGCAGTGGTATAGTGGGGTGAGGGTACAGTTGGTGAGGGCAGAGCTGGTCGTGCGGTGGTATAGTGGGGTGAGGGTACAGTAGGTGAGGGCAGAGCTGGTCGTGCGGTGGTATAGTGGAGTGAGGGTACAGTAGGTGAGGGCAGAGCTGGTCGTGCGGTGGTATAGTGGGGTGAGGGGGATGGGTGAGGATACAGTAGGTGAGGGCAGAGCTGGTCGTGCAGTGGTATAGTGGGGTGAGGGGGATGGGTGAGGATACAGTAGGTGAGGGTAGAGCTGGTCGTGTAGTGGTATAGTGGGGTGAGGGGATGGGTGAGGATACAGTAGGTGAGGGCAGAGCTGGTCGTGCGGTGGTATAGTGGGGTGAGGGTACAGTAGGTGAGGGCAGAGCTGGTCGTGCGGTGGTATAGTGGGGTGAGGATACAGTAGGTGAGGGCAGAGCTGGTCGTGCGGTGGTATAGTCGGGTGAGGGTACAGTAGGTGAGGGCAGAGCTGGTCGTGCGGTGGTATAGTCGGGTGAGGGTACAGTAGGTGAGGGCAGAGCTGGTCGTGCGGTGGTATAGTCGGGTGAGGGTACAGTAGGTGAGGGCAGAGCTGGTCGTGCGGTGGTATAGTCGGGTGAGGGTACAGTAGGTGAGGGCAGAGCTGGTCGTGCGGTGGTATAGTGGGGTGAGGGTACAGTAGGTGAGGGCAGAGCTGGTCGTGCGGTGGTATAGTGGGATGAGGGTACAGTAGATGAGGGCAGAGCTGGTCCTGCAGTGGTATAGTGGGGTGAGGGTACAGTTGGTGAGGGCAGAGCTGGTCGTGCGGTGGTATAGTGGGGTGAGGGTACAGTAGGTGAGGGCAGAGCTGGTCGTGCGGTGGTATAGTGGAGTGAGGGTACAGTAGGTGAGGGCAGAGCTGGTCGTGCGGTGGTATAGTGGGGTGAGGGGGATGGCTGAGGGTACAGTAGGTGAGGGCAGAGCTGGTCGTGCGGTGGTATAGTGGGGTGAGGGTACAGTAGGTGAGGGCAGAGCTGGTCGTGCGGTGGTATAGTGGGGTGAGGGTACAGTTGGTGAGGGCAGAGCTGGTCGTGCGGTGGTATAGTGGGGTGAGGGTACAGTAGGTGAGGGCAGAGCTGGTCGTGCGGTGGTATAGTGGGGTGAGGGTACAGTAGGTGAGGGCATAGCTGGTCGTGCGGTGGTATAGTGGGGTGAGGGTACAGTAGGTGAGGGCAGAGCTGGTCGTGCGGTGGTATAGTGGGGTGAGGGTACAGTAGGTGAGGGCAGAGCTGGTCGTGCGGTGGTATAGTGGGGTGAGGGTACAGTAGGTGAGGGCAGAGCTGGTCGTGCGGTGGTATAGTGGGGTGAGGGTACAGTAGGTGAGGGCAGAGCTGGTCGTGCGGTGGTATAGTGGGGTGAGGGTACAGTTGGTGAGGGCAGAGCTGGTCGTGCGGTGGTATAGTGGGGTGAGGGTACAGTAGGTGAGGGCATAGCTGGTCGTGCGGTGGTATAGTGGGGTGAGGGTACAGTTGGTCATGCAGTGGTATAGTGGGGTGAGGGTAGAGCTGGTTGTGCAGTGGTATAGTGGGGTGAGGGGGATGGGTGAGGATACAGTAGGTGAGGGTAGAGCTGGTCGTGCAGTGGTATAGTGGGGTGAGGGTACAGTTGGTGAGGGCAGAGCTGGTCGTGCGGTGGTATAGTGGGGTGAGGGTACAGTAGGTGAGGGCAGAGCTGGTCGTTCGGTGGTATAGTGGGGTGAGGGTACAGTAGGTGAGGGCAGAGCTGGTCGTGCGGTGGTATAGTGGGGTGAGGGTACAGTAGGTGAGGGTAGAGCTGGTCATGCAGTGGTATAGTGGGGTGAGGGTACAGTTGGTCATGCAGTGGTATAGTGGGGTGAGGGGGATGGGTGAGGGTACAGTAGGTGAGGGTACAGTTGGTCGTGCAGTGGTATAGTGGGGTGAGGGGAATGGGTGAGGGTACAGTAGGTGAGGGTAGAGCTGGTTGTGCAGTGGTATAGTGGGGTGAGGGGGATGGGTGAGGATACAGTAGGTGAGGGCAGAGCTGGTCGTGCAGTGGTATAGTGGGTTGAGGGGGATGGGTGAGGGTACCGTAGGTGAGGGCAGAGCTGGTTGTGCAGTGGTATAGTGGGGAGAGGGGGATGGGTGAGGATACAGTAGGTGAGGGTAGAGCTGGTCGTGCAGTGGTATAGTGGGGAGAGGGGGATGGGTGAGGATACAGTAGGTGAGGGCAGAGCTGGTCGTGCAGTGGTATAGTGGGGTGAGGGGGATGGGTGAGGATACAGTAGGTGAGGGTAGAGCTGGTCGTGCAGGGTATAGTGGGGTGAGGGGGATGGGTGAGGGTACAGTAGGTGAGGGTAGAGCTGGTCGTGCAGTGGTATAGTGGGGTGAGGAGGATGGGTGAGGATACAGTAGGTGAGGGTAGAGCTGGTCGTGCAGTGGTATAGTGGGGTGAGGGGGATGGGTGAGGGTACAGTAGGTGAGGGCAGAGCTGGTCGTGCAGGGTATAGTGGGGTGAGGGGGATGGGTGAGGATACAGTAGGTGAGGGCAGAGCTGGTCGTGCAGTGGTATAGTGGGGTGAGGGGGATGGGTGAGGGTACAGTAGGTGAGGGTAGAGCTGGTCGTGCAGTGGTATAGTGGGGTGAGGAGGATGGGTGAGGATACAGTAGGTGAGGGTAGAGCTGGTCGTGCAGTGGTATAGTGGGGTGAGGGGGATGGGTGAGGGTACAGTTGGTGAGGGCAGAGCTGGTCGTGCAGTGGTATGGTGGGGTGAGGGGGATGGGTGAGGGTACAGTAGGTGAGGGCAGAGCTGGTCGTGCAGTGGTATAGTGGGGTGAGGGGGATGGGTGAGGATACAGTAGGTGAGGGCAGAGCTGGTCGTGCAGTGGTATGGTGGGGTGAGGGGGATGGGTGAGGGTACAGTAGGTGAGGGCAGAGCTGGTCGTGCAGTGGTATAGTGGGGTGAGGGGGATGGGTGAGGATACAGTAGGTGAGGGCAGAGCTGGTCGTGCAGTGGTATGGTGGGGTGAGGGGGATGGGTGAGGGTACAGTAGGTGAGGGTAGAGCTGGTTGTGCAGTGGTATAGTGGGGTGAGGGGGATGGGTAAGGGTACAGTTGGTGAGGGCAGAGCTGGTCGTGCGGTGGTATAGTGGGGTGAGGGTACAGTAGGTGAGGGCAGAGCTGGTCGTGCGGTGGTATAGTGGGGTGAGGGTACAGTAGGTGAGGGCAGAGCTGGTTGTGCGGTGGTATAGTGGGGTGAGGGTACAGTAGGTGAGGGCAGAGCTGGTCGTGCGGTGTTATAGTGGGGTGAGGGTACAGTTGGTGAGAGCAGAGCTGGTCGTGCGGTGGTATAGTGGGGTGAGGGTACAGTTGGTGAGAGCAGAGCTGGTCGTGCGGTGGTATAGTGGGGTGAGGGTACAGTAGGTGAGGGTACAGTTGGTCATGCAGTGGTATAGTGGGGTTGAGGGTACAGTAGGTGAGGGCAGAGCTGGTGGTGCGGTGGTATAGTGGGGTGAGGGTACAGTTGGTGAGGGCAGAGCTGGTGGTGCGGTGGTATAGTGGGGTGAGGGTACAGTAGGTGAGGGCAGAGCTGGTCGTGCGGTGGTATAGTGGGGTGAGGGTACAGTAGGTGAGGGCAGAGCTGGTCGTGCGGTGGTATAGTGGGATGAGGGTACAGTAGATGAGGGCAGAGCTGGTCCTGCAGTGGTATAGTGGGGTGAGGGTACAGTAGGTGAGGGCAGAGCTGGTCGTGCGGTGGTATAGTGGGGTGAGGGTACAGTAGGTGAGGGCAGAGCTGGTCGTGCGGTGGTATAGTGGGGTGAGGGTACAGTTGGTGAGGGCAGAGCTGGTCGTGCGGTGGTATAGTGGGGTGAGGGTACAGTAGGTGAGGGCAGAGCTGGTCGTGCGGTGGTATAGTGGGGTGAGGGTACAGTTGGTGAGGGCAGAGCTGGTCGTGCGGTGGTATAGTGGGGTGAGGGTACAGTTGGTGAGGGCAGAGCTGGTCGTGCGGTGGTATAGTGGGGTGAGGGTACAGTTGGTGAGGGCAGAGCTGGTCGTGCGGTGGTATAGTGGGGTGCGGGTACAGTTGGTGAGGGCAGAGCTGGTGGTGCGGTGGTATAGTGGGGTGAGGGTACAGTTGGTGAGGGCAGAGCTGGTGGTGCGGTGGTATAGTGGGGTGAGGGTACAGTAGGTGAGGGCAGAGCTGGTGGTGCGGTGGTATAGTGGGGTGAGGGTACAGTAGGTGAGGGCAGAGCTGGTCGTGCGGTGGTATAGTGGGGTGAGGGTACAGTTGGTGAGGGCAGAGCTGGTGGTGCGGTGGCATAGTGGGGTGAGGGTACAGTTGGTGAGGACATGCTCTAGTGTTTCTGCTGCTTTTGATGGAGTGTTTGTGTTCGGGATATGTGCGTCTGTTGGAGTCGGCAGGAGGTGGAAAGGGCGTGGATTTGTGGCCTGCAGGAGAGCGTGGAGGGTTACCCTGAGGCAGCGAGCGTGTGATAATGAGCAGCCACTGTCTTTGGCGAGGTCCATTGAGGGAGGTGAATGAGGCGGGGAAAGAGGATGAATTCTGTTTTATCCATATTGGCTTCTAAAAATGGAGTGGAGAAAAAAATGAAATGGCAGACATTGTGGGGTTCTGGTTAGTGAGGAGGTGATGTCAGGTCCAGAGAGTCAGATCTGCGTATCCTCAGTCTAGAGGTGATTCTCAAAGCCATAGGACCTTACAAAGTGTCCCAGGCCGAAGGTCTGGAAGGAGACGGGTTGCGGGAGGGCTTTTTGGGTGTGGTCGAGGCTAAGCATGAGGGGAAGAGACCAGCTGTTAGTGATGGGTGAGGTCCGGGATGGAGACTGGGTGAGGCTCGGGATGGAGACTGGGTGAGGCTCGGGATGGAGACTGGGTGAGGTCCGGGATTGAGACTGGGTGAGGTCCGGGATGGAGACTGGGTGAGGTCCGGGATGGAGACTGGGTGAGGTCCGGGATGGAGACTGGGTGAGGTCCGGGATGGAGACTGGGTGAGGCTCGGGATGGAGACTGGGTGAGGCTCGGGATGGAGACTGTGTGAGGCTCGGGATGGAGACTGTGTGAGGCTCGGGATGGAGACTGTGTGAGGCTCGGGATGGAGACTGTGTGAGGCTCGGGAGGGAGACTGTGTGAGGCTCGGGAGGGAGACTGTGTGAGGCTCGGGACGGAGACTGTGTGAGGCTCGGGATGGAGAGACTGGGTGAGGCTCGGGATGGAGAGACTGGGTGAGGCTCGGGATGGAGAGACTGGGTGAGGCTCGGGATGGAGAGACTGGGTGAGGCTCGGGATGGAGAGACTGGGTGAGGCTCGGGATGGAGAGACTGGGTGAGGCTCGGGATGGAGAGACTGGGTGAGGCTCGGGATGGAGAGACTGGGTGAGGCTCGGGATGGAGAGACTGGGTGAGGCTCGGGATGGAGAGACTGGGTGAGGCTCGGGATGGAGAGACTGTGTGAGGCTCGGGACGCAGACTGTGTGAGGCTCGGGACGCAGACTGTGTGAGGCTCGGGACGGAGACTGTGTGAGGCTCGGGACGACGTGTGACCGCAGTTGGTCAAGTGCACATCCATGAAAACCTTCACCCTAGTGCCATTGATAATTTTTTTTGTGTAAATGGCCTATCCTCCTCCGTATGTGTCCCTCGCAGCGCATCTCCTACCTTAGTACTACCACATCCTTGTGACCCAGGTACGGGCATTTTTATAAAGTGCTGCAAAAAACCTCCTTAAATGTGGTCAAATATTTTAGCTTTTAACACCTATTCCTGCCAACCCCTCTCACCTGACGTGTGCGTGCTCAAAATGACTGCGCGTGCATGTGTTTTTAATGAGGGGGAAATTGTGTCTTCATTCTTGAAAAATGATTGGACATGTTGAATTTTAACATGCCCAATCCCCCTAAGACATTAGAAGGTTGACCAGTCTTCAAAAGCTGACATTTAATTAATGTATGGCCACATTTTATAAGCTGGTGACTTTTTGGTAAAAATGTCCCTTTCCCCAGGGCAATACCTCTGCTGTCTGTGCTTCTCCTGACACCAAGTTATACTTTTGGCTCCAGGCGGGGTGAAAGGCTCGTTTACCAGGGTGGCCTTCTCTTTTTAGCGGTTTTATGGCACAAGTGTGGTTTTTTAACGAGGGACCGCGATGGGTCCCTTCTGACCCCGCCGGCCGGGCCTCCAGGTCCTTTTTTTGCACCTCATGTGTTGGGACAGACATCACTTTTATTGACAAGCCTTGAAAGAGGCTTTCAGAAGGAGCCAGATTTAGCGGCCGGGGAGGGGGCGAGAAGAATGGGGTAATGGCTGAATAACAACTGGACGTCATTAACGGGGAACATGCGGCCACAAATACAAATGAGGAGACGCCCAGCGAGACTCAAGGCCAAGTGTAGGTGCAGGAATCTTCTCACGCTGGCCGAGGCCTTCAGTCGGCCTGGTGGGCGTCCTTTTGCCCTTTGCGTTCATGATCTGCGACTCTTTGGCTGTTGGAAACCCACAATAATGAGAGTTGTAGTCGTACAAGAGCAATGATGGGGGAAGAATCTGCAGATATTTTCGTGATTGGGGGGACTTTTTCTGACCCAGTCGTAGAGGGAATTCCAGAATTTGGAGACGTGACAGTGATAAATATGGGAAGAGCAGATATGGGGGTGACGTCTGGAGCCTGCGATCACCCCTCCGAAATTATCCATAATGTGCAGGAGTCCTGTGCAGAGGGGGGACGTATGGACTAGTATAGTGCATGTATAAACACTGACAACCTGTGGTGGTCTTTTAATGCTTTCGATGGAGGTGGGGCGGGGGTCTATGCCGTAATAGAAGCCCGAATGTGGGGGGGTCTGTGCACATAGACTTGCAAGGGTTTGCTCTAGGAAGAACTATGTGCCGGGGGTCTCCACGTACAGTGCAAAGAGCTATGTGGATACCCCCTCCTCACTGCCAATTAGAGAGAGGAGCCGTACAGCGGAGGATTGAGGCGGGGTTGTCATGGCGACTGGAGAGAAGTGCAGCACCAGGGTGACGGCATCACTGCTATTATGGGATGGGGCAGCGATTTCATCCATATAGATAGGCCAGAGCCCCCCCCCCAGTCCATATAATGCACGTGCCGCCTATACATGAGCAGAAATGAGATTAGATGATTAATACACCTGCGACAAGATGGCGGAGCATCCGACGGGGGCAGGGAGTGATAAATTCACATGTGCTAACTGTGTCTCCGTGTATATGGCGGTAAGATATACTGGAAGCCTATAATGGCCCCCTGTGTGCCCACATCCCGCCTCCAGGAGCTTTCCTGAGCCCCCTCATCCGTCATCCATAGACAGTAATATGGAGGGTATACCGGCCCCTGATCTTCAGGGAGGGATTGCTACAAGATTTTGGAGGAATCTGAGAATGTTGGGGGAGGCTGGTCTCCTAATCTGTTTTCAGATGGGGCTGAGGTCCGGGCTTGGTGCGGCCGGTCATCGCCTACTCCCTCCATGTCTGTATGCAGCTTGTGCACTGGTGATGTACGGCTCGGCATTGTGCTTGGTGATGTACGGCTCGGCATTGTGCTTGGTGATGTACGGCTCGGCATTGTGCTTGGTGATGTAAGGCTCAGCATTGTGCTTGGTGATGTACGGCTCGGCATTGTGCTTGGTGATGTATGGCTCGGCATTGTGCTTGGTGATGTACGGCTCGGCATTGTGATTGGTGATGTACGGCTCAGCATTGTGCTTGCTGATGTATGGCTCAACATTGTGCTTGGTGATGTACGGCTCGGCATTGTGCTTGGTGATGTATGGCTCAGCATTGTGCTTGGTGATGTACGGCTCAGCATTGTGCTTGGTGATGTACGGCTCGGCATTGTGCTTGGTGATGTAAGGCTCAGCATTGTGCTTGGTGATGTACGGTTCGGCATTGTGCTTGGTGATGTACGGCTCAGCATTGTGCTTGGTGATGTACGGCTCGGCATTGTGCTTGGTGATGTACGGCTCAGCATTGTGCTTGGTGATGTACGGCTCGGCATTGTGCTTGGTGATGTACGGCTCAGCATTGTGCTTGGTGATGTACAGCTCTGCATTGTGCTTGGTGATGTACGGCTCTGCATTGTGCTTGGTGATGTACGGCTCTGCATTGTGCTTGGTGATGTACGGCTCGGCATTGTGTTTGGTGATGTACGGCTCGGCATTGTGTTTGGTGATGTACGGTCCCAGCATTGTGCTTGGTGATGTACGGTCCCAGCATTGTGCTTGGTGATGTACGGCTCGGCATTGTGCTTGGTGATGTATGGCTCAGCATTGTGCTTGGTGATGTACGGCTCGGCATTGTGCTTGGTGATGTATGGCTCGGCATTGTGCTTGGTGATGTACGGCTCGGCATTGTGCTTGGTGATGTACGGCTCGGCATTGTGCTTGGTGATGTACGGCTCGGCATTGTGCTTGGTGATGTATGGCTCGGCATTGTGCTTGGTGATGTACGGCTCGGCATTTTGCTTGGTGATGTACGGCTCGGCATTGTGCTTGGTGATGTACGGCTCAGCATTGTGCTTGGTGATGTACGGCTCGGCATTGAGCTTGGTGGTGTACGGCTCGGCATTGTGCTTGGTGATGTACGGCTCATCATTGTGCTTGGTGATGTGCGGCTCATCATTGTGCTTGGTGACGTACGGCTCATCATTGTGCTTGGTGACGTACGGCTCGGCATTGTGCTTGGTGACGTACGGCTCGGCATTGTGCTTGGTGACGTACGGCTCGGCATTGTGCTTGGTGACGTACGGCTCGGCATTGTGCTTGGTGACGTACGGCTCGGCATTGTGCTTGGTGACGTACGGCTCGGCATTGTGCTTGGTGACGTACGGCTCGGCAGCAGAGCTGGTCTGCCATGAAATTCCCTGCAGGCGCAGTGTTTATGCTGCTGTTACCAGAGGAGGTCTGAACTCTGCAGTTATGGGGTCGGCAGAGCAGTGGAGACTCTTCCCTCTGCTCCTCAGCACTCGGCCCCCCGCTCTGTAGCATTATGGGGTCTCCACTTCGTGGCTGAGTTGCTGCGGTTTCTACCACTTCTCAATAATATCAGTCGCAGGTGATGGGTGAAGATTTAGGAGGAAAGAAATGTAATGAACGGACTTCTTGGTTGCATCCTATTCACAGAGGAGCGATGGGGCCAGATGTTATTTACCAAGGAGGGGAGGGGGGCGATGGGGCCGGATGTTATACCCCGAGGGGCCGGATGTTATACCCCGAGGGGCCGGATGTTATACCCCGAGGGGCCGGATGTTATACCCCGAGGGGCCGGATGTTATACCCCGAGGGGCGATGGGGCCGGATGTTATACCCCGAGGGGCCGGATGTTATACCCCGAGGGGCCGGATGTTATACCCCGAGGGGCCGGATGTTATACCCCGAGGGGCCGAATGTTATACCCCGAGGGGCCGGATGTTATACCCCGAGGGGCGATGGGGCCGGATGTTATACCCCGAGGGGCGATGGGGCCGGATGTTATACCCCGAGGGGCGATGGGGGTGGGATGTTATACCCCGAGGGGCGATGGGGGTGGGATGTTATACCCCGAGGGGCGATGGGGGTGGGATGTTATACCCCGAGGGGCGATGGGGGCGGGATGTTATACCCCGAGGGGCGATGGGGGCGGGATGTTATACCCCGAGGGGCGATGGGGGCGGGATGTTATACCCCGAGGGGCGATGGGGGCGGGATGTTATACCCCGAGGGGCGATGGGGGCGGGATGTTATACCCCGAGGGGCGATGGGGGCGGGATGTTATACCCCGAGGGGCGATGGGGGCGGGATGTTATACCCCGAGGGGCGATGGGGGCGGGATGTTATACCCCGAGGGGCGATGGGGGCGGGATGTTATACCCCGAGGGGCGATGGGGGTGGGATGTTATACCCCGAGGGGCGATGGGGCTGGATGTTATACCCCGAGGGGCGATGGGGCGGGATGTTATACACCTGGGAAATGAAAACACAGAATTTGGTGATTAACATGTGTCCTATACTTGTCTCTATAAGGTGTATGTGGTACGGGCGGCATTAGTCAGACATGAGGTACGGGACGATGGATGAGTAGTCTGCGGCAGCTGTCGCCAGGTCGCTGTGGATTATTCCCGGTTGATAACGTCACTGCCATCAGTTCGAGGAACCTGTGACTGATTTAGTCTCGGCCCTGAGGATCGATAGGAGGAGCTGGGAATAAGTGTTTTATTATAGTGCATGTCACCCGGGGATATGAGAACAGCGTCCTATATCACCCTGCCAGCGCCGCCGTATGATGTACGGCCCGAGCCGCCCATATCCCAGCACATCACTCTGCTATTCCACTAATTAAAGGGCCACGAAAACTAAAGGTCCCTTCACACGGGCAGATAAATGGCTCATCATGATCACCGACATAATAAAGCCGATCATTTTCTACTATATGTATCAGTAATTCTGAGGATTTTCGACCGCTCGCCTATTAGATGCCTCCTTACACGGGGGATGTGCGGACGATCAGCCATGTTTGTTTTACGGCACCTTAAAAGACGCAGTAAACTACAAACAAGTTGTGGATGATCGCGTTGATTGTTTTAAATGGCAGATAACAGGGAACAATAGCGTTTATCCAATTACTCAACCTACAGAGGTTTATCCACAACCATGTTTCCTCAGAAACACGTTGCTGTTCACCTCAGCCTGAAGGGAAGCCATGCTGCCCTGTAGGTGCCATATTTGCTTGTTGGCTGTAATTTTTGTGACAGGAATGACCTACAAAGATGGCAGCCATTGACTAATTCAATATATTTTCATCTGTGACTGGGTGGGACTCTTTACATTGATAGGCCTGGATGGATTCAAACAACAAAATGGCCGTCGCCTCTGTGTAAATTGCCTCAGGCTGTGCTTTTTTGTTATGAATTTGATATTTTGGCGGCGGGCCTGTTCAGGATAACGGGGGCTTCACTCCTGTCATGGCCTGAACAAAAAAACAATCTTTTTAAGGTTGAACATTCGGTCAATGTGTGGACAGATGAGAAGGAAATCGCCTCACACCCTGTTATCATAACGCCCAGTTATAAGGCTCCATCTCGTGGTCTCTGCTGATGGAGGCTGAGATACGAGGGGCTTTTTGTTGGGGTCCTTAGTGGTTATCTTTTTAGTGAGTGTCCCACAAAAAAAGCTCCTCATATCTCTGGTTTTTGGATGGCTTCTTTCGGTCTTGGCGGTATTTGCTGGTCACAGTATGGCGGCATTATACGTCCGCTTTCCTTTCTGTGCATTGATGAAGGACATGCTCTGCTGATGGAGACTGGGATTCCAGGGGCTTTTTGATGGGGTCTTTATTGGTGACATTTTCTGAGAGGGTCCCACAAAAAGGCTCTTCATATCTCCAGTTTTCGAACTGCTTCCGGTCTTGGCGGTATTTATTGGTCATAGTATGGCGGCATTATACCTCCGCTCTCCCTTCTCCTGTGCATTGATGAAGGACATGTCCCTTTTGCTCTTTTTTTATTTTTCTGGCTCCATGGAGTCTCCACTTTCTCCTTTTTATAATTCTCTCTTCACGTGTAAATACCTCATAAAGTGCCCCCATAACATTCGTGTCTGCTCTGGTCCGCTCATCTCCATATTATGACCGAGCTGCACCTGGTGTGTGGAATTCACAATGGAGGAATGCCGTGCCGTGTTCGTCTCTCCTCCACATTCCTGCACTCTAAATACTTCACAATCCATCTGATTTCATGTGTAAAGTATGGCCCGGCCATTCCTGCACGCATCCGAGGGTAGATTAATGGCCCCCAGACAGTAGGATCATGAATATCAGTGATGGTCCAAGATGACAGACCTCACTATCGTCCTCTTTTCAGAAGACCATTTTGACCGGACCTTCCCTCAAAGATAAAAAAATCCCCATTAATTACAATGACGAAATAGATGGTGATAACCAATATGGCCGCCTTTCTTCTTGCCACTTGGAAGGAAAACTAAGGAAAATCTGTGACTGGAGGGAAATATATCTGCCTCCTCGTCTATATGACAGGGTAACTAAGATGGCTGGATACCGATCCAGCCATATTGGAGTATAAAGGTTGTCAATAAGCCACGGGTATTGTCCATAGCAACCACATCAAGACCCTGCTCCTGTCTTCAAAATGGTGACTCTCCTGACTTCTGTCCCTCAGGGTGAGGCAGCAGCCATTTTTGTAACTGCTATAAAATAAAATGGAGTGAACCCTAAAGGTGTCCGACCGCTAGATTTGGTGTGAATCGATGTGCACTGCCTGGTCCGACGGCCATGCTAGTACTCTGTGGCCGGTGGATGGAAGCCCTGAGAACCACCTCCTACTTCCCGCCATCCAGTGCTCTTCTTTTGGTTTTCCGACCTTTGTGCCCACCTCCTACGTCCCGGCATCCGCGGCTCTTATTTTGGTTTTTCGGCCTGCCGCGATGCCATTGTAGCTTCGTGGCCAATATTGCGCCAGGCCGGCTAATCAAAAGAGCCGCGGATACCGGAGCTCGTGGCCATGGATCCTTGACTTCACTGATGGACTTGTTCCTCTAAATTGACTTGTAGCCAACTCTACGGGCCATCTCTATATTCATCCTCTTCCTATGAAGAGAAGATGCCATTCAGAAGCTACCAAAAGCCACCGGACCCCCACCAAACCCTATCCTAGCAAAATGGCGTCACGTACTGATAGGAATACCTATTTATTGTCTCTTTGAAGGACCCACCATGTCCATAAAGCTGGTGTCACACATAACGACAACGACGTCGCTGCAACGTCACCATATTCTGTGACGTAGCAGCGACCATAGATGATCGTTAGTAAGCTGTCAAACATGTTATAAAAAGCAGCGACGGAGTAGCGATCATAGCGACGTCGACGGTCGTTGTGTGGTTTCAGACGTAGCGTAGCGTCGCTGCTGCGGTGTCAAACACAAGGATTATCAGCTTATCAGCATGGCGCAGCAGGATAGCAGCGATCAAAAAATGACCTGGAGCATTCAGGAGCGAGCAACGATTTCGCAGCAGGGGTAATACCCCATTTCCCCTGTGGAGGAGCTGTAGGAAGGAGGTGTAATACCCCATTTGTCCTGCGGAGGAGCTGTAGGAAGGAGGTGTAATACTCCATTTCTCCTGCGGAGGAACTGTAGGAAGGAGGTGTAATACTCAATTTCTCCTGCGGAGGAGCTGTAGGAATGTAATACCCCATTTCTCCTGCGGAGGAGCTGTAGTAAGGAGGTGTAATACCCCATTTCTCCTGCGGAGGAGCTGTAGGAATGTAATACCCCATTTCCCCTGTGGAGGAGCTGTAGGAAGGAGGTGTAATACCTCCTGCCGAGGAGCTGTAGAAAGGACGGTGTAATACCCAATTTCTCCTGTGGAGGAGCTGTAGGAGAATTGTGCATGTGGTTCTGCCTCCCCCCTCCCAGATTACTGATGGTCCTTGGTGCAGCCGTCCCCCGCCGCTATGTTGGTGGTAGTCATCCTGTAATGTCATTAGCCTTCCTCTATGATTGACATTTATAACCTGCGTCTTTAAGATGCTTTTATTCCATTATGAGATTATCTAGAAATCACAGTAAAAAAAATCCTAAGGTTTTTAAAGAAAAGAAAAAAAAAAAAAGAAAAACCTTTCTTGTAAATTTTCATTTTCGGCTTTGACCAAGAGCAGAGCCCGGCCTGTGATTTACAAAGCCGTGGATGTGACCAGACGGATTCCACAATCAGATTTAGTTAATAACATTTTCTGACATCATGTCTGATGCACGGCAGATGCTCCCCGCCAGCCGCCCTCCTGTATGTGTGCGGAGGACTAGAGATCCCAGCATGCCACGCTATGGCCACTGAGAACAGGTCTAAAGCTTCATTCTGCCATCACCCCATCCTAACCCCCCCGAGTAAAGCTGCCGCCATCCTGGTGATCAGCTGGGATAGCCAAGTCAACTACTGCCCCCATGATTTACACTGCAGCTCGTCTTTCTAGGGTTAGCTGCTGGTTGTCGGCACAAGCCCACCCCGTCTTGGAGAGTTCATCAAATTCACTATATTGGCCATCCTGTTATGTACAGAAGACTTTTCAGCAGTCTCATTGTCACCACAGACAGAATTACAATGTAAAGTAACACATCTATTTACAGTAGACACCACAAGATCCACCATTCACAACAGGTGATGTCACAGCTCACCTCCTCCTTCTCCTGTACAATGACTAATAACACCTCTATATACAATAGATAACACTGGATTCACAATAGGTAATGTCACAGCTCACCTCCTTCTCCTGTACAATGACTAATAACACATCTATATATAGTAGATAACACAGGATTCATAATAGGTGATGTCACAGCAGCTCACCTCCTCCTCCTCCTGTACAATGACTAATAACATCTATATACAGTTGATAACACGTGAATGGTGGATCCTGTGTTATCTACTGTATATGGAGGTGTTATCAGTCATTGTACAGGAGGGGGAGGTGAGCTGTGACATCACCTATTGTGAATGGTGGATCCTGTTATCTACTGTATATGGAGGTGTTATCAGTCATTGTACTGGAGGAGGAGGTGAGCTGTGACATCACCTATTGTGAATGGTGGATCCTGTGTTATCTACTGTATATGGAGGTGCTATCAGTCATTGTACAGGAGGGGGAGGTGAGCTGTGACATCACCTATTGTGAATGGTGGATCCTGTGTTATCTACTGTATATGGAAGTGCTATCAGTCATTGTACTGGAGGAGGAGGGGAGCTGTGACATCACCTATTGTGAATAGTACATCCTGTGTTATCACAGCTTACCTCCTCCACCTCCTGTACAATGACTAACACCTTTATATACAGTAGATAACACAGGATCCACCATTCACCTTAGGTGATGTCACAGCTCGCCCTCTGCTCCTCCTGTACAATGACTGACAACCTCTATATACAGCAAATTATATGATCCATTATTCACAATAGGGAATGTCACAGCTCACCTCCTCTTCCTCCTATACAATGACTGATAACACCTCCATATACAGTAGATAACACAGGATCGACCATTCACAAGATATCACAGCTCACCTCCTCCCCCTCTTGTAAAATAACTGCTAACTCTATATACATAAGATAACACAGGATCCACTTTTCACAATAGGTGATATCACAGCTCACCTCCTCTGTCTCCTGTACATTGACTGATAACACCTCTATATACTACAGCTCTGCATACATTTTAACATAAAACCGGACGTAACAATAGCTCATTTTCTGATATTACCGTCATCCCTTTAAGTGATCCTTGCTTGAAAGAATGGTCACAAAGCTGAGAAATCTTGGCATTAAGTGTTCAGTTTTCCTACAGCGCCACCACTGGAGGAATTAAGCATTACACCGCATCCATTCAATTCATTGGGTCGTCCGTGTATGGCAGGACAGGGCGGGTCCTCCAGAGAGGGAGACTCTCTTGCCCGCCATCTGAAATTGCCCTTGTAGTGCCCGAGCCTTCCTGGGAATGTTCTTCAGACCTTTCCTCCTCGATTCTTTGGGTTTTTTAGTCCGCAGTACAAACAGGATTGTGTATAATTTGTCTGTATAAACACTTTGTGTACCCGCTGGCCCGGAGTATTTCCTTCCCGGTAATTCACTCCAGCTGTGGTGGGTGAAAGCGAAACCAGCGTGGGGTCAGGAGTCAGCACCAGCGGTGCAAGTGTCAAGTTGTCTTTTACAACAAGGTGGCTCCTCCTGGCATTGGCTGTCGCTCCCAATTGAGTAGACCGGAGACACAGCAGGAGGGTAGCCCGTTGTAAAGCTCAATTTCCAGATTGTAGAGCTCGTAAACGGCTTATTGTAACCCGGGGCTTAGAGCGGAGCATGCGATACGGTGCTGGGATGACGGCATTTGGGAGGATTAACCCCTAAAAAGTCAATCATTATGAGGAAGCGAGGACGATTCTCCAGCCATTAGTGTATGATCGCCATCACTGATTCTTAACCTAAAGCTGGGGCAAAAACATTGTGTTAAATAATTAACAGAGCCCCTGAGGAAGCGAGGACGTTTCACCTGCCATTCCTTTATGATCACATCTACTGATTCAAAGCCTACAGGTGGGGCAAAAACATTGCGTTCAATAATTAACCGAGCCCCTGAGGAAGAGAAGATGTTTCGTCTACCATTAGTTTGATTGCTTATACTACTTCATAGCCTAAAGCTGGGGCAAAAACATTGTGTTCAATAACTCAGCCCCTGAGAAAGCGAGGATGTTTCGCCTTCCATTAATTATGATTGCCTTTACTTCTTCATAGCCTAAAGCTGTGGCAAAAACATTGAGTTCAATAATTGACAGTGAAAAGAAAAAAAAATTGAATTCAGCCTACCCCTTAGTTTGTCCACAGCTCCACTGATGCACGGCCTGAAAACGGAGATCACATCCGGACAATGGCAAAAAAAAGGAAAAATAGCCAGCACCAAAATTCTCATTGAGAATTTTGGTGCTGGCTATTTTTCTTTTTTTTTTTTTCAATAATTAAGAGCCGCTGAGGAAGCGAGGACGTTTCACCTGCCATTAGTTTGATTGCCGTTATTTCTTCATAGCCTAAAGCTGCGGCAAAAACATTGCGTTCAATAATTAACAAAGCCCCTGAGGAAGTGAGGACGTTTCGCATGGCATTAGTTTGATTGCCTTTACTTCTTCATAGCCTAACGCTAAGGAAAAAACATTGTGTTCAATAATTGAGTCCCTGAGGAAGTGAGGATGTTTCGCCAGCCATTATTTTACTAATTCTTAGCCTAAAAGTGGGGCAAAATGTAAACCCCCCCCCCCAAAAAAAAACCTCTGGAAATGTACGCATTCTGTTTGAAAGCCTACATTCTTGACTCATCCAGCATATGGATGCATATGGAACGTGACGTCTGAATGTTTTTACGCCGTCTGTAGAGTCGATCAGCTCAGACGACAGGTGAACTAATAATATTCTATGGCTCATTGTTGGTGCCGTTTAGGAGGGGTATATAAATACCGCAGAGGAGACTGTCTGCTTCTAAGGCTCCAAAGGGACCAATCAGTCCCTTTCCTCCCCCTTCTCCCCCTTTTGGGAATTTTTTGTTAACAAATGTGGCCATGTGTAGTGGAAGGAACCCAAGTGGATTTTGGTTTGGGCTTAGTAGAACAATCTGCGCATCTTAAAATCCATATGTAGCACCTGAGGGAGGACTTGGGCGAAACCCTTGACAAATCCTCAACAGAGTAGGGTGGGTTGTCTAAGCCTTTCCTACGTGTATTGCGTCTATAGGGTCAAATGAGTATTTCTGGGTGAATTCCCTAAGCCAGAAACGTTTCGCTGAGGCTCCTTCAGGGTTAACACCTGTTCCTAAAGTTTGGGTTTACGAAAAGGGTCTTGAAGTTCCCTTTTTATTGTCTGTTTTTGGCCTCTGTGATGTTCTTGCTCTATATTAACCCAATTATTTTTGTTTTTCAGCCCCAGAAGTGATCTGCTGAATGTGGACCCGGGCGAACCAGTTAGGATATTGGCTTTGTCGCCCAAGAAGCTGACCTCGGCTCTAAGGATTACACCATGGGACAAATCGGTGGCTTTCATCTTTCCCTCATACTCCTGGTGTGTTCTTCTGTCGGAAGGTCGGCCTCCTCTCCGTTCCCAAGCTTCACCGTGTCGGACACATCCCTCACGCACCTGGCGGTGCACAAGCACACGGGTGACGTCTACATCGGTGCGGTCAACCGAATCTACAAACTGTCGGAGAACCTGACCGAGCTGCGCTCCCACTTGACCGGTCCCATCGACGATAACTCCCGCTGCTACCCCCCGCCGTCTGTGCGTCACTGCTCCTACAAGCTGTCCCCCTCCGACAACGTCAATAGACTTTTGCTGATCGACTACACGGGTAATCGGGTGGTGGCCTGCGGGAGCGTGTGGCAAGGAATATGCCAGTTTTTAAGGTTGGACAATCTTTTCAAATTGGGGGAGCCCCACCACCGCAAGGAGCATTATTTGTCGGGGGCGAGAGAACCCGACTCCATGACCGGAGTCATCGTAGAACAAGACGCCGAGCAGAGCAAACTTTTCATCGGGACGTCCATCGATGGTAAATCGGAGTATTTCCCTACCCTGTCCAGCCGCAAACTTCTGAAGAACGAGGAGAGCGAGGAGATGTTTCGCCTGGTCTACCAGGATGAGTTTGTGTCTTCTCAGATCAAGGTCCCTTCCGACACCCTCTCCCTTCACCCTTCCTTCGACATCTACTACGTCTACGGATTCGTCAGCGGTGGCTTCGTCTACTTCTTGACCCTACAACTGGACACGCAGCAGACGTTACTGGACGCCACCGGAGAAAAGTTCTTCACGTCCAAGATCGTCCGCATGTGCTCCGGAGATCCGGAGTTTTACTCCTACGTGGAGTTTCCTATCGGATGCACCAAGGACGGGGTGGAGTATAGACTCATCCAAAGCGCCTATCTTAGCCGGCCGGGCCAAAAACTGGCCCAAGAACTAGGGATACCAGAAGATGAGGATGTCCTCTACACCGTCTTTTCTCAAGGTCAAAAAAATAGATCCAACCCTCCCCGCGAGTCCGTCCTTTGCCTCTTCACCCTCAGCCAAATCAACAAGAGCATTAAGGAGCGAATCCAGTCTTGCTACCGTGGAGAAGGAAAGCTGTCCCTGCCGTGGTTACTTAATAAGGAGCTGAATTGCATTAACACGGTAAGAGGTCCGGAGAACGCCGCCGGTCGTTGTATGCCCCGTAAATCTGAGGGTTGGGCCGGTGCCCATCTCTCAGCTGTGTCTTACGACGGAGCAAGGCACTGGGGAGCGTTATAGGCACATGTGAAGATTTGTTGCCTAATGTATAACATTATTAAAAATTGATTTTTTTTTTTCTCATGGCGGAACTTGCTCCGTTAGGTGCTCCGCGAGCTAATTAAATTCCTTTGTATGATTTTGGCTTGTCACGGACGCGATGCTCGGAACTGAGAAAGGCAAATAGTGCTGCATCCACTTAAACAAGATTAATAGGATGGCAGCCAGCGTTTCCTCCGTAACCCGCTCCGTGCCAGCGAGACAGTTTGTGCGCACATATTGGACCGCGAGACACACACTGAGGTCTGTTGGTTATTAGGACTCCGCTCAACGAGTTGTGTTCCCATGTACGTTCCATAAGACTTTTATCCAGGAAAGCTCGGCCCTTTAATTCAATATTAGAGGACGACAAATCTGAGCAGTTAGGTTTGGATAGAGGGTGGTGACATCTTTTAGGATGTGCCACGTTGAATGTCTGATCAGGAGCCCTTTCCTGGAGGTTGCCGGTTTTGCTCCGGTGTCTGGAGGACTTCTTTGAGGGTATCGCATCTCATCTCGACGAGTTGTTCCCATGTACGTTCCTAAGAGTTTTTTCTAGGAAAGCTCAGCCCTTAATTTTAATACTACTAGAGGATGACAAATCTGAGCAGTCAGGTTTAGATAGAGGGCGGTACCATCTTTTAGGATGTGCCAAGTTGAGTGTCTGATCAGGAGCTGTTTCCTCCTTTCCTGGAGGTTGCCGGTTTTGCTCCGGTGTCTGGAGGACTCCTTTGAGGGTATTGCATCTCAGCTTGGCAAATTGTGTTCCCATGGACGTTCCATAAGACTTTATCTATAAAAGCCCAGCCCTTTAATTCAATATTAGAGGATGACAGATCTGAGCAGTCTGGTGTGGATAGAGGTTAGCGCCGTCTGTTAGGATGTGCTATGTTGAGTCTCTAATCAGGAGCCCTTTCCTGGAGGGTGTCGTATTTGCTCCGGTGTCTGGAGGACTCCTTTGAGGGTATCGCATCTCAGGGCAGCGAGTTGTGTTCCCATGTACGTTCCATAAGACTTTTATCTAGGAAAGCCCGGCCCTCTAATTCAATATTAGAGGACGACAAATCTGAGCAGTCTGGTGTGGATAGAGGTTAGCGCCGTCTGTTAGGATGTGCTATGTTGAGTCTCTAATCAGGAGCCCTTTCCTGGAGGGCTCCTTTGAGGGTATCGCATCTCAGGGCAGCGAGTTGTGTTCCCATGTACGTTCCATAAGACTTTTATCTAGGAAAGCCCGGCACTTTAATTCAATATTAGAGGACAACAAATCTGAGCAGAGAGGTTAGCGCCATTTTTTAGGATGTGCCAAGTTGAGTCTCTGATGAGGAGCCCTTTCCTGGAGGTTGCTGTATTCGCTCCGGTGTCTGGAGGACTCCTTTGAGGGTGTCGCATCTCAGCTCGGCGACTTGTGTTCCCATGGACGTTCCATAAGACTTTTATCTAGAAAAGCCCGGCCCTCTAATTCAATATTAGAGGACGACAAATCTGAACAGTTTGGTTTGGAGAGAGGGTGGTGACATCTTTTAGCATGTGCCAAGTTGAGTGTCGCCATATTTGCTCTGGTGTCTGGAGGACTCCTTTGAGGGTATCGCATCTCAGGTCAGAGAGTTGTGTTCGATGTACGCTCCGAAGACTTTTATCTAGGTAAGCCCGGCGCTTTAATTCAATATTAGAGGACAACAAATCTGAGCAGAGAGGTTATCGCCATATTTTAGGATGTGCCAAGTTGAGCCCATGATCAGGAGCCCTTTCCTGGAAAGTGCTGTATTCACTCCGGTGTCTGGAGGACTCCTTTGAGGGTGTCGCATGTCAGCGAGTTGTTCCCATGTACGTTCCTAAGAATTTTGTCTAGGAAAGCCCAGCCCTTTAATTCAATATTAGAGGACGACAAATCTGAGCTGTCTGGTTTAGATAGAGGTTAGCGCCGTCTGTTAGGATGTGCCAAGTTGAGCCTATGATCAGGAGCCCTTTCCTGGTGGGTGCTGTATTCGCTCCGGTGTCTGGAGGACTCCTTAGAGGGTGCCACAAAGGTGTTAGCATCTATGGGCGCATGATGGAGGAGAGAAGGATCGGGCATGCTGGATTTCAACATGTCCCATCCTTTTGTTCCTAGGGAGATAAGCTGTGTTAGGACCTTGTTTTTCGGACTGGCCATGAGTCTCCTGATCCAAACTCAACAGTATTTGGTCCAGAAAGTACGGTCTGCTCACCGACAACTCCCATCAGGATACGTGCATACACGGCTGCGCTGGGTGTGCTTGCTTATAGAGAGATGGGGCATCCAGGCTCTGCGCGCACGTTGCTTTTTTGTGTGCTTCTTTTTAAGCACAAAAAAACATGTTTTGGCAGGAAAAAAAGTAAGTTTTTAAGTCTTTTTTTTCTGTTTTTTTTCATGATTTTTTTTTTGTGGCTTTTTTCCATGTTTTTTTTTCCCATACTTCTTTTTTTTTCTCTTCATGCTTTTTTTTCATGCGTTTTTTTTCCCCCATGTTTTTTTCCTTCCATGCCTGTTTTTCCTTCCATGCTTTTTTTTTTCTTCCATAGTTTTTTTAATGCTTTTTTCATGCTTTATTTTTTTTTTTTCTATGCTTTTTTTAATGCTTTTTTTTCCATGAATTTTTTTTATGCTCTTTTTATGGTTTTGTTTTTCCATGCTTTTTTTAATGCTTTTGTTTTTCCATGCTTTTTTTTCCCATAATAATATAAGTTTTATTTCTATAGCGCCAACATATTCTGCAGCGCTTTACAATTCAGAGGGGACATGTACAGACAATATGAGACAATACAATACAATCCCATGTTTTTTTTTCCCATGTTTTTTTCTAGGGAAAACACAGGAAAAAAAAGCTTTTTCTGCAGCACAATCTGCAAGGCAAAAAGAAGCAGCGTGCGCACAGCACTTCAGGATTGTCATAGACTTTGCTGGGACGCGTTTTCCCTGCAGGATTGCTTTTAAATCTGCAAGGAAAAAGCATCGTGTGCACAGAGCCTGGGACTCGGATTTTTCGACCCGGCTGGAGGGGTCCTCAGATGATGGGTAGTACTTTAGGTATTTTGGACCTCGGGACTCGGTGTGATGGTGGCCCCCGACCCTTGCTGGGAGTTGTAGTTCAGTGAGCAGCAGATTGAAGATCTCTGCCCTTGGTCCTGTTTTTTGGGGGTTTTTTTTGCACCTTTCGGTGACATATCGGCATCATGACAGCGTGTGCCCAAAATATGATACCACTAGAAGCTGAACCCCAGGATCCGGAGGCCGTACAGAGCGCGCATTATGTAGATGTCATTATCCGCCGCCGTTTCCAGGCGTGTCGTGCAGCTTCAGAGCGATCCCTCGATCTGTTAACCCCCCCCGATTGGTGTTTAATCCGCGCTCACGTGCAGTTCCGTCCCGCTCCCTCCATCCCGGGGTCTGGCAGCTTTTCTTCTTGCAGACGCCGGGGCCTATAATTGGACGCGGTTTCTCTAAATACCACTTCAAAGAGCGCGGAGCTGCGAAACCCTGTTATTTTCATACAAGTGGCCACAAATGTGACATTCCTAAACGTGTCCATGAGGAGGTGCCCCATCTACGTGGCAGCGCTGCCACCAGTCCTGACTTACTCCTGACCCTCCGATAGTCCTGGCCCCCGCTCCTCACCCCGGTCACCCCGCTTTCTTAGATTCCAGGAGACCGGCTTCTTATGTAAGCTATTTACTCATTGTGCCGAGTGTGATTATAAGACAATTGGGTGCAGCAGGAGCCTCCCAACCCCCCCCCCCTCTGGCCTGTCCGAGGTGCGAGCCTCCCCCCCTCTGGCCTGCTCACGGCGCCAGCCTCCCGCCTCTGACCTGTCCGCGGGGTGAGCCTCCCCCCTCTGGCCTGTCCGCGGGGCGAGCCTCCCCCCTCTGGCTTGTCCGTGGCGGGAGCCTCCCCCCTCTGGCCTGTCCGTGGCGGGAGCCTCCCCCCCTCTGGCCTGTCCATGGCGGGAGCCTCCCCCCCCTCTGGCCTGTCCGCGGCACCAGCCTCCCCCTCCCCCCCCTTCCTCTGGCCTGTCCGCGGCGCCAGCCTCCCCCCTCTGGCCCTCTGCCCTGGGGCGTTTTGGACAGACCCCTCCGCCGTCACCCGGCAGACCCCCCTCCGCGCCCGCACAGTGACTGGAGGAGCCGCACTTTTCCCCTATATAGTAAGGTATTCTGCGAACAAAAAAATCCTGTAGAAATGATTCCCAGCCATATTGTACCTGCGCGTCCCGAGCGATTGTGATGGGGAAATAGCACAGCAGATGCATTCATCACAGCTCCTGCCACCTGGCGCGGGGCCCTCTGGGGCATGCCAACCCCACCGCCCAGGATCTAACTGCATGCAACGCCTGAGGGCGAGAGGGCGACACGTGCGCTGTGTACTGCGGCCCGGGGAGGCGAGAGGACGACATGTGCGCTGTGTACTGCGGCCCGGGGAGGCGAGAGGAAGCAGCATTGTATAGTAAGACGTCTCAGCGCCTGCCTATATGATGTGTCTATATAGAAATATTAGATATCAAATGACCAAAAAAGCAACCAAACAACACACTGCAGCAGAGCAGTGGGGGGAGGCTCCTGCTGCAGACAGAGCAGAGCGGTGGGGGGAGGCTCCTGCTGCAGACAGGGCAGTGCGGTGGGGGGAGGCTCCTGCTGCAGACAGGACAGAGTAGTGGAGTAGTGAGGGGAGGCTCCTGCTGCAGACAGGGCAGAGTAGTGGAGTAGTGTGGGGAGGCTCCTGCTGCAGACAGGGCAGAGTAGTGGAGTAGTGTGGGGAGGCTTCTGCTGCAGACAGGGCAGTGGGGGGGGAGGCTTCTGCTGCAGACAGGGCAGTGGGGGGGGGAGGCTTCTGCTGCAGACAGGGCAGTGCGGTGGGGGGAGGCTCCTGCTGCAGACAGGACAGAGTAGTGGAGTAGTGAGGGGAGGCTCCTGCTGCAGACAGGGCAGAGTAGTGGAGTAGTGGGGGGAGGCTCCTGCTGCAGACAGGGCAGAGTAGTGGAGTAGTGTGGGGAGGCTTCTGCTGCAGACAGGGCAGTGTGGGGGAGGCTTCTGCTGCAGACAGGGCAGTGTGGGGGAGGCTTCTGCTGCAGACAGGGCAGTGGGGGGGAGGCTTCTGCTGCAGACAGGGCAGTGGGGGGGAGGCTTCTGCTGCAGACAGGGCAGTGGGGGGGAGGCTTCTGCTGCAGACAGGGCAGTGGGGGGGAGGCTTCTGCTGCAGACAGGGCAGAGTAGTGGAGTAGTGTGGGGAGGCTTCTGCTGCAGACAGGGCAGTGGGGGGAAGGCTTCTGCTGCAGACAGGGCAGTGGGGGGGAGGCTCCTGCCGCAGACAGGGCAGTGGGGGGGGGAGGCTCCTGCCGCAGACAGGGCAGTGGGGGGGAGGCTCCTGCTGCAGACAGGGCACTGGGGGGGAGGCTTCTGCTGCAGACAGGGCAGTGGGGGGGAGGCTTCTGCTGCAGACAGGGCAGAGTAGTGGAGTAGTGTGGGGAGGCTTCTGCCGCAGACAGGGCAGTGGGGGGGAGGCTTCTGCCGCAGACAGGGCAGTGGGGGGGAGGCTTCTGCCGCAGACAGGGCAGTGGGGGGGAGGCTCCTGCCGCAGACAGGGCAGTGGGGGGGAGGCTCCTGCCGCAGACAGGGCAGTGGGGGGGAGGCTCCTGCCGCAGACAGGGCAGTGGGGGGGAGGCTCCTGCCGCAGACAGGGCAGTGGGGGGGAGGCTCCTGCCGCAGACAGGGCAGTGGGGGGGAGGCTTCTGCTGCAGACAGGGCAGAGTAGTGGAGTAGTGTGGGGAGGCTTCTGCTGCAGACAGGGCAGTGGGGGGAAGGCTTCTGCTGCAGACAGGGCAGTGGGGGGGAGGCTCCTGCCGCAGACAGGGCAGTGGGGGGGGGAGGCTCCTGCCGCAGACAGGGCAGTGGGGGGGAGGCTCCTGCTGCAGACAGGGCACTGGGGGGGAGGCTTCTGCTGCAGACAGGGCAGTGGGGGGGAGGCTTCTGCTGCAGACAGGGCAGAGTAGTGGAGTAGTGTGGGGAGGCTTCTGCCGCAGACAGGGCAGTGGGGGGGAGGCTTCTGCCGCAGACAGGGCAGTGGGGGGGAGGCTCCTGCCGCAGACAGGGCAGTGGGGGGGAGGCTCCTGCCGCAGACAGGGCAGTGGGGGGGAGGCTCCTGCCGCAGACAGGGCAGTGGGGGGGAGGCTCCTGCCGCAGACAGGGCAGTGGGGGGGAGGCTCCTGCCGCAGACAGGTCGAGAACTGTAGTAGCCTCCATGCTGATAGTCTCCACAAAATAGCGGAGTGTCATTTTTAGCTACAAGGGCGAGTGAAGGATATTTATAGGGGCTGTTTTTGATTTTCGGTGAACGCTCTATAAACCTGAAGTATTACTGATAAAACCCCGGCGTTCATTAGGAAAATGTGTGGCTTAATGGCAGTGCCGCACGCCGGCTGTAAATCATGGCCGATACGAGTCACCTTGGCTCGCAGCTGCGTCCTTTATAGGAAATGATGGCCGTTACTATGACTAATGGCTGGTTTGGGTTTCTTGTATTCATAAATGCAATGGGCTGCGGCGTGGAGGACTACAACTCCCAGCATACTCTGCTCTCAATGCCATTTAACCCCCTCTTGTTTTCTCTTTTTTGCAGCCTATGCCTATTCACGATGGCTTCTGCGGCCTGGCTTTAAATCAACCCATTGGCGGTCTGAAGGTGATCGAGGGGCTCCCGCTCTTCGAGGATAAAGCGGATGGCATGGCCAGCGTCGCCGCCTACAGATACAACGGGCATTCTGTGGTTTTCGTGGGCACCCGAGCGGGAACCCTAAAAAAGGTGAGTGCATGTGTGGCATATTCCCAATCCTTGTGTTCTCATCGGACCTGTTGGCTTTCAGCATGCCCAATCCTTGTGTTCTCATTGGATCTGTTGGATTTCAGCATGCCCAATCCTTGTGTTCTCATTGGATCTGTTGGCTTTCAGCATGCCCAATCCTTGTATTCTCATTGGATCTGTTGGATTTCAGCATGCCCAATCCTTGTGTTCTCATCGGACCTGTTGGCTTTCACCATGCCCAATCCTTGTATTCTCATCGGATCTGTTGGATTTCAGAATGTCCAATCCTTGTGTTCTCATCGGATCTGTTGGTTTTCAGCATGCCCAATCCTCTTGTTCTCATTGGACCTGTTGGGTTTCAGCATGCCCAATCCTTGTGTTCTCATTGGACCTGTTGGATTTCAGCATGCCCAATCCTTGTGTTCTCATCGGACCTGTTGGCTTTCAGCATGCCCAATCCTTGTGTTCTCATTGGACCTGTTGGGTTTCAGCATGCCCAATCCTTGTGTTCTCATTGGACCTGTTGGCTTTCAGCATGCCCAATCCTTTTGTTCTCATTGGACCTGTTGGGTTTCAGCATGCCCAATCCTTGTGTTCTCATTGGACCTGTTGGCTTTCAGCATGCCCAATCCTTGTGTTCTCATTGGACCTGTTGGCTTTCAGCATGCCCAATCCTTGTGTTCTCATTGGACCTGTTGGCTTTCAGCATGCCCAATCCTTTTGTTCTTGGAAGATCGCTGCTAGATGTGTCTGGCAGTGGCGTACTCCACATTGAAGTAGCATGCACGCTCAGGCAATCTAAGTGTGCATGTGTGTGGAAGCTGAGCGATCAATTACTTGGGCTGTGACCCAATTTAATCTGAATTTGTGTTTGCTCAAGACCCCAATAGTTCTGTAACCGGATCTCTTGTCCATCTGATGCCTGTTACCTTTACCCCTAGATCCAATTTTGGCTATTGAAATTGGGGGAAGAATTGTAAAGGGGAGGGACGTTGCACGTGTGTGGGGGGGGGGAAAGAGACGTTGCACGTGTGTGGGGGGGGGGAAAGAGACGTTGCACGTGTGGGGGGGGGAAGAGACGTTGCACGTGTGGGGGGGGGAAAAGAGTCGTTGCACGTGTGGGGGGGGGAAAGACGTTGCACGTGTGGGGGGGGGAAGAGACGTTGCACCTGTGGGGTGGGGGGGGAAGAGATGTTGCCCGTGTGGGGGGGGGGGAAGAAATGTTGCCCGTGAGGGGGAGGAGGATGGACGTTGCCCGTGAGGGGGAGGAGAGGGGACGTTGCCCGTGGGGGGGGGAAAGACGTTGCCCGTGTGGGGGGGAGGGGACGTTGCACTTGGAGGGGGAAGGGACGTTGCACTTGGAGGGGGAGGGACGTTGCATTAAAGGGGGATGTTGCACTGGGGGGACATAACTTTGGGGAGGGGGGGCATTACACGGGGGGATACTATGGGCATCCGCCAGCACAGAGTAGGTGGGCACCTGCGTGGGCTGTAACCCGCGCGCTCCGGTGTCGTCCGGTGGCGGTGCCGTCTGGCCGGGGCAGGGAGCGCTCGCGGTTTTGGCGTGTTATGACTGACGGCTTTTATAGATCGGCCTTCACCTCGGCTGGGGGAAAGGACAGGGAATTCATCACGTCGCGCCATAACTCCTGCTGCCACACAGATAATTAGCCGAGCGCTCCGTGCCCAGATGGCGTCACTCCTTATTGTGCCTGTAATCAGCCGCTCCGCGCCGCGCCGCGCCCATTATCCTATAGGCACAAGTGTATATAATGCTGTTTACCCTTTTATTCCGGGCGCTCGTCTGTTATTAGACTTTACGCACTTGGCCCATTCATTACATAGTCCCATCTAATGCTGTGCACGCCTCGGCCTCTGGAGGCGCTATACTGACCCCTCATGTCCTCCGCCTACGGGAACGGTTGTAAATAATGCGTTTGTAAGGTTAATAATGGGTTAAAGTCCGGAAAGTTTAATGGTCTTGGCAGAGACGTGGTCTTCGGGGAGCTGTAAATTAAAGGCGCGCTCCGGCTGCAGTAACTACAGCCACGGAGATTAATTAGTATTACAGGCCTGTGCTGAATCCGTGGATTTCTCCACTCAAAGCTCATCCCGCAGGGACCCCTACGTCAGGATCGGGGGGGCTACGATTTCCCTCCATGGCGTATTTGCTTTAATAATAAAGCTGAAATCCCCAGTGATCCGTTGTGATCGGCACGGCGCCCGGCGGTGAGTGTTCAGTTTCCCTGCAGCGCCTCCGGAGGGGAAATGAAGCATTACACCTGTGCTGATGAATGCAGGACAGGTCCTCTGGGGAGGGAGACGCTCTCTTGTAAATGCCGCCGTTCTCCTGAATCCGGCGATGTTTTTCTTTTGTTCCTGCGCCTCTCCGTTCCTGAGATACGGCCCCAGTTTCCCTGTATATAGATTTTAAACTTATTAGCCAAGTGGGCGTGTATCTCAACTTTTCCCTGTGGGAGTTTTCTTGATTCCACCCACTTGGCATGTCCTCACTGTCCTGTGTGTGGTTACTGGCTGCAGCAGGAACCTCCCTCACCCCAAGTGGGTGTATTTAGCAAGTCTTCTTTGTAGGCGTGTTCTTAAGGACCCCACCCACTTGGCTAAAACTATATTTATGTAGAAAAGAGGGGAGAGGGAAGACTGTTGTCCAATATTCTCCTCCTCGCTGTCCTGTGTGTGGTTATTGGCTGCAGCAGGAGCTTCTCTCCCCCACTCTTGATTTCCAAGTGGGTGTATTTCTCAAGTCTTATTCGTAGGCCCACCCACTTGGCTAAAAAAAAACCTATATAGAAAGAGGAGGGGGGAATCCGGTTTCTGTCCAACATTCTCCTCCTCAGTCCTGTGTGTGGTTACTGGGTACAGCAGGAACTCCCTCGCCCCGCTCTTGTTTTCCAAGTGGGTGTATTTAGCAAGTCTTCCTTGTGGGTGTGTTCTTTGGGACCCCACCCACTTGGCTAAGAGGAGGGAAGACTGTTGCATTCAGTTTCTGTCCAACATTCTCCTCCTGGTTATTGGCTACAGCTGGAGCCTCCCTCTCCCGCTCTTGATTTCCAAGTGGGTGTATTTCTCAAGTCTTTTTCCTAGGCCCACCCACTTGGCTAAAAAAAAACCTATATAGAGAAAGGAGGGAGGGGGGGAGGCTGTTGCATCCTGTTTGTCCAACATTCTCCTCCTCGTTGTCCTGTGTGTGGTTACTGGGTACAGCTGGAACCTCCCTCCCCCCGCTCTTGTTTTCCAAGTGGGTGTATTTTGCAAGTCGTCTTTGTAGGTGTGTTCTTTAGGACCCCACCCACTTGGCTAAAAAAAACTATAAAAAGGAGGGGGAAGCCTGTTGCAGCCGGTTTCTGTCCAATATTCTCCTCCTTGCTGGTTATTGGCTGCAGCAGGAGCTTCGCTCCCCCCACTCTTGATTTGCAAGTGGGTGTATTTCTCAAGTCTTCGTAGGCCCACCCACTTGGCTAAAAAAAAACCCTATATATAAAAAGGAGGGGGGAAGGCTGTTGCATCCTGTTTCTGTCCAACATTCTCCCCCTTGCTGTCCTGTGTGTGGTTACTGGTTACAGCTGGAGCCTACCTCCCCTGCTCTTGTTTGCTAAGTGGGTGTGTTCTTAAGGACCCCACCCACTTGGCTAAAAAAAACAAGCTATATATAAAAGAGGTGGGGAAGGCTGTTGCAGCCTGCTTCTTTTTACAACCACACAGAGGACAGTGAGGATGAGAAAGTTGAACATTCCAAGTGGGTGTGGTCAAGAATACTCCTATAGAGAATATTTGAGGAATACGCCCACTTGGCTAACAAGAAGAAGGGGCCATATCTCAGGAACGGAGAGGCGCAGGAACAAAAGAAAACCATCGCCGGACTTAAGAGAACGGCGGCATTCACACCAGATAAAAAAAATGAGATATTTCTGGCCGGTGTATTTGCAGATCAGTCTCCGGCCCCCGGCGTTCCTCTTGTCGGCAGGTTGTGGGTGAACCTTGCAGTGCATGTGTTTTCTATCGTCTTCTCCATGCGAGGCTCGGGCCGTGATCCGTACTAAATCAGGTACATTTTTTCCTGGGGTTTGATAGAGGAGAATGTGGTTATGGGGCTTAGCCGCGAGGGCAGCCGGCCCAAGGGAGAGGCGCAACATTAAACTTTTCATAAAGCGGTGTGAAATGTGAGTCGCGGCGCACAATCCTCCCAGCTGGAATATATTAGCGCACTCCTGTTTTACACATTTCTCTCCGTCCCGCACATATTTGTCTCTGGCACAGCCTCGCGCTTCCCTCTCCCAATAACAGCCCCTTCCCCCACCACCCCCAGATCCAGAAATAAAGGAGCGCCCCCGGCCCCCCGGCCCACCGGCCCCTGACCAGGGTGTTATTTGCTCTTTCATCGCATCAATGATTGGATGGGAAACCCCTGATTGCGACGATGATTGGATGGGGAACCCCTGATCGCAACGGTGATTGGATGGGAAACCCCTGGTCGCAACATTGATTGGATGGGAAACCCCTGGTCGCAACATTGATTGGATGGGAAACCCCTGATAGCAACGGTGATTGGATGGGAAACCCCTGATCGCAACGGTGATTGGATGGGAAACCCCTGATCACAACGGTGATTGGATGGGAAACCCCTGATCGCAATGGTGATTGGATGGGAAACCCCTGATCACAACAGTGATTGGATGGGAAACCCCTGATCGCAACGGTGATTGGATGGGAAACCCCTGATCGCAATGGTGATTGGATGGGAAACCCCTGATCACAACGGTGATTGGATGGGAAACCCCTGATCGCAACGGTGATTGGATGGGAAACCCCTGATCAAAACGGTGATTGGATGGGAAACACTTGATCGCAACGGTGATTGGATGGGAAACCCCTGATCGCAATGGTGATTGGATGGGAAACCCCTGATCACAACGGTGATTGGATGGGAAACCCCTGATCGCAATGGTGATTGGATGGGAAACCCTTGATCGCAATGGTGATTGGATGGGAAACCCTTGATCGCAACGGCGATTGGATGGGAAACCCTTGATCGCAACGGCGATTGGATGGGAAACCCTTGATTGCAACGGCGATTGGATGGGAAACCCTTGATCGCAACGGCGATTGGATGGGAAACCCTTGATCGCAACGGTGATTGGATGGGAAACCCTTGATCGCAACGGTGATTGGATGGGAAACCCTTGATCGCAACGGTGATTGGATGGGAAACCCTTGATCGCAACGGCGATTGGATGGGAAACCCTTGATCGCAACGGCGATTGGATGGGAAACCCTTGATCGCAACGGTGATTGGATGGGAAACCCTTGATCGCAACGGTGATTGGATGGGAAACCCCTGATCGCAACGGTGATTGGATGGGAAACCCCTGATTGCAACGGTGATTGGATGGGAAACCTCTGATCGCAACGGTGATTGGATGGAAACCCCTAATGGCTGTTGGCCGCTCCAGATCTGCCTGCTTTGCCTGTGTTCTCAATGGGGGATAGGGCAGGAAGCCGCTCAGACACCTCCGGCAGCAACTACTCTCCCCTGAAGTCAGACAGATCGGGCATGTTGAAAACCGACATGCCAACCTTTTTTTTTTTTTTTTTTTAACCCAACATCTGCTGGGGGGACTGGTTGGATTTTGGACCTGGGCAGCGGATGTGTCCGCCCCCGGCGCTCCGTCCGTTCTCGCTATTCATTACTCGCTCTTTCCATACCTCGCCGGCGCGGTGTTTGCTTTGGGATATCATTTCCATTTGCTGCGCTGGTTGCGGTGGATATAATTATCATTAATCAGTGATTAGCTGTGGTGGATCCCAGGGCTGCAAATCCCGGCTGCCTCATAGGAAACAGAAAAGTGCAGAAAGCATAAATTACCGCTCTGCACTAGATAAGGAGCTGTCGCCTCTCCTGACGAGCGTCTAACCCAGAAAAGCACAATTCCAGAGCATCTTTCCCATGAAGATTGCATTGTGCCGTTCCTCTGTTATTCCTCCTGGAAATGGTAATAAATGGACAGGTGGGCATTGTAAGGTTAGGAGGGTCCGAGCGCGGCCTGACACTGTCCCATTAATGCCAACATTGTGAGTGTGCCGTGCCCCCCAACTAGTAGCACCCAATTATCACATCGCTGTGGCTCGGGGGCATGATCAGGTCATCGCCGGGGCTCTGGTACATGATCAGGTCATCGCCGTGGCTCGGGTACATGATCAGGTCATCGCCGTGGCTCGGGTACATGATCAGGTCATCGCCGTGGCTCGGGTACATGATCAGGTCATTGCCGTGGCTCGGGTACATGATCAGGTCATTGCCGTGGCTCGGGTACATGATCAGGTCATTGCCGTGGCTCGGGTACATGATCAGGTCATTGCCGTGGCTCGGGTACATGATCAGGTCATTGCCATGGCTCGGGTACATGATCAGGTCATCGCCGGGGCTCGGGTACATGATCAGGTCATCGCCGGGGCTCGGGTACATGATCAGGTCATCGCCGGGGCTCGGGTACATGATCAGGTCATCGCCGGGGCTCGGGTACATGATCAGGTCTTTGCCATGGCTTGGCATCAGATTGTGGCTGATCTGGCACAGAATCTGGTCGCTGCTGATTGGGATTGGGTTGTGGCCGATTGTGCACGGGGATCGGGTCCTGGCCGCTCGGGCACGGGGATCAGGTCATGGCTGCTCGGGCACGGGGATCGGGTCGCTGCTGATTGGGATCGGGCCGCGGCCGCTCGGGGGATCGGGCCTCGGGCACGGGAATTGGGTCATGGCCGCACGGGGATCGGGTCATGGCCACTTGGGCGCGGGGATGGGTCATGGCCGTTTGGGCGCGGGGATCGGGTCATGGCCGCTTGGGCGCGGGGATCGGGTCATGGCCGCTTGGGCGCGGGGATCGGGTCATGGCCGCTTGGGCGCGGGGATCGGGTCATGGCCGCTTGGGTGCGGGGATCGGGTCATGGCCGCTTGGGTGCGGGGATCGGGTCATGGCCGCTTGGGCGCGGGGATCGGGTCATGGCCGCTTGGGCGCGGGGATCGGGTCATGGCCGCTTGGGCGCGGGGATCGGGTCATGGCCGCTTGGGCGCGGGGATCGGGTCATGGCCGCTTGGGCGCGGGGATCGGGTTGCTGCTAATTGGGATCGGGCCTCGGGCACGGGGATCGGGTCATGGCCGCTCGGGCGCGGGGATCGGGTCATGGCCGCTTGGGCGCGGGGATCGGGTCGCTGCTGATTGGGATCGGGTCATGGCCGCTTGGGTGCGGGGATCGGGTCTTGGGCGCGGGGGATCAGGTCGCGGCCGCTTGGGCGCGGGGATCGGGTCGCTGCTGATTGGGATCGGGTCACGGCCGCTCGGCCCCATCACTAGATGACTAGAATAGCATTGTATGTGGCTCTTGTAAATCAAGTAGTGGTTGTGCTCTGAGGATAGAGGGGTTCGGGCAGGAGCCCCCCACTCACACTCAGTGTGGACCCTCGGTGCCAGCGTTGCGCTGCTGCCCGGTCCCTGAGAATATAATGATCATTCTCCTCCATGTAAACATCCAGAGCATCAATAATGCAGGAGCCATAGTGAGGTAATTAACGACGAGCGCATTACACCATGTATTATTAACCCCCGCCGCCCTGCTGCCCTCACACCGAGGCTTCAAGGGATGAACAGAACCTCCTGCTCCCAAACACACAGCGCCTCTGCAGGCCGTGTCTGGTATCGCCGCTCCGCTGACTGCAGTTCCCAGCACAGCCTGTGCACAGGGGAGGCGCTGTGTAAGATTTAAGGGATAGAATTAGGAAACGACTACTAAAAATAATGAAGGCCGGCGTCCCGCCGCGCTCCGATATTGTCGCGTTGTTGCGGCTTTATTGCTTTTAATAATCACCGTTATGTCTCATGGAGCTTAATTGGTTCGGAGGACGGGGCTCCTAAGGGGATTTAGTGTTTTTAATCTTTCGGCGGAGGCCGGGACTACACCTAGGATTAATTATGGTGTTTGTGCCTCGTTTGTATGGGGAAGCGGCGAGCTTTAATTACAACAGCGCGGACATGGAGCCACCCAGCTTTCCGGAGAAGGGACCCTTTAAGGCACCGTCCTCCGCAGATCGGCGCTCGGTCGGCCACCGCCGCATGTTTCCCTAATAATTGAGCTTTTTATTTTGTGTGGTTTCGACCAACGCATTCAATTACCGTCTGCAATAAACAGGAGCCTCTTCTCCGAGATGACGATCGGCTTCATGTGGATAAACGGCGGCGAGAAGGGCTGATTCTCAGATTCACCTCTAACCACCACCGCGTCCTCCGAGGTTGTCAGGTGTCAAAATTTCGCTTCCGCCTTCCTTTCCTGTTGCTGTAATAATCAGAGGTAAAAAAAAAAAAGGTAATGCAAAAACGTAAAAAAAATAGATTATATATAATGTTATATAACCTAAATATATAAATAATATATAATTATATAATAAAGAATAAATATATATAAATATTATATAATGAAAAATTTATATATAAATATATCTAAAAATGTTAATGCAAACACGTAAAAAAATAGATTATATATGTATATGTGTGTGTGTATGTATATGTATGTATATATATATATATATATATATATATATATATATAAAATATATATATATATATTATATATATATATTATATATATGTGTGTGTATATATGTGTGTGTGTGTGTGTGTATATATATATATATATATATATATATATATATATATATATATATATATATATATATATATATATATATATATATATATATATATATATATATATATATATATATACTAAAAAACAAATTATAAATATTATGGAATGAAAGATAAAAATATATAATACAAATAAATTTTAAAATTTAAATATTATATAATAACAATATAAATAATATGAAAATATATGTAAATATTATATAATGTATACAAATATATAATAAAAAAATATAATCTATATAATGAATTTAATATAGAATATTTTTTATTATATATTAAATTCATGAAAAATAAAAATATATAATACAAATGAATGTTAAAATATAAATATTATAAAAATATAAATAATATAATATATAAATATTATTTAATATACAAATATATAATAAAAAATAATATATGTAATGAATTTGATATATAAATATTATATAATAAAAATATAAATATTTTATAATAAAAATAAATATATAAGTTAATTTAATATACAAATATTATATAACAATATAAATATAATTAATTAAAATATAAATATTATATAATGAAATATAATAAAAATGAATTTAATATATAAATAATAAAAATATACTAAAAATATAATATATAAATAAAATAAATGCAATATATAATAAAAAGGAATTTAATATATAAATATTATATAATATAATAAAAAGGAATTTATAATAAAAATATAATAAATATTATAGAATACAAATTAATATATAAATATATAATTTAATATATAAATATGTAATAAAAAATAAATATATAATAAAAATGAATTTAATATATAAATATTATATAATAAATATAAGATTATATAAGAAAAATACATATATAAAATTATATAAATATAATAAGTAGTAAAATAAAGTGTGATGGACCTGGGGTAAGATCGTGCCTGTGAAGTGAGGATTGACTTCTAAATTTCTTGTTTTTCTTCCAGCCCATCCCCCCCCATCCTTCTTCTTTCCCCCCAAACCAGCGCCATTCTCCCTCCTTCCCTGGTGCCGGCCTTAATATTTTATGCTAATTCTCCTGATGGATGCTGGATTCCTGGCAGGATTTTATGGATGAAATGATTGCTTGGAGAGCAGAACTCTGCACTTAGCACGGAGCTGTCAGACAGGAGGGTGCAGAGGAGAGGCCGGGGCCCTGCCATGTGCGAAATCACGTCACAGGGTTCATGGGAAGGGGTCGCTCTGGGCATGGAGAGATGTGAAGGTTATCAAAGCTGCAGTGGGCATTGCTCAGGGCAGTTACAGGACTGGGTATAGTGCGGGCGGTGGAGACGGGCATTGCTCAGGGCAGTTACAGGACTGGGTATAGTGCGGGCGGTGGAGACGGGCATTGCTCTGGGCAGTCACAGGACTGGGTACGGTGCGGGCGGTGGAGACGGGCATTGCTCTGGGCAGTCACAGGACTGGGTACAGTGCGGGTGGTGGAGACGGGCATTGCTCCGGGCAGTCACAGGACTGGGTACAGTGAGGGCGGTGGAGACGGGCATTGCTCTGGGCAGTCACAGGACTGGGTACAGTGAGGGCGGTGGAGACGGGCATTGCTCTGGGCAGTCACAGGACTGGGTACAGTGCGGGTGGTGGAGACGGGCATTGCTCTGGGCAGTCACAGGACTGGGTACAGTGCGGGTGGTGGAGACTGGCATTGCTCTGGGCAGTCACAGGACTGGGTACAGTGCGGGTGGTGGAGACGGGCATTGCTCTGGGCAGTCACAGGACCGGGTACAGTGCGGGTGGTGGAGACGGGCATTGCTCTGGGCAGTCACAGGACTGGGTACAGTGCGGGTGGTGAAGACGGGCATTGCTCTGGGCAGTCACAGGACTGGGTACAGTGCGGGTGGTGGAGACTGGCATTGCTCTGGGCAGTCACAGGACTGGGTACAGTGAGGGCGGTGGAGACGGGCATTGCTCTGGGCAGTCACAGGACTGGGTACAGTGCGGGTGGTGAAGTCGGGCATTGCTCTGGGCAGTCACAGGACTGGGTACTGTGCGGGTGGTGGAGACTGGCATTGCTCTGGGCAGTCACAGGACTGGGTACAGTGAGGGCGGTGGAGACGGGCATTGCTCTGGGCAGTCACAGGACTGGGTACAGTGCGGGCGGTGGAGACGGGCATTGCTCTGGGCAGTCACAGGACTGGGTACAGTGAGGGCGGTGGAGACGGGCATTGCTCTGGGCAGTCACAGGACCGGGTACAGTGCGGGTGGTGGAGACGGGCATTGCTCTGGGCAGTCACAGGACTGGGTACAGTGCGGGTGGTGGAGACGGGCATTGCTCTGGGCAGTCACAGGACTGGGTACAGTGCGGGCGGTGGAGACGGGCATTGCTCTGGGCAGTCACAGGACTGGGTACAGTGAGGGCGGTGGAGACGGGCATTGCTCTGGGCAGTCACAGGACCGGGTACAGTGCGGGTGGTGGAGACGGGCATTGCTCTGGGCAGTCACAGGACTGGGTACAGTGCGGGCGGTGGAGACGGGCATTGCTCTGGGCAGTCACAGGACTGGGTACAGTGCGGGTGGTGGAGACGGGCATTGCTCTGGGCAGTCACAGGACTGGGTACAGTGCGGGTGGTGGAGACGGGCATTGCTCTGGGCAGTCACAGGAGATGTTGCAGGTCAGGGTGCTACATATTGGACACCTCTTGGCTTGTACCTTGTGTTTTGGCTTATTGTCCTGGGCTCAGAGTGGGACTCTTGCTCTGCCTCCACGCTTTGTGGGGCTTGTCCAACTCTGCATGAGGGCTGCGTCTGTTCTGTCTTCCCGGTGCAGGGGGCACCACCTACTCTGTACGTGGCTCAATCTCCTCTGCCTGCACATTACCTACTCTGTGCAGGGCTTGGCCTTTTTTACGTCTGGATGCTGCCTACTCTGTGCACAGTCTACTCTGCTCGGGATGCGGCCTGCTCCTCCTGGGCGTAGCCTACTCTGTGCACAGTCTACTCTGCTCGGGGTGCGGCCTGCTCCTCCTGGGCGTAGCCTACTCTGTGCACAGTCTACTCTGCTCGGGGTGCGGCCTGCTCCTCCTGGGCGTAGCCTACTCTGTGCACAGTCTACTCTGCTCGGGGTGCGGCCTGCTCCTCCTGGGCGTAGCCTACTCTGTGCACAGTCTACTCTGCTCGGGGTGCGGCCTGCTCCTCCTGGGCGTAGCCTACTCTGTGCACAGTCTACTCTGCTCGGGGTGCGGCCTGCTCCTCCTGGGCGTAGCCTACTCTGTGCACAGTCTACTCTGCTCGGGGTGCGGCCTGCTCCTCCTGGGCGTAGCCTACTCTGTGCACAGTCTACTCTGCTCGGGGTGCGGCCTGCTCCTCCTGGGCGTAGCCTACTCTGTGCACAGTCTACTCTGCTCGGGGTGCGGCCTGCTCCTCCTGGGCGTAGCCTACTCTGTGCACAGTCTACTCTGCTCGGGGTGCGGCCTGCTCCTCCTGGGCGTAGCCTACTCTGTGCACAGTCTACTCTGCTCTGGGTGCGGCCTGCACCTCCTGGGCGTAGCCTACTCTGTGCAGGGCTTGGGCTTTTCTGCCTGGATGTGACCTACCCTGCTCAAGGCACCGCTTGCTTCTTCTGGTCTTTGTCCTACGCTGCATGGGGCGCTACCTGCTCCTCCTGGGTGCAGCGTACTCTGCTCATTGTGTGGCCTACTCCTCCTGGGTGGAACCTACTCATCTTGGGGCGTGGCCAATTCCTCCTGGGCACTTTCTACTCTGCTCAAGGCGCGGCTTGCTTCTGGGCTCGGCTTACACTGTATGAGGCCTGTCCTGTTCCACCTGGGCACGACCTACTTCTGCACAGGGCTCAGATTGCTCATCCTAATGGTAGCCTACTCTGCATAGGGCTTGGACTGCTCCTCCATGGGCAGGGCTTGGCCTACTCTGCATAGGGCTTGGCCTGCTCCTCCATGGGCTGGGCTTGGCCTGCTCCTCCATGGGCTGGGCTTGGCCTGCTCCTCCATGGGCTGGGCTTGGCCTGCTCCTCCATGGGCACGGCTTGGCCTGCTCCTCCATGGGCTGGGCTTGGCCTGCTCCTCCATGGGCACGGCTTGGCCTGCTCCTCCATGGGCTGGGCTTGGCCTGCTCCTCCATGGGCTGGGCTTGGCCTGCTCCTCCATGGGCTGGGCTTGGCCTGCTCCTCCATGGGCACGGCTTGGCCTGCTCCTCCATGGGCTGGGCTTGGCCTGCTCCTCCATGGGCACGGCTTGGCCTGCTCCTCCATGGGCACGGCTTGGCCTGCTCCTCCATGGGCACGGCTTGGCCTGCTCCTCCATGGGCTGGGCTTGGCCTGCTCCTCCATGGGCTGGGCTTGGCCTGCTCCTCCATGGGCACGGCTTGGCCTGCTCCTCCATGGGCTGGGCTTGGCCTGCTCCTCCATGGGCTGGGCTTGGCCTGCTCCTCCATGGGCTGGGCTTGGCCTGCTCCTCCATGGGCAGGGCTTGGCCTGCTCCTCCTGGGCACAGCCTACTTTGAGTAGGGCTCGGATTGCTCCTCCTGGGCACGGCTTGGCTGCTCCTGGGCAGGGCTCGGTCCTGGGGGTCCATAGTACAAAGTACCTGCTTCCCCCTCTTGTGACTGAGCCGTGCAGACCCTGTGCTCTCTCTGGTCCGTGCTCCTGGCAGGTGGGGTTACCAGGAGCAGACGCGAGGTGTCCGGTTGATACCTGCTTCGCCGCCCCCGGAGCAGCCGTTGCGAGCTTCTGGCCCCGTTGGCCCCAGCGGGAAATTTCACATACTTTTATAGCGAGCACATTCTAGAAATTCCGTCCTAATTGTTTTATAGCGGATGTTGTTGGAGCGGATTTGGAAGGAGCCGGCCGCGCTGCCTTGTGTTTTCACGTCACCGCTGATCCCGCCAGTAAGGGGCGCCGCTGATCTCCGCTCCTCCGTCTGCAGGGTCGGGTCAGCGCCGGCGGGCAGATCGGCCCCTTTTCCTGGGTCTTCACCCCTGGATCTGTCACTGTTTGTTTCCCGGTTATGGAGACTAATGATGATTGTCACGTCTGCGGATTGTAACAATGGCCGCTCACACAAAGACCCCTGTGTCCTGCGGCCGCTCACCACAAGCGTCTTCTTGCCTTGACAGATTCGCGTAGACAGCCCCGCCGATGCCATCTTGTACGACACTGCAGCCGTGGTGCCAGGAAAGCCCATCCTGAGAGACATGGTGTTCAGCCCGGACTGGCAGTCTGTGTACATCATCAGCGAGAAGCAGGTGAGAGGAGGGGAAGGGGTTAAATAGCGGCCATGACTGTCCGGGCCGGGAGCGGGGAGGGCCTCTCGCCTCTCCTGGCATGTCCATTTTACCAAATACTTGTCCTAAGAAATAAGAAATTTTTCATGTTCCTCTGTTACTCCTCCTGGAAATTCCTGAATAAACTGACAACTGTGACGGCTGCTTAAAAACAAGTCCCTTTGTTGTTCCTCCTGTAAATATATAGACAACCGGGTGTTACCGGTTTCCTTGTCAAAGGGGTTTGTCCTAGCGGGGATTGGACAGCCATCAACAGTGTCAGTTTATACATTTCCAGGAGGAGTAATGAAGT